>NW_026640005.1:0-531115 GCF_028554395.1 Pezoporus wallicus | reverse complement strand
AGGGCGCCTGACCCGGGCTAGCCAGGGAGGTATTCCATACCACAGCACGTCATGGCTGTGGGGTGACTGGGAGTTACCCGGAAGGACAGGGGCTTCTGGATGGAACTCCTTTTCTTGGCCGGTGGTATCGTATTCTCTTCTCTTGTTATTTTCCCTTATCATTGTTGTAGTTGATAGTAGCGGTGGTGATTTGTGTTGTACATTGGTTGCTGGACTGTTCTTGTCTCAACCCGTGGGAGTTGCACTTTTTTTCGATCCTCCTCCCCATTCCTCCGGGAGTGGGGGAGAACCCCGGGGGGGGGGGGGAGGACACGGACCTCGATTGTTGTCAGCTCGGCACCACTCACTGGGAGTGAGTGAACAAGTTACCTGAGTGGGTTTAAACCACGACACCTTATCTAGGTGTTCCTGCTCCAGCAGGGGTTTGGACTAGATGACCTTTTGAGGTCCCTTCCAATCTCTAGCATACTGTGATACTGTGATAAATATTCGATTCTTATGATAAAATTGCTTAACATGGAGACAAAGTCTTTTCTCCTTCCCTAACAGCACACTTTGTAGAACAGCTCCACCTCAGGTACTGCTCAGGGATAAATAAAAAATACTTTTGTTTCACCTTTTGAACAAAGTCCATGTCCACCTCAGAGGTTTCAGGTTTTCAGTAAAGATGATTGGCAGCCTCTGATATCCCAGTGTTTGAAGAAGGCATGCATTTTCTTAAAAGAATTGTCTTTTCATGTTCTAACATAAGATCAATATACATATGTGTGTATGCTCAGACATGTGAGTCTTAGAAAGCGGTCATCAACAGTAATGTCTAAAGTGAAACTCAAAGCATTAAACACAATGTAAAAAATACTTTTATTATAGCAGATAGCAGTTGTCCCCTACTGTTCAGTTTTTGGCTGGGGTAGTGTTAATTTTCTTCCTAGCAGCTAGTACAGTGCCATATTTTGGATATAGGATGAGAATAGTGTTGACAACACACCAAACGATTTAGTTGCTGCTGGCCAACGCTCAAAGTCAATGGCCAATTTCTTAATATCAATGCCTTTTCTACTCCTCCCGACACCCCATCAGTGAGGAGGCTAGGGATGCACAAGAACTGGGAGGGGACACAGCTGGGATGGCTGTCCCCAACTGACCCAAGGGATATTCCATCCCATATGTAATCATGCTCAGCACATAGAGCTGAGAGAAAGCTGGCTGGGGGACCACTGTGCGGAAACAGTTTGGGCATCGGTACATTGGTGGTGAGCAACTGTTTTTCATTTGCATCACTTATTTTTCTTGGGTTTTATTTCTCTTTTTTATATTTTCTTTTTGTTACAAATAACAATATTATTATTATATTTTGTTTCAGTGATTAAACTCTTCTTATCTCAAACCATGATTTTTCTTACTTCTGCCCTTACAGTTCTCTCCCCATTCCACCAGGGAGGAAGGTGAGTGAGTGCTGTGCTTAGTTTAGTGAGTGGTGCTTAGCTGCCAGCTGGGATTAAACCTACTGAGATCAGAGCTTTTGTTCAGGTCTTCAAGGTCTTCAGTGAGCAGAGAGCTCTATTCTGTAATGTAGGGAGGTAGTTTCAAACCAGAGCAGATTTTGTTTGTATGTTTTTTTTTCCTTCTGTATTTCCTCTTTTGGTTTTTACTAACTAAATGCACTGTACTCATCTGTTATGATGTAGTCACAGTTTGTGTTCTTTCATCAGAGGGAAGAAACAGGAAAGGAGAACTATCAAGGGAAATCTTGGTTTATCTTCTTTTGTCATTTACGAGTGAAACTGCTTATCTGTGCAGATACAGCCAGGTTTATCTGTGTGGATAAAGCTGGTAAGATGTGATGCTGTCCAGTGTCCTCTTTCCACCAGTCAGACCAATGTGAAGAAGCCCTGATGTCCCAGCATATGCTTTATCTTCACTGTGCAGCATACCTTCCCTCCAGGGTCAATGGAGTGAGTTCTGTACTGTTTGCAAGAGTTGTGTGCAGGTGCAGGTGAGACAGTGTTTCTGTTGAACTAAGACATGCTTATGACCTCTGAATAAGAAGAGTTACAGTCCTGCCATTGCATTGTGATAGATGTGGAATGGGCCAAAACTGAATATGTAGGACCATGCTGGATAATGACACTGAGCTCACCGCACCTCTATCTGTTCCTGAAGTATTGTGTCACAACAACGAAGCTGCAGTTAGGTCATTTTAAGTGATGGCTTTCTGACACTCACAGATACACAGAGCTAGATTTCCTGTGTAGACCACACTCTTTCTATAGATAAGAAAATTCTCCTTTTCAAGACTTTTTCCTTTTTTTTTTCTGAAGTAACATAGGGCCCCTCTCCCCCTCTGTTGTATATCCTGCTAGGAGAAGCTAACTAACTACTGCTTATATATATTTTAGCTGCCTCATAATTTGATCAGCTTAGTGCTTTCTCTATTTGAGCAATGACTTTTTTTTTTTCCTCATTTTTGTCTTATTGTTAGCCTGATATCTGTATACATCTGAAAGAAGAATTACCTTTTTTTTTCCTTATTTCCTTTTTTTGCCTTCTGTCTCCCTATCTCACTGTGTTTGATTATGTAAATATGCATTCTTATTATTTTGCCTTTTTCTATTGAAGAGAAGGCTTATTTTATGGTCAAATCAATGAATAATCTTCGTGTGTGAAATTGTTATCTGATACACTTTAACATAAATTATATTATGGTACTATTCCCTGAATATATAGGTTTTCCATATGAAAGTAAATTAGGTTTTTAATTCATATTTTCAGTAACTATAGTCCTTTTAGAGGGCTATAGAGTTACTTTTTTTTTCCCATCTCCTAGTGTGAAAGCTAACATGTCTCATATTACTAGGAGGGGATGAGATTAGTCCTTCTCCAGTATTCCATCCTTTTAACTCTGCTGATATGAGTACTTTTGCGACTTAGTAATTCTTCACTTTCTGTGGAGAAATGAAGTGTACTGGGCTTCTGGGTGTTTGCTTAGCAAATATTCAAGGTCTGACCATTGTTTCAAGAATCCTTAATACAGCATTTATACCATAGATCAACTTTCTTAATTTAATTATCCAAATCTGACACTTCAAACTGATTTCATGTTCTGAACACAGTTTTTCTAGCATGTGCTGGTGTCTCAAGTTCAGTGGAAGATTTCAGAGAACAGTAGAAAAGATCCTCCACTGTGCCCTATCAAGACTCATCTATAAAAGAGGTAATCAGGACTGGAAGAAATGTCTTTTATTCTCCAAATCTTTACTCATTGTCTTCTTAACTAGCTTTGCTACTGTGGATGTGAACTGGTGTAAGACAGGTCATGGATACTGCTGCACTGTAAGTAGAAATGGATTTCAGTCATTTCACACAAGCTTCTTCGATGCTGGAAACTTACCTTCAATTCCTGCTACTCCAGCTATGTTATTTCCTCTTTTGCTACCATGTAGAAAAATTATGTATACAGATCCATATAAGCTGCACATGATGGGTCTACTATTTGACCTTTACAGGCACAAAATAGAGATTATCTGCACAAATGCACTGGTGGTTCAAGTTATTTTCTCTTCATGAGATATTATTTTCTTGTCCTTGATCTGCTTCTATTGTGTTGAATTATTCATGGTTGTAGACTTAGCTACTGTCCCGCATCTTGCTTCTCAGCTGCATTTTAGCGTTAATTCAAAGTCTGAGGTACTGAATGCAATTTTTAAATTCAACAGAAAACTTCAGTCTCCAGAATCTACTGTTTAAGCAGACAACTTCTTACATAGCCCTATTGATCTATGGCTATGAAGGCTTTTGTTTTCATACTGTATCCTACATTTTCAGACCCTTTATTGTCATTAGTCGTATTTCCAACTATCAGCCACATTCCTACCACGTATTGTTCAAGCTGTGCCCAGTCCTTATTAAACAGCTAGCTGATGGCACAGACCTAATAAAAGACTGACATTATAAACACTAACAGCATTAAAAATGTGTACAAAATTAAAAAAAAAAATTCATTTTCCACAATTTTTTTTCTATTTTTTTTTTTTGTTTTTCAAAGGCATGAGGATATTTCAGAAGGATCAACTGACACTGGTTTTATATGTCTAAGAAGATAATTCATCCATACTGAACTTGTCTCCACCAGCATGACAATGGTCATCTATGATTTAATTTGCAATCTGTCCTTTCTTTTCCCTGCCCTAAGAGCCAATGTTTAAACACAGGAAATATGAAGGTTATGGAGGG
This sequence comes from Pezoporus wallicus, assembly GCF_028554395.1. Taxonomy (NCBI): domain Eukaryota; kingdom Metazoa; phylum Chordata; class Aves; order Psittaciformes; family Psittacidae; genus Pezoporus; species Pezoporus wallicus. The sequence continues at coordinate 526,882 of NW_026640005.1, read as the reverse complement.
TAATGCATTTTAATCAGTTTTTGTATAGAAAGCAAGCACAGAAATATTTCCCACAGCAGACATTTTTTTGTCTCTTTTCACTTGATTAGTCTTCATTGACTTGTGATGACATTGAGGTATTGGAGAAGGAAATTATCTTTTATGAGAGAACAGAGTAGAGAGATTACCTTATTTGATTCCTCTTTTGTTTTAATACAAAGACTCCTCTTCCAGAGTGCTGGGCTTAGTAAGGAGGCTTAATAGTCATTTAAAGTCAAGCAGCAATGAAACCATTTTGTAATGCCTGATATTACTTCTATGCAGTATATAGCAGTATGTTGCCATGCAGACACAGCAAAACTCATATAAGAAGGAAACTACTGCTGTCTTGGGTGGGCTTGGAGTCTGATTTTTGGCTTTTCTCACTTCTTAACAAGAAATATGTTATTTTTATAACTGAGAAATATTTTAAGTTTGCTTCATCCATTTGGTCCAAACTACCTTGAAAATCAATCTTGATCTTCACAGACTCTGGACATGGACTGGATAAAAATTAGTTAAAAATTGGTCACTTTTTCTTGCATGTCAAAATGTGGTAGATGATACAGACAAGTAGCAGAGTTCTGTGCTATCATCCTCTACAGGTTTGTAGACTGGTATTAACTAATTATTCCACTTAGTCATGCACTGCAGTACCTGGTGCTAACATATATTCCTCATATCTGTCCAGAGAATATCTTTTTAACTCTTTGGGATATAATTTGAACTTTTTGGTTTCCCCAGCAGACAAAATGTATCATGTACCTTGGCCAGCATCCAGGATTTAGAAAACTCTACACAATTAATTCAGGTATTGTCTTTTAATTACCCTTTTTGAATTTATCAGAAGCTGTCTATTTGAAAATATTTATTTCTTCCCTGTGCCTTCCTTGTAACCTTTAAATTATGTACAGGCAATACAAAATAACCCAATCTACCCATATGGGAGCTGTCCCTCTTACTAGTTTCCATACATTTTTTACAGATCAGCCCAGTGTCCTTTGTTATACTTTAGTGAATCCTGAACATTTCATAGGACAAAATCATGCAGAGAGGGAGAACATAGATTCATTTTCCAATTAGATTGAGATAATCAGTCATTTGTTAAGATTTACAGAGATTATTTAGCTATTTTGTTTAGTGACCCAGATTTTAAAGAATAATTCAAGGAAGAACAAATAAATAACCCATTTATATCTCTGTGATGATTTTAACTGGGTTGCTTAAAAGAAAAAAAAAACCAAGGACTTTTGTAAATTTATGAAATTTCCAGGAACCTGTTCAGCATATGTGATCTGGTGTTATTGCCATATTGTCACAGTATTCTACTGCAAGCTGAATACTCAGGTAGGACACAAATGGAGATTACAAAAAAAGAATGATGCTATAGTTAACGACTAATCTTATTAAATACTCTTAATATTATGTACAAATAGAAATCACACTATTCTGCGTGCTGTAGAAATACATGCATAATTACAGTCCACAAATTCTCAGTTTAACAAAACATAATTGGACCCATAAGTATGTTCCATTATTTTTCCTCATAGAGTCTTGCCTTATCATGTATCAAATAAATTCAGGCAATGCATTCTTGTTTAAAGCGTAACTTTAATGAAGATTTAGGTTTCACAGTAATTTTTCTATTGATTCCTCATGTGTCAGTGTAGGTGAAATTTTGCTTTACAGATTCAGCATATGACAATTCTCAGTTGGAAGTACTAGCCAATGTTTTGGTGGAATTGCTAATTGGAAATGCTGCTGGATCATGTAATCATATCATTGAAAAATGCTTTTGTTTAGAAATTACAAGTTCAAGAATTTCTGTCAAGAAATATCATTATAGTTATTCATTGAGTAACATTAAAGTCAGTGAAAGTTTTTGGCCTTTTTTTTTTTTTTATCATATACTTCAGTGATTTGGATCAAGCTATATGGACTTTGGCTCATGTGCACTACAGCAGAAACCGTGGCAGCGTCCTCTGAGAGCTGGCTTCAGCCTGAAAAGAGTATAAATTTGTAAAGCTGACTAGAATATAAACGTACCATATTTTCTGTATTTAAAACCAATGTACTCTTACTAGGGTCTCACTTTATTGAGCGGAATACACTGGTTTTGAATCTAACTTGAACTCAAAAGAAAAAGATTTAATGGGTATAAACTGCTGTGATATTTAACCTTATTCAGTATCTGTAATCTTTTGGTATAGCAGGTTTAAGAATTAAACAAAAGCTATAAGGAAAATGATACTGTAATATAGTTTTTAAGCAATGCTTTCTTAACATTGCCAAGAATTTTTTGTAAATTTATGTGTAACTGGAATCACAAAGTCTTAAATTTATTCATTCCTAAATTTCATCAAAAGGTCATTTCTTAATGGATTCTAATGAAATTATCCACTTAATTTATTTAAGATCATGATTCCCTTAGCAACTGGTCACTACAGTATCACTTTCTAAATGAAATGGTTGAAAGTACTGAAATATCACTAGTGCCCCAGTCTGTAAAATAAAAATAATACTAAGCATCAGGTGCATCTTAGCTCTGTTCTGTGCAAGAAATAATAAATATAAGACATTAGTTTTGATTGCCATAGGTGGAATTTAGGCTCTCAAAGCATAAATAACGCAGCAACACATTGACTCACTGATCTCAATGGCCTGATTTATATTTCAGTATTCTTTTTTTCTGCCTCTTTGTCCTTTTCCCTGTTGTGTTATCTTTTTGCTTCAAATTCACTCTGTTGTGCACTCACATGTACACAAATACACCCTTTGAAAATAGTTCAAGTTCATGCTAAAGTGGTCCCTAATTGTGCTCCTGTATCTTCATAATGGTATGACTATTTATTGTATGGAATATGGGGTACTTTGAAGTCAGAAACAGGAAGAACTCAAGAAAGATTTCCCTAGTAGCATTAAAAGACTCTCACCACCATGAAAAAGGAAATGGTCCTTTCCTAAAGGCTAGATATTGTACATCAGATTGATACATGCTTACAGAAATAAATCACAATGTTGAGTTGCTGATGTATCAAGTGAACTTCATGGACATTACTTCTGAGGGACACAACTGTGTTCATGTCGCATCACACAGGTTAACAGCATTCTGGACACTATACATTGAGCTCAGTACATTGTGGGGAAAATATGTGGAGGTGCTTGTTTTGCTTTGCATTTGCTTGTTTGTTTTCTGCAAGAAAAGAAATCAATTCAAATAGGGAAGCTTTCAATTCACTTTGTACTTTGAGTGCCTTACAAATTTCTCGTGAATGCATTGAAATTTATCTCTTTTTTAATCTATATTTTACAAACATCTTCTTTGGAACTATTTGTTGCCGAAACTAATTATTTCTCAAATATGGATCAAGCTATTTCTCAAAACACTTTTACCTGTTAGTCACATACATTTGATTTATATTAGTGCAAATGACTACTGGTGCTCTGGAATAACATGAAGTCTATGTAAGTTTATGCAAGTGTGTCTGGCTTCTCATTTCCAGTGATACAATTGCTTACTATGTAAAATGCTGAATTTCTTTAGTGGGGCCTTTTAGGTTCAGTTTTAATCAGTTTGGCCTGAGTTTGCATGACTACATGAGAAATCAAAAATGCATTTATAACAATATTAATCTAATCCTACATTTGGTGAATACATATTATGGAATTCGTGAACTGAATAGGGTGCAAAACACCTTTTGACAGAAAAACTCACAGTGATGCAGTGAGAATGTTTTTCAGGTATGATTTCAGTAAGATATGGTATCTGCAAACTATGTTGTATTGTTGCACCATTCTAATATGTCTGTTAATGCAAACTGGCTTTTAGGCTTTTTTTTCATATCATTACGTATTTTCTTGTAATGGCTTGTGTCCTGTAAAGACATTAAAAAAAAAAAATTATTTCTGGACTCAAATGTATCAATATGCTATTTGACTGGTGCTACTTCCCCTCATGCAGGTAGGTAAACTGTACAGTAGATGGCATCCAGTATTATTTTCATGTTGAGCCATATTTTATACACACATAGACACTTAGAAGCATGTGAGAAGTCAGCAAGGTGCGATATGCTTATCTAGCTTAATGTAGCTTAAGAGACCTTTTTTATGTTGAGAAATATCTCAATTTCTCTTCTTTATTTTTTTCTTTTTTTTTTTTTTCCCCAAGAAAACCCCCATTCCTGTCAACTTTGCTTCTGTAGTGGGGCAGAAGACCAGACTTTTTTCTTTGGAAACATTCTCAGATCATTTTGATTTAAAGTGTTGTAAGCAAAAAGTGAAGCTCATTTGAAGATGACGAGAATATATATTAATAATTTTTTATTATTAATTGTATTTCCAGCTGAGATATACTTAGTGTCTAAGTATGCAAACATAATTTACTTCTTAAAATGTAAAATTAAAAGAGCTAGCTAGGGATATTCAATCTCTAATTTCCTGTGATACTATTTTTAAATTACAATAAATAACATAGCTTTCAGAGAGACAAAAAATGAATAGCTATCCTGCTACACACATTTCCTAACAAGTCTTGTAGCAAAAGTGAGCAATTAACCATTCATATATTGCAATTTAAATTCCTACTATATTATTAGTATCATATAAACAGAATTTGGAGGATTATTTAATTCCAGCAGGACAATGCAACTACATTGACTAGACAGACAAAATTTTTGCTGAGGTTTGAGCTGCTTATACAAATTAGTAAGCAGAGTGTGCTAGCTCATCACTCCAGTAAAATTCACAAATAAAGCAGATAAGTAGCAGACATCTGAACAGGCATGAAACATGTACCCAAATTAATCATTTAGTTCAGATTTGGGTAGGTTATGCATACTTATCACCCTGGTCATACCTGCTCCTTACAATCAGTGGAGGACTATCACCCCCTGAAAGTCTGCTTTTAGGAAGGAAAAAGTTAAAGGTTTTCATGCATCTTACTTTTGGACTTTTCAGAGAGCAGATGCAAAGATTTTCTATTTTGCCTGGACCTCTATGAAATTCAGAGATGCTTCTTCATCTTGAGTATCTCTTTGGATGAACTTTCAAAGTACAAAATCTTATTAAGCATAAGTTTAAAAAAAAAAAAAAATCTTTCTCCTTATTGCTGAAAATGTGAAATGCCATGGATGTAGCTAAGCTGAAGATGTTCAGGGAGACAGTGTTAGAATGGAAAATATTAATGTTAGGACATTATTGCAAGGAGCTTTATTTCCTTCAGTTAAATTGAAAGAACAGAAGCAGGGTTTTTTTTATAAATCCTACCTTTATGAAATTGTTAAATCAAAGGTCCAAATAATTCAGTGTGAAATTTCTGCAAATTATCAATTGTTACAGAAAGAGTTGAGAGACACTCCCTTGTTAAAAACAGATTGAAGATTTCTCCACTCAGCAGTTAAGAAGTTTTAAATCTCTTCCCCAAGAATTATTTCTGTACTTGATGGTGGCTGGTTTACCCTTCTTAATATTTTCTCTCTACTTTTTCTTATTATGTTCAGTTCTTTAGTGACATGGTAAGTTCTAGACTGTGGTAGTGCCCTCTGCAATGAGTGCTACCAGCTAATTGAATGTCTCTGGGAATAAGCAATTGATTAGTTTCAAATACAGTCAGCAGTGTCTGGCTGTGTTCAACATTTACAATATATTGAATGAGGAAGTGAAACAAAGCTTTCTTTTTACTTGCCATTTTATTGTTTTGTATGACTTACACTTCCTTTCTAGTTAAATTTTTCCAAAGGTCGGTTCTCTTTCCTATTTCTCTTCTTTAGATTTTTCTCTCTGTCTCTAAGCACATCTGTGTCCTGCTGCCTAAACTTCCTAATTTCCACATCATCCTTTCTGTTATGCCAAATCTCAAGTTGAGTGTTTAAAGGATGTCTTATTACTTTCATTAGGCACTTGGATTACTTAATTAACTCCGTCATTCCTCAGAGTTTTATATTCTGTTACGTGGTTTCCCTTGCCACTTGTCCTTTCACAAGCATGCTCCTTATTAAACCCCTCAGCAACCATATTTAATGTAATTCACAGTATGGAAACTCAGCAGCTTAACTACCAGCATTTTTTCATTATGAAAAACAAATAATTATATGAACCATATGTTTGATCATTAGTAGTATTTTAACAGCTTGAGTCCCTGTGCTTTAACAAGAGCTGTGTATAAAACTCTATCAAAAGACTTTGAGGAGGGTCTACTTACTGCATTTTCCCATTGCACATAATTCCAGACAGATGAAAATATCTTCTTCCTCCTAGCAAAAGTCTTTCTGATTAGACCATATTTCAATTAACTGCCTGGGTCTTTGTGATTCAACATCACTCTTTGTGCTTAGTTCATCCTTTCCCTCACCCACCCAATATGTTTCTGTGGATGTAGGTACATGAATCTGGTTTGTGTGCAAATACCCTGTGTGTTGCAAGACAAGGTTCTGCCTCTGTGTATGAAACAGACCTGAAGGGTTCTGAGCACAACCACACCAATGTCAACCCTGTTCCTGCTGCACAGAAGGATGGTTCTCATACTGTGTCCAAGCATGCTCTGAAAATAAGGATGCAAGTGTTCCCTATTGAGTCAGTATTATTCTCTTTTTCTCTCCCCAGCCCTTTGGAGTTCTTTACTCTTAAGTACAGTGTTGCATAATCCAGTTCATGCTACTGTTTTCATATATATTTCCTAGAGGAGAAAAGGTTTTCAGAATTCAGATGATGCGAAGGTCTTCCTTTTAATTTGTGTTATGATGGTTTCAGCTGGGATACAGCTAAATTTCTTCCTAGTAGTTGGTGCAGTGCTGTGGTTTTGGATTTAGTCTGCAAATAATGCTGATAATACACCCATGTTTCAGTCGTTGCTCAGTAGCACTCACCGTTATGAAGGGCTTTTCAGTCTCTCATGCTTTGCCAGTGAGGAGGGGCACAAGAAGCTGGAAGGCAGCAGAGACAGGACATCTGACCCAAACCAGACAAAGGGGTATTCCATACCACAGTACATTATGCCCAGTATATGAACTGGGGGGATTCACCTGGTAGGTCAGATCACTGCTCAGGTCAGGCTGGGTATGGGTCAGCAAGTGGTGAGCAGTTGTATTGAGCAATGCTGTTTGTTGATTTTTTTTTTTGAGCTTTATTGCTCTATGTTATCTCTCTTTTCATTAGTGTCCTGGGTTCAGCAGTAGCAGTCATTTTTTCTCCTTCTTGGGAGCTGGTGCAGTGCAGTGTTTTGACTTTCAGCTCGGGAACAGAGCTGATAACAAGGATGTTTTGGTTTGGCCAAGGACTTTGTGAGCCTCATGCTCTGCCAGGGAGGAGGGGAAGCCGGGAGGAAGCAGAGACAGGACACCTGACCCAAACTGACCAAAGAGGTATTCCATACCACAGCACGTCATGCCCAGGAGTTAACTGGGAGTTACCCGGAAGGGCTGGGATACTGCAGGGTTGGAGGAGGTATCGGTCGGAGCTTGGTCGGGCTTGGGGGGCGAGTTATCGGTCAGCGGGTGGTGAGGTGTTGTATTCTGTTCCCTTGTTATTTCCTTTATCATTATTATCATTGGTGGTAGCAGTAGTGATTTGTGTTATACCTTAGTTACTAAACTGTTCTTATCTCAACCTGTGGGAGTTGCATTCTTTTGATTCTCCTCTCCGTCCCTCCGAGAGCAGGGGGAGGGCAAGAAAGGGGGGGAAGTGAGCGAACGAATTACCTGACTGGGTTTAAACCACAACAATTAGAATTAGTATTAGTATTAGTGTTAGTTGGTGTTAGTGTTAGTAGTTTCAGTGGTACCAGTAGTAACTTAGCACCAGTGTCAATATAATGATATTGTACTTCAATTATTAATTTTTTATCTCAACTTATGGGGTTTACCTTTTTTCTCATTCTCCTTCCCATCACACCATGGTTGGGGAGTGAGTGAATGGCTGTATGGTACTTAGTTGCTGGCTGGGGTTAAACAGCATATGGGTGTAATTAATTTTAGAATAAAACACTTCTAACACCATTCTCCTTGGCTACCCAAAGCATATGGGTATATGTCTATGCCTATAAATTCTTCATGTGTTGAATTAAAATGATGGAGGGTAATCATCGAATCATTTAGGTTGGAAAAAATCTTTAAGATCATCAAGTCCAACCGTTAACCTAACACTGCCAAATATACCCTTTATTTCTCATAGTTACAGGATTGTACTATTAAAAGCCTTGCCAATGTGCTTTATTTGAGATGCTGCATGCATGGTGCTATTTGGCATTCTTTTAGTTCTTCTAGCAAAGTAGGGGATCTTTACTGTAATGTGTTTGTTTTGCCATTGAATAGACTGGGCTCTGGGCTGCACATAAAAAGTTCAGAATACTGTTGAAGCCTGTAGATGTGCTGAAAAAGAGGAACCTGAACTCTCCGGCATACCTGGGTTTGCTCACTATTGAAGGGCTGTGACATCTTCAAGTTCATTCAGTCATGGCAAGGCCACTGCTCTGCATATTTCCCAAATTTGTGATACTAGGAATCTGCAGATAAAATACCACAATACATCTTACTTAACACTTTAGATGTAGTCTGTGAGGATCAGCCCTTAGAAACTCCCTGTAAGAGTTCTCCACCATAGAGTAATTATTACAGAAAGGTAGACAGCAAATAACTATCTATGTTCTAGTAATTCCTAGCAGCTGGAAGTAAGGAAACAGACATAATCTAGTGCAGCCTCAGGGCTGTGCTGCCATATGCTAAAAGATGAACTGGTCTTTTGGCAACTATTAAAGTAAGAAACTGACTGCGTGCTTTGAGATACTTTTCCTATGTAAATACTCTGTCTTGAGGAAGCAGGATGGGTCCTTTGCTTGTAATCTAAATGTGGCACATATAAAAATTTGCCATGAGAGATGCTGCTATTTTTCATTCTTTCCTCTTGAATCTTATCCTGAGTATCAAAAGAATCTACCAGCTTCTTCATATATATGACCTCTTGCTCAGTCTAACCTTGAGCTAAAACCATATAAAACATGTGAGATGAAACAGTTTCTTCTGAAACATCATTAAAGAGCACTTATACCTATTATGCAAATGTCCAGCATATGGGTGGGGTGATACAAAAATGTTTATAAAGAAATGCTTGTTTGCAACAGGAGGCAAGGCAAGTTAATGCCACATAAGAGCTCCCTCACAGGCATGCTTCTTATTCCATCATTTTTAGAGCGGCTCTGTTTCCTTCCTTGTACTTAAAAATCTCCTGTAATTTTTAGTGGAATAGGTTAACTGACTATTTTTACGGAGAAATATTGATTTATTTTCCCCACCATCTATATAGATTATACTATATTTCCAGCGTGCTGATAAAATAAAATCAGTCTTGGCAAACCATTATGCACAGGAGGAGATGCTGTCAAAGTTTATGGCTAATGGCTGTGAAGATGTGCTTGGAGCTATTAGCTCTTACTCTTTTGAAATCACTTTTGTAACGTAAAAATACCAATTTAGCATTCTGAACACTCTTAAGAGTCTGCTCTCTCATCTACAGGCATGTTTAGCTCCCTAATCCCAGTAGGAGCTACTGAGTTCAGGTGAAACACAAAGACAGTGACTGCCTCAAGAGTAATTTCAGTAAAAAGTAGAAGGGATTTTTCTAAGAAGTTAAATTATGGTACCTAATTTTTTTCAGATTCACAGTTTTAATATAGAGTGTTGGACAAGGCCATGGCTTGTTTTACACAAGAGTTACAAGACAATCTTGTGCCATGTGTATGAGAGCAAGAATGAAAATAACAGCTGTGAGAAGGCAGAGCTGAGCTGCATACTGGGGAAAGGCTGACATTGCACGAAGAAGAGATTTGTGTAGAGCGGGACCCTCTTCAGCCCAGTTCATATCCCTGTTTAAGAGGTCATCACTGAAGGCTAAATATTGTCTGAGCTATAGATGTCTGGAGATACCTGAAAATGCCTGCAGCAGCTGACACTGAATGAGGTCATCTCTTGGCTCTCAGAATTCCTTGAGATCACCCATCTATGTGAGTCATAAAACTGAAGCACCTAAATTGAGAATCTCCTTCTGAAAGTTGTGAGGCTGTGATGTGAGTACAGTCACACAGGGGAAAAACAAGTATGGTGACTGAATAAGTCTTCTGAATTAGGACTGTGGACTCCTTGAAATTGCTGGTTTTAATCAACAAACTACACCTCAGATATTGTATGTATTCTGCAGATAGATTTTATTGTATAAGCTCTTGAAACTTTTGCAGCCTAATCCCACTTGTATTATCTTTTGCTGCTTTTAATATCTTTCTTGAAGGCTGTTACTGATGGCAGCATCTTTTCAGGCTGTTAGCATTTTTTTTATGATTTTGAAGTGTTAAAACAGTAAAAAAAAAAAACAAAAAACAACAAACAGTATAAAGTACCATAGCAATATGGAGAGGGAAGAACTGTATTTCATTAAAAAGCATACCCCCCAATATGCTAATGCAATTAAGTATTATGAGCACAGTATGTAAATCAAAATAATGTCAGGGAAAAAAGCAATAGTCTTCATCAGAGATACTGCAGATCAATCCCTGAAAGACTGTAAGGGAGATTAAACCTATTATGAAAGTTCAATGTTTATATAAGCATTAATATATTCAATAATATCGGATGCAGTGATGAAAATAAATTATTAAAGACACAATCGCCAATAATTATGAAAAAATAGTGACTGTGCCATTTTGTTAGTGCTTTTTTAAAGGGCAAATTTTGCCATTAGAAGACAAAATAAATAATTCTGAATTCAGGTGAGATGTAAAAATCTTTATGGAACACAGTGTATTTGGTTATCATGTCAAATATAAAAATATTTCAAACTACTTGTCATAAGCTTTCCTGAACAGGAAACTGGAGATAAGTTTTGAGTCTAAATAACAGAACCAGAGAACAACAGAGCCAGCACTAAATGGACCATGCAGAAATCGCCTGGTGATGGGAGCAGTCTCCTTTTCCCTCTAGCAAAGATGCTTGGTACTCAGAGTTATACCCTATGGAAGTGCTGGCAGTTGGCATCCTGCTGCCTGGCACTTGGTTGCCTGGTTCAGTGACTAGCAGTGAAGATATAATGTTGTTAACAGTCTACATAGAGAAAGCCAGATAGGTCACTGCTAGAAGGGTAAACCGTTGGAAGCACTTGAAAACACATTTGCTGTCTATTAATACTGTTATTTTAAGGAGGACGGCAGGGGAGAATTAGGAGTGGCCTGCATATCCCGGAATAACCTTGTGTGAACAACTGAGTTTTGAAAGGGTGTTATTTCAGTTTTAATTCTGTTTCCTGGGGTGGTTTTTTGTTTTTTTTTCCGTTTTTTTTTGCTTTGTTATGGTTGTTTATTATCTATTGTATGTACCATTACATACAACACAGCAATTCATATCTACCTTCATCCTGACTAACTGTGGGCTGAAAGCCTTCATCCATCTGTATCCCAAATTAATTTTCTTAAACGTGCAATGTGGCATTTATCCTCACTCTTTAAACATTTACTTAGGAATGCTCTTTCCCATTTACCCACTTCTAGCATTTGTACCTCTGTGCAGAGGGGTTTTAACCATTCTTTATTCACAGATAACGAGTCTCATATGTATTGCCTATTTTACTATGATGAGTCAAAGTTTGGGGGGTATAAATTATCTTTGATGCTCCTTATTAGCATGTGATTTTGAGTGAAGATTTATGGAGAGTTAAGACATGGCAATTACTTAAGAAACACGACTAGAAAGCCTATGTCTTGCAAACAAATTATCATCAATTATTATTTTTATAAAGGTAGATACACCAATGAATCAAAAGTAGAAAAAACACTTGGAGTAAATAAACTATTTTGTGTTTAACATCATAAACTGAATTGCCTTACTTGAATGCTTAACCTGAATAATCTGAATGGATTGTTAGAGAATAACAGCAGAAAATAAACGTTTGATTTCAGAGCTCAATATTAGAGGTCTGTAAATTCAGTGGCATTTATATGCATTTATATAATGTAGTTAAGGACAACTACCTCCAAATTAATTGTTACCATCATAGTTAACGTAGTTAACATTATTTCTGATTTAAGCATCACTCACTAAACTGGTATTTGGATACTGTTCTAGAATACAATGAAAATGCTAATGGGCACCCTACATCTTCAGAAATGACTCAATGATAGCATATTTTAGCATTAATTTGAAAAGACTATTTCATTGCTATGCAAACCTACAGTTGTTGCTAATCTTTAGTCTGGTGTGTGACAGGGGTATGAAAAAAAGTCCACCTACATCTTATTACATGGCTGCGAATCCTGATTGGGAATTGACCATGTATGGCAAGACTGACTGTGAAATAAACTGTTGCCTTAGTCTGTCATCTAATCATAGAATCATAGAATCATAGAATGGTTTGGGTTGGAAAGAACTTTAAAAATAACCCAGTTCCAACCTCCCTGCTATGGGTAGGGGTACCTTCCACTAGACCGGGTTGCTCAAAGCCCTCATAAAGCCCTCAGTTGCTCATAAATTTTATGGCATCTTTGATACCAGAAATGCATTGGCACTGAGTACAAGAAAAAACACCCATCTCAGACATACTACAGTCAGAATAACGATCTCAGCTTCGGTGAGCAGGGCAAGGAGAGAGAAACCTGTTTCCCCACTACAGCACACCCCACACCTCCGCTGCCATTTTGGGACACTGCCCACAGCTCCCCAGCACCAGGGCTGACTGTTCAGAGGGAAGACTGGAGAATATAAAACCATTTATTCTGGGGACATGCAAACCATTGCACATTTAAAATGCTGATGAAAATCAGACCCAAAGAGATGTGAACATGACCATTTTCAATACCATATAGCTGGCACAGCAACATAGCTTTTTTCCTTGCTCCCTGAGCTGAAACTCCAAACAACTTTTTATATTTGTAAATACATGCAGGATTCTCCAAGTCTTGTGCATAGTGAAAGAAATATGGAAGCTAAAGAAATTAAGAAAGACTGAAGATAAGAGTGCAGTGGCATGATTCTTTTTTTTTACCTCTAGATTGTTTCAATCCAAACTCTCTTAGGCACACATAGCCACATATGCATAATGCAAATAACTAAAATCAGTACAACATATGAAGACCCATGGGGTACTTTCTGTAGAGAGATAGGCAAATGTCATTTACTTCTGATGTTCCTTAGACTAAGGAACAAGAATTCTAATAGGCATGATCAAAAGGGGGAAAAAGGGGAAAAAAGAAACCCCGATACCACTCCAAAAACCAAACTGACATTTAAAAGGACTGGAATTCAGACTTTAGCCTGTATTTAGTTAGAATTAGAAACACATGTTCTCTGGTATCAGTTTATTCTAGAGCTACTAAACTGTCTTCTCTGCAGCAGCTTCTTCTGGCCTACACTAGAGACAAGGAGAGTCTGCCCTTTCTACTGCAGTACAGTAACTTACCTATCAGTCCCAGAAAATTATCCATTAATCTCTAGTTCTTTCACATTTCTGTTTCCATTATTCCTTAGCTAGTTGCAATAAAAATAGGGTTCACGTTTTGATTCCAGTTACTCCACTGTAAACCTGATGAAGTGTTGTCACCAATGAAAATAACCCTAAATTTATGTCTGTGCAACTGAATATAACAAAATCTGGTGGTGTAGTAAAAGAATTGTAGGACAGAATGAAGAATGTTACTCATAAAGCAGTATATTTTTTATGACTTAACTCTGATACTAGGAGTAATATATTGTTGTATCAGATCTGTTTCTCTGCATGCATGTTTCTTTTCTTTTTTTTCTTTTTTTAACAAAAGATGATTGCTCAGAACGCAGTCAGAAAAACTATTTCTTCAGTTCTCTGCTAAGTAGTATGTAGTAAGCATGTAGTATTGCTATACTGCACAGGGTATATAAGGTGTATTATATAGTGTACACCATGTAGTATATAGGATAAAACCAGTGCTGATAATCTAGGAAATGCTTGATCTATAAGACTTTTGCTTTTTAAAAAAAATTTCTCATAACTATATATATACAAGGACATGTGTAAAAATATTCAATAGCTCATTTCCCTATTTCTTCCTTGAGTTCATACAGCCATCCTCATTCAAACAGTCAGCTTGCTTTACCAACGTCTTGCCTCAACCTAAAATAAATGGAAAAGCTCTATGTTTCTCATTAAAAAAAAATAGAATAAATCTGTTATGCAGTGAACGATGTACGTCATATTTTAGAAAGCTGAAGGTATCCTGGGTTCAGCAGTAGCAGTCATGTTTCTCCTTTGTGATAGCTGGTGCAGTGCTGTGTTTTGACTTCCAGCCTGGGAACAGTGTTGGTGAAACCGATGTTTTTGGTTGCTGCTAAGTGATGTTGACCCTGACCAAGGACTTTGTGAGGCTCATGCTCTGCCAGGGAAGAGGGGAAGCTGTGAGAAAGCAGAGACGGGGTGCCTGACGGGGGCTAGCCAAAGAGGTATTCCATACCACAGCACGTCATGGCCGGGGTGGGGGGTAACTGGGAGTTACCCGGGAGGACACGGGCTTCCGGGTGGGACTCGTTTTCTTGGCCGGTGGTATTGTATTCTCTTCCCTTGTTATTTTCTCTTATCATTGTTGTTGTTGGTAGTAGCGGTGGTGATTTGTGTTGTACATTGGTTGCTGGACTGTTCTTGTCTCAACTCGTGGGAGTTGCACTCTTTCGATCCTCCTCCCCGTTCCTCCGGGAGCGGGGAAGGAGAGAACCCTGGGGGAGGGGGGGGGGGCCTCGATTGTTGTCAGCCCGGCACCACTCACTGGGAGTGAGTGAACAAGTTGCCTGACTGGGTTTAAACCACGACAGTTCTTTTTGGCGCCCAACGTGGGGCACGAGGGGTTAACGACAGACCTGACCAGATTAATAGTCACTCGTCACAATGCTGATTTATTTGCTCTCAAGGTTGTTCCTCTTGATCTCACAGTTTCAGTATATTGTATCTTACTTCCATCCGGAATTTGCTGTATTAGTTTTTCAAGTGTGGGGCTTGGGCTAAGGCTTTTGTCTCATTGTACTTCATGGTAATGCCTTGTAATACAATAGAATCATTGATCATGAAACTGATCTGGCTTATGTTCCCAGTGTGGTCACCAATTTTATACTTTGGGAGGTACATAATAGAAGTGCTTAGCAATTACACATCTTTTTTCTTCTTCTCAGGTGCTCAACCTGTGAAGGAGACATCCTTTTACCCTCCCAGTCGTCCCCCCAGACCATTTACATTTGAGAGTTTTGAAGTTTTTGAATGGCCTTTTAATGCTGTTGAGACTTGTTTGCTGATGGTGATGGGAATCACCATGCTAGCACGCATACAGAGTGTGTTTTGCCCACAACTGATTTCAAGAGTTAAGCAGAGTCAGGTTTGGGTCTTGTCTGGGGTCAAACGACAATGTAGGAGGACCAAGAGATTTTCCCTGAGGCTGGACAGCCATGAGTGGCAGGGTGTGTGGGATAGTATGGGCAAGTATCTAGGTCAGTGGGCCCCTCCAGTACTTTGGAATTTCACTACCGAACAACTGCAAAATCCAGAAGAATTAGTTAAACACTTAAATGAGGTGTGTGGTCATTCTGGCCATACCAGAGATGGACAAATCACAGCAATGTGCTGGGGCTTGGCCTATGCTTACAGGGCCTTGTTCAACACTATCCAGCACCTTCAAAAGGAAAAGAATGTCGGCGGATTTGAGGGCAAAGCAACAGTCGCTACTCAAACTTTGGCTGCAATGAACAGCACAGCTACTCCAGCGGCAAGTACAGCAGCTGCTCAAACTTCAACTGCAACAGACAGCGCGGTTACCCCAGCTCCAAGCACAGCAGCTGCACCAACCCCAGCGACAAGTACAGTTGCTACTCAAACCACAGTGATAATCACTGCAGCCAAACCAGAGGACCAATTCGTACCAATATCGGTTGCCCCTGTACGCAAGAGAACAAGCAAAAAGGAGGCAAGAAGGGTGAAGCGAGATGAAGGAACAATGAATTCACCACCCGGTCCAGAATCTGATCAGGAGTCATCATCACATGACGAAGAAGAAGAAGAAGAGGTAACTTCTCGATCTTGGACCTCAACCGAGCTACAGAATATGCGAAAAATTTTACCCGTCAAGCAGGGGAGCACATCATCACCTGGTTACTCCGATGCTGGGACAATGGGGCCGATGGTCACGAACTAGAAGGTACAGAAGCCAAGCAGCTGGGATCACTTGCTAGAGAAGGGGGAATTGACAAAGCAATTGCAAGAGAGAGGAAGACCTTCAGTCTTTGGAGGCGGCTCTTGGCAGCTGTGAAAGAGAGGTTTCCATACAAGTGTGATGTTATGAGTTGTTCAGCCAAGCTGACTACTATAGAAAAGGCATCCAGTCTCTGAGGGAATCAGCCATCGTAGAGATGATCTATCACATCAAGCCGAATAACAGGGATACACCTATAGATCCAGATGAAGTTGAATGTACACGACCCATGTGGCAAAAACTTACACGGAATGCACCGTCATCATATGCCCATTCATTGGCAACAGGAACCTGGAATGACATAGTACCACTGACAGTGGATGAAATGGTTCATAAACTCCGAGAGTTCGAAGACAATCTCACCCCTTCCATCATCTCAGCTGTAGAAAAACTGTCCCAGGACCTCAAACAATTGATGGACGATCTATCTGATTTATCCAGCTCCTCACATGTACCAACACACGTCTCAGCTCTTAACAAAAGGCGTCCTATTGCTCGAGAGGAGATACAGGAGGTATATGCCACGGGGTACCCTATGGTTTTACCTGCGGGATCATGGAGAATGGAGACTAACAGTGCTGCCGTACCGGACATGCTAGAACTTCAGTATGAACTAGAGTCAAAGGCAGCCAAGTGGTATGCCACGATTGATATTGCCAATGCATTTTTCTCAATTCCTTTGGCAGCAGAGTGCAGGCCACAGTTTGCTTTTACTTGGAGGGGTGTCCAGTTCACTTGAAACCGACAGCCCCAGGGGTGAAAACACAGCCCTACCATTTGCCATGGACTGATCCAGACTGCACTGGAACAGGGGCAAGCTCCAGAACACCTGCAATACATTGATGACATTATTGTGTGGGGCGATACAGCGGAAGAAGTCTTTGAGAAAGGGAGGAAAATAATCCAAATCCTGCTGAAAGCCGGTTTTGCCATAAAACGGAGTAAGGTCAAGGGACCTGCACAGGAGATCCAATTTTGGGGAATAAAATGGCAAGATGGACATAGACAGATCCCCACTGATGTGATCAACAAGATAACAGCAATGTCTCCACCAACTAATAAGAAAGAAACGCAAGCTTTCTTGGGTGCAGTGGGGTTCTGGAGAATGCACATCCCAAATTACAGTTCGATTGTAAGCCCTCTCTATCATGTGACCCGAAAGAAGAATGATTTTAAATGGGGCCCTGAGCAGCAACAAGCCTTTGAGCAAATTAAACGCGAGATAGTTCATGCAGTAGCCCTTGGACCAGTCCGGAACGGGCCAGATGTAAAAAATGTGCTGTACACTGCAGCTGGGGAGAACGGTCCTACCTGGAGCCTCTGGCAGAAAGCTCCAGGGGAGACTCGAGGTCGACCCCTCGGCTTTTGGAGTCGGGGATATAAAGGATCTGAGGCCAGCTATACCCCAACTGCTCCTTCTGGCACCCCAGTTGCCCGTGCTGGGCTGGATGTTCAAAGGCAGGGTCTCCTCTACTCATCATGCAACTGATGCTACATGAAGTAAATGGGCTGCACTAATTACACAACGAACTCGAATAGGAAATCTCAGTCCTCCAGGCATTCTGGAAGTCATCATGGACTGGCCAGAGGGCAAAGATTTCGAATATCACCAGAGGAGGAGGCAGTGCGTGCTGAAGAGGCCCCACCATATAATAAACTGTCAGAAAGTGAAAAGCAGTATGCCTTGTTTACTGATGGCTCTTGCCGTATTGTGGGAAAGCATCGGAGATGGAAGGCAGCTGTATGGAGTCCTGGACGACAAGTTGCAGAAACTGCTGAAGGAGAGGGTGAATCGAGTCAGTTTGCCGAGGTGAAAGCCATCCAGCTGGCCCTGGACATTGCTGAACGAGAAAAGTGGCCAGTACTTTATCTCTATACTGACTCATGGATGGTGGCAAATGCCCTGTGGGTGTGGTTGAAGAAATGGATGCAGAGCAACTGGCAACGCAGAGGTAAACCCATCTGGGCTGCTGCACTGTGGAAAGATATTGCTGCCAGGATGCAGAACCTGGTGGTGAAGGTATGTCATGTAGATGCCCATGTACCCAAGATTTGGGCCACTGAGGAACACCAGAACAACCAACAAGTGGATAAAGCGGCTAAGATTGAGGTGGCTCAGATGGACTTAGATTGGCAACATAAAGGTGAATTATTTTTGGCCCGGTGGGCCCATGACACTTCAGGCCATCAGGGCAGAGATGCAACATATAGATGGGCTTGTGATCGAGGGATGGACTTAACAATGGACACTATTGCCCAGGTTATTCATGAGTGTGAAACATGTGCTGCAATTAAACAAGCCAAACGGTTAAAGCCTCTTTGGTATGGAGGATGATGCTTGAAGTATAAATATGGGGAGGCCTGGCAGATTGACTATATCACACTGCCACCAACCCGCCAAGGCAAGCGCCATGTGCTTACCATGGTGGAAGCAACCACCGGGTGGCTGGAAACATACGCTGTGCCCCACGCCACTGCCCGGAACACTATCCTGGGCCTTGAGAAACAGATTTTGTGGCGATACGGCACCCCAGAGAGAATTGAGTCAGACAATGGGACTCATTTCCAGAATAACCTTATAGATATTTGGGCCAAAGAGCGTGGCATTGAGCGGGTATATCACATCCCCTACCATGCACCAGCCTCTGGGAAAATCGAACGGTACAATGGGCTGTTAAAAACTACACTGAGAGCAATGGGTGGGGGAACTTTCAAGCATTGGGATACACACTTACCAAAGGCCACCTGGTTGGTCAACACCAGAGGATCTGCCAACAGGGCTGGCCCAGCCCAGTCAGAACTTTTACATATTGTAGAGGGGGACAAAGTTCCTGTGGTGCATATGAAGAATTTGCTAGGGAAGACAGTCTGGGTAATTCCTGCTTCAGGTAAAGGCAAACCCACTCGTGGGATTGCTCTTTTGCTCAGGGACCTGGATATACTTGGTGGGTACTGCGGGAAGATGGGGAAGTTCGATGTATACCTCAAGGAAATTTGATTTTAGGGGAAAACAGCCAATGAACTTAATTGTATGCTGTTGCCTGCTGTGTAATACTTTTATAGCCCATCAACTAGATGTCTTCAGGTCACCAGCGACTGGCCCTGACTTCCCTCTAACCATCATCCCAACAGAGAATGAACTTTGATAGTACCAGATGAGTTCCGCAGTAAAGGACCGACCAGCATCAGTAGGCAACAATCCAATACTGCACACAGCCTTTCCTGCCCTGAAAGATTGTTACAAGAGATGGAACCTGACATCATGGACCGAATGGACTTGGCAGCATTATAGGGGTTGGTCCATGCACTAAGAAAATGATCTTTTTCTCTTGGTCTGTATGTATATGGATGTATATATGTGGGAGAGATATGGTGTATTGAAAATGTGGGATCTGAGCATGACATGAATGGTATGGAATAAGGGGTGGATAATGTCCTGGGTTCAGCAGTAGCAGTCATGTTTCTCCTTCCTGGTAGCTGGTGCAGTGCTGTGTTTTGACTTCCAGCCTGGGAACAGTGTTGGTGAAACCGATGTTTTTGGTTGCTGCTAAGTGATGTTGACCCTGACCAAGGACTTTGTGCGGCTCATGCTCTGCCAGGGAGGAGGGGAAGCTGTGAGGAAGCAGAGACAGGGAGCCTGACCCAGGCTAGCCAAAGAGGTATTCCATACCACAGCACGTCATGCCCGGGGTGGGGGGTAACTGGGAGTTACCCGGAAGGACACGGGCTTCTGCATGGGACTCGTTTCTTGGCCGGTGGTATCGTATTCTCTTCCCTTGTTATTTTCTCTTATCATTGTTGTCATTGGTAGTAGCGGTGGTGATTTGTGTTGTACACTGGTTGCTGGACTGTTCTTGTCTCAACCCGTAGGAGTTGCACCCTTTTGATCCTCCTCCCCATTCCTCCAGGAGTAGGGAAGGGGAGAGCCCCGGGGTGGGGTGGGGGGGCCTCGATTGCTGTCAGCCTGGCACCACTCACTGGGAGTGAGAGAACAAGTTGCCTGACTGGGTTTAAACCACGACAGAAGGTTATGGTATTGTTTATTTCAGTCGGATGTGTTACAGTGAATCTCATCAACCTGGCTGTGGTTTTAATTATCAAGGCATTTGCTGTAAAAGTGATTAATTACCAAGAATTAAAGCAACACAAATTTGGCAAAGAATATTACTAAAAAATAAAAATTAGAGGCAAAAAAAAGTTGGTTGGAGAGGACCTTGGATAACATGGTCTAGTGGGAGGTGTCCCTGCCCATGGCAGGGAGGTTGGAACTAGGTGATATTAAGGTCCTTTTCAACCCTAACCATTCTATGACACTATCATGCTATGATTCTATGATGTCTATAATACGATATCTAGTTATTTAAACTTGGGGATTAGTTTCCTTGGCAATGACCTCCATGGTTGTTTCATCACAGGCATTGTCTTCTCAATCATATAGCTTATAACTGCAACAGCCAGTCTGGTGCAATTGGAAAGAAAGCTCTTAGATGAAGTCCTGCTTGCACTCTGTTCTTTAGGCAGCAGCAAAATCTCTTCTTATTGGCTTCAGAGCATGCTTGAATAAATTCTCAATTTGTTAAGGTGGACCCCAAGACAATATGCCACCTCAAAATCCCATCACTATATGAGAAGGTAAAATATACTAAGAAACATATATGCTTCTGTTCAGATTATTTGTCAAGCACTGTGTACAGTTTACATAAGTGTTCTGTTTTTAGCTAACTCCTGTTGTGATAAATTGGCAGTACCATAGGGATTACTAATAATATCGCCACTATCACATTCAATTTATTTTATAATAACTCCATGATCCAAATCAGTTAGCTCTTTCTGCATCTGACCAAATTATCTGGCAAAGTTCATGTTTTCCTTCCAAAAGTTAATATCCTTAAACTCCGTACAATTACTCCATATGACAATATATTTGTCAAGCTACATTAAAACCAGAGCCTTGGGATCTATTTCAGTAACTCCTAAATATATGTCTTAAAGTGGAAAAGTAAAATGCCCCAGAAGAGCCATGAGATAGGCTGAAGTCAGAACAGTGGATACCTGTTTTGCTAACACAAAATGCTGCTTTTAAAACACTACATCACTTTTACTACCAAATTTCTCATCCTCTTGTTATGAATGCAGATCCTCTGAATGGCTTGGATAAGACTGAAGTGTTAAGGGGTTTATCCAACAATGTGTTGAATACCCTGAATCTGTAAACAAGTACTAAAAATGTCACAAGAACAGACTCTTACGGAAGCTTTGTGTTTTTTTTTTTTTTAATTTGTTTTGATAAAATAATAAATATCATATTAGGTTTTTTTTGTTGTTTGTTTTTTGTTTGTTTTGTTGTTGTTTTTTTTTCCCATTGGTTAATTAATAGTCTTTTGTAGATGGGGGGGGGGGAACAAACAACCAAAAATACCCCAAAATTTTTGTCCTCCTGGGTCTCTGAAAGGGGTACATTCAGGCACTATTAAGGCTGTATGCTGAGTATCCCAGGAACAGAATATCTTAAAGTGTTTTACCCTGTTCAATTCTACCATTTTTAATCACTGGGGGAAAGAAAGAAACTCCAGGTGAAGATTCTCTGGTCTAGTTCTTTTCTGTCAGCAGTAGACCAGAGGCCTTTAAGCAGCTGTTAGGCTTACAACATCAGTAAAAGATGATTAACACCTTCAGTCTACTGTAACTTTCTCATGATGTTCCACTGTTTTGAAGATGCTTTATTTACCTAAATATCAGATGGCCTTTTTTTTGTGGTGTCACAGCCTTGGCCAGTAGTCTTTCCTCTTTCTTTTTCAGACAGCTTTTGTTATTCAATTGCTGAGGTGAGTAGCTCGAGAGAGGACACCTTCAACACCGGAGTGGGGGGAGATCAGCGTCCAGGAGCCTCAACTCAGAGCGGTGAAAGTCACCGAGGGCGCCTCACGTCCCCGACAGGACCTGCCCAGGAGCCGGCAGCTCAGCTGACGAGAGCGAGCAGCTGACTCACACGGGGCGGAGACAGAAGGAGAAGCACCAGCCCTGGGTGGGTAAAAACCTACCCAAGGAAGTGGCAGCCACGAGGGCGAGGGCGAGAGCGAGAGCGAGAGCGAGACAGAGACAGGGACAGGGACAGGGACAGAGACAGAGACAGAGACAGGGACAGAGACAGAGACAGTGAGCATGACGGCGGACACTCGCCTTATGACCAGGGCCCTGTCTGGGAGCTCTGTTCTGGCTGCCAGGGCGGTGGCCAGCGTAGGCACCCAGAGAGCCGATGAGAGGGGAGGCTGCAGTGCAGAGCTCGGGGTGTAGAGAGTGCCTGCACTGGTCTGGTGAGGGGAGGGTGCACAATGGGCAGGGCTGCACTCGGTGCGCCCTGGTGGAGGTCCTCCTGCAGCAGGTGGCTGAGCTGCGGGATGCTGTTAATAGGCTGCAAGATGCCAGGGAAGCTGAGAGGAAGCAGGAATGCTTGCTCCTGGCCCAAACTGTGCAGGGGCCTCAAGCGTCCATTGCAGCTCATGCGGGAAAAAAGGAGGCCGTTAACCTGGGAAGCTGGGAAATAGTGACAAAAAAAAAAAAAAAAAAAAACCACAACAAAAAAAGGAGGCAGAGAACAATTAAAAGCAAGGGGCTTCCTCCTAAGTCTGATGTCCCCACCCAGAACTGCTTTGCTGTCCTGCAGGGGCCTAATGAGGAAACAAACTCACACCAGAAACAACCGGCTGATGCACCAGTAAATAAGATCACTACTGGTGCTGCCAGGAAAAAGCAGCAGGTCGTAGTAGTAGGGGACTCTACTTTGAAAGGAAGAGAAGCACCCATCTGTTGGTGGGGCCCAGTCTCAAGAGAGTTGTGCTGCCTACCAGGGACACACATCAGGGATGTTGCAGAGAGGCTTCCTGCTCTAGTAAGTCCCACTGACCCACTTCTAGCGATCCATGTGTGTGCTAGGGATATAGGTAGCAGTAGCCTGGAGAACATAAGGATTACAGAGACCTGGGAGAGGTGGTTAGGGGCTCTGGAGCTCAGATTGTCTTTTTGTCAATTCTCCAGGATACAGGGGAGGACCTTAAAAAGGCTAGGAGGATTGGCCAGGTTATTAAATGGTTAGAAGGGTGGTGCCATACTCAGGGGGTTGTGTATCTAGAGCATGGGATTTAATGCGGGAGGCCAGGTCTACTGGGGGCTGGTGGAGCTGGTCAAAGGGGAAGAGCAGTTTTGGTAGGAGGCTTGCCAGACTAGTCAAGGATGATTTAAACTAGATGTGTTGAGGGAGAGGGGCATCATTCCATCCCAACACATCGAGTCAGTTGCCAGCACCTATAATAAATGCTTGGAGCAATGCAGAGATATTCCAGCTGCTCCAGCCAGTGAGCCGGCTTCATTTGGAGTTCAGCTCAGATGCCTCTATACAAACGCCCATAGCATGGGGAACAAACAAGAGGAATTAGAGATGTGTGTGCGTCTACAGGGGTATGATATAATAGGCATCACAGAAACATGGTGGGACGGCTCCTGTGACTGCAGTGCTGGAATGGAAGGTTATAGGCTCTTTAGAAAAGCAGGCCCGGTGTTGCTATTTCTGTTAAGGATAGGCTGGAGAGTATGGAAGTCTGCCTGGGAACAGGTCATCAGTCAACAGAGAGTTTGTGGGCCAGGGTTAAAGGGAGAACAGCAATGGGAGACATTACTGTGGGGATCTGTTACAGATCGCCTGATCAAGAGGAATCTGTGGATGAAGTACACTATAGACAGAGAGAAACAGCCTCACGCTCACAGTCCCTTGTTCTCATGGGCAACTTCAACCACCCTGATATCTGTTGGAGGGATGGTATGGCATGGCACAAGCAATCCAGGAGGTTCCTCGATTGTATGGAAGACAACTTCCTTCTGCAAGTAATAGAGGAGCCAACAAGGAGAGGTGCCATGCTTGACCTTGTGCTCACCAACAGGGAAGGGCTCGTTGGAAATGTGACTCTCCAGGGCAGCTTTGGTTGTAGCGATCATGAGATGGTTGAGTTCTTGATCCTCAGGACAGTTGGAAGAGCATGCAGCAAGCTCACTGCCCTGGACTTCAAAAGGGCAGACTTTGGCCTCTTTCAGGAACCTGCTTAGTAAGGTTCCATTGGATATAGACCTAGAGGGCAGGGGGGCCCAAGGCTCTTTGTTGATATTCAAGGATCACCTACTACAAGCTCAGGAGTGTTGCATCCCAACTCAAATATAGTGCAGCAGGAGGGCCAGGAGACCTCCTTGGATGGATAAGGAGCTGCTGAGGAAAATTCAATTGAAAAAAGAGTCTTGTAAAACATGGAAGCCAGGACAGGCAGCCTGGGAAGAGTACAGGGATGTTTTCCGGGAAGCTAGGGACGAGGTTAGGAAAGCTAAGGCCCAGTTAGAATTAAACTTGGCTAGGGATGTGAAAGATAACATGAAGGGATTCTATAGGTAGGTAGTGAATAAAAGACAGACTAGGGACAATGTAAGCTGCCTCCGGAAGCTATCAGAAGAACTGGCTACACAGGATTTGGAGAAGGCTGAGGTTCTGAATGGCCTCAGTCTTCACTGACAAATGCTCTGACCACACCACCCAAGTCTTGGAAGGCAGACACAGGGACTGTGAGAATGAAGATCTTAGGCGCACTGTAGGAGAGAATCTGGTTCGAGACTGTCTTAAGAACCTGAACATACACAAGTCCGCGTAACCTGATGAAATCCACCTGTGGATCCTGAAGGAACTGGCAAATGAAGTTGCTAAGCCACTGTCCATCATATTTGAAAAATCACAGCAGTCAAGTGAAGTTCCCAATGACTGGAAAAAGGGAAATATAACCCCCATTTTCAAGAAGGGGAAAACAGATGACCCGGGAAATTACTGACCAGTCAGTCTCACCTCTGTGCCTGGCAAAATCTTGGAGCAGATTCTCCTGGAGGGCATGCTGAGGCACATGAAAAACAACAAGGTGCTTGGTGACAGCCAGCATGGCTTCACTAAGGGGAAATCCTGCCTGGCCAATCTGGTAGCCTTCTATGATGGGGCTACAGAATGGACAGGGGTAGAGGAGTTGATGGCATCTGCCTGGATTTGTGCAAAGCATTCGACACTGTCCCACACAACATCCTTGTCTCAACTGGAGAGACATCAATTTGATGGATGGACCACTCTGTGGATAAAGGACTGGCTGGGTGGCCACACACAAAGAGTTGTGGTCAATGGCTCAGTGTCCAGCTGGAGACCAGTAACAAGTGGTAGCCCTCAGGGATCGGTGTTGGGGCTGGTCTTGTTCAACATCTTTGTTGGTGACATGGACAGTGGGATTGAGTGCACCCTCAGGAAGTTTGCTGATGACACCAAGCTGTGTGGTTCGGTTGATACTCTGGATGGAAGGAATGCCATCCAGAGAGACCTCGACATGCTTGTGAGGTGGGCTGATGCTAGCCTTATGAAGTTTAACCATGCCAAGCGCAAGGTCCTACACCTGGGCCGGAGCAATCCCAGGCACAGCTACAGGTTGGGCAGAGAAGAGATTCAGAGCAGCCCTGTGGAGGAGGACTTGGGGGTGTTGGTTGATGAGAAAATGAACATGACCTGGCTTCAGTGTGCGCTCGCAGCCCAGAAAGCCAACCGTATCCTGGGTTGCATCAAAAGGAGCGTGACCAGCAGGTCAAAGGAGGTGATCCTGCCCCTCTGCTCTGCTCTTGTGAGACCTCACCTGGAGTATTGTGTACAGTTCTGGTGTCCTCAACATAAAAAGGACATGGAACTGTTGGAACAAGTCCAGAGGAGGGCCATGAGGGTGATCAGGGGACTGGAGCACCTCCTGTATGAAGATAGGCTGAGAAAGTTGGGGCTTTTCCCCCTGGAGAAGAGAAAGCTGTGTGGAGACCTCATAGCAGCCTTCCAGGATCTGAAGGGGGGCTATAGGGATGCTGGGGAGGAAATATTCGTTAGGGACTGTAGTGACAGTACAAGGGGTAATGGGTTAAAACTTAAACAGGGGAAGTTTAGATTGGATTTAAGGAAGAAGTTTTTTTGCTGTGAGGGTGTTGAGGCACTGGAATAGGTTGCCCAGGAAAGCTGTGAATGCTCCATCCCTGGCAGTGTTCAAGGACAGAGCCGTGGGTGACATGGTTTAGTGGGAGATGTCCCTGCCAGGGCAGGGGGTTGGAACTAGATGATCTTAAGGTCCTTTCAAACCCTAACTATTCTATGATTCCAGAATTCCAAATGTGGAATTCCTTGGTACTTTTGAATATATGTTCCTCTCATGCCATTCTCTAACTCTCCTATCTCCTTTCTCTATCCTTGGTAGATGATGAAACCATTTCAAAAATCTGTCAAACTTGGAAATAATTTTTTATTGCTTCATAATATGTTATATAGAAACCTGTGTTCAGCCTCTCTGTCATAACTGTTTAGGCCTTGTGCTCTAAAATATCTGATGAATATTTTTTTAATATTTGCTGTACAAGCAAACACCGATATTTAAAAAAAAAAAAATGTTTTGGATAGCTCCAACACAGGGAGCTTTTGCTGTGCCTTTGAACATACCTTGGAACATGTGGGATACTGTGCATATCCACAGTGTAGAAGTTCCTACATTTACTGCCTAAAGGTTTTTGGGGTTTTTTGTTTGTTGTTTTGTTTTGGTTTTTTTTTGAGGGGTGAGTTTGATTTAAATCAATCTTTTCAGAAGAAAAGCCTGGTGTATATTTTTTTTGCATGAAAACTATAGTGTTAAGATATCTTACAGTACTTCTAAGAAGTCAAAGATTTGTCATGGTTCCAGTTTTACTCAGCTTTAGAGAGTAGAGAGACCAGCCAGTATTACTCAAGTCATATTTCTGAGAGATGGTCAACCTGTAGCTCTAGAAAGATGAGGATGTGAGGAAGTAAGGTGTACAAAGGGGGAGAATTCTAAAAAAAGGCCCAACCTTGTAATTTAATCTTTCAAAATATTTATAGTGTCTGTGGCAGTACAATTCCCATAACTGTTTTTTATAATGTGTCAATGTCTGACTGTCTATATAAATTTCTTGGCTATGCAAGACTCCAGTGGAACAGCAAATATAAAGAATTTTTTTGCCTTACTTTAGTGAGACCCCTGTTGATGTGAAAATCCCTCCAAGACTGGTCTTCAGCTAAAAACAGAATGGGATGCCACACATTTTTTTTACAGTATTATCATTGCACTGTTTCTAACATGACTGAGAAGGGCAAGAAGCTGTTTCAAGGTCACAACTGAGGATTACTGCTTACTACTGAGCAGCAGTATGGGGGACCAACATGTCCTGGAAAGCTGTTTGGAGCATCTTGGACCTTTTCTAACCCTATTTGTCCACAGTGTCAAGAGAATAGGTAGACCAGTACATACACATCCGCAGCTGCTGCCTTCCATGTTCTTTCAATGGATAGGCTGAAGATGGCACAGGTTTATTCTGACACATCAGGCTGAGAACTGTGACATCTAGGTACCTTGGTGCACAGTCTCTGTCATTAGGGTATTCTCAGCCAGAGTTGTGGTTTGCAATGAGCAGTATCTTATGCTTTAAGAAGCTCAGTTTATCCTAAAGGTCTTAATCCATGTGAACAGTGAAACCGTGTAAGTCAAAGTAGGAAAATGTGGTGCTGGAGCCTCAAGGGACTAACTGTACATTTTGTGTGCAAAATAGTACAGACAAAAAGCATTTGAATGCATGCTTAAAGAACCTGAAGTGTAATAATGCTATCTGATCAGTCATAAGTAACATAACTTGGGTTTGAGTATTTAAAAAGACACCACCAGGAGCCCAGGTAAATTCAAATACTGAACACATTCAAGGGATTCAGGATTATTGTATAAATATTTAGTGAGCTGAAAAGCATGTTAACTTAAATAAATTATTCATGGTTATTTTTATTATGCAGAGCTTTATCAGCTCTAAAGCTAGACCATCAGAAAGTATTTTTTAAAACCTACATCTGAAAGTCAAATCGAATAAATCATACCAAGTAGAAACACCTTTTTTTTTTAAATAAAAAGACAACAACAACAACAAAAAAGGGGAAAAAAAAAAAGGAAAAGACACCTATATTACCAGAATTACTGGCATTTGTTACTGTTGAATGGGTAAAATTCTAAAAGCTATTTTTAAAAATAAGTACATCTTCTTAGCTGTAGTGGCACAGTGATCTTTACTGTAGAAAATTAATTGTGTATATGGACATAATTTAATGAACAGAAAAGTGGTAGCAAACTGACACTTGGCTTTGTCTTCTGTGCCCATAAAAGCCAAGTGCAAACACCACTTATGCAGTTACTAAAGCATGTACCATAGTATCGGATTTTCAAACATTGTACAAAGATGATTACTTAAATTATATGCACATATTTATTTAGGCCATTTAGTAATGTAACTCTGCACCATAAAAAAAAAAAAGAAAAAGCCCATCTTCCTTAAAACCATTCTGTAAATTGCTGTAATAAAGGTATGACGCTTAGCAGCATCAGTGGAAGAGGGACTTTATTTCTTCAGCCTGTCTCACAAGGTTAGTAAAAGGTTGCTGCCTGTCACTTGTCAAGGACAAGTCAGCACTCATTTAACAGCTAATTGCTAAATTCTCCTGTTTCTTATTTCAGTGCATTAGAAATACAGTGCAATTACCTACCCAAAATGCAACTGGAGCATAGTGCATTCCATTAATAAAACAACAAGGAAGACAGAGGGTTTGGGATTTGAGCCTACTGAGATTACTCTGTGTGTTACTGGCCATGCCAGTTACTCCATGCTTCTTGGAACATGCTGTATGTAAAATCACAGCATGGGTATTTGCACAGAGAAACCGAAACCAACCCAAAAGCAACATGGTAGTTGGTAGGCAGTCTTCTTCAAGGGAGTAATAAAGGGAGAAAAGAAGGGAAGGAGAAAAAGTAACATAGAATTGGTATATAAGAATGAAGCAAAGTGGGGTAGCATGCATTTAAGATGCAACTGCAATGTATATGGTTTAGTACAGACTGGTGGAAATAAGCAAACAGGTATGCGCTTGCAAGGCAGACTGTTACCATGATGAAATGTGGGGGTCTTGTTTGCTTAATTGCTTAGCTAGGACTTCCTGTGTGCTAATGACCGAGTTTCAGACCCCCTGTAGCTTCTTGTGCTTTGCAGTGCTCGTGCTTATGGGTATAGGTTTGGCTGTAGTGTTAAATCTGTAAATGCACACTGACAAACAGAAGATTCAGAGTTGACTTCAGTGTGTACACTAAAAAGGAAGGTTTGATTTTATTGTTTTCATTCAGGATACAAAGCCTTCATGCATATAGGGAGCATACAGTTTTAAAGTACTTATTTATTATTAATTAAGAAGATTATTGAGGGAAAGGTATTACTAAATTTAATTGTAAGGTTAAATCCAATAAGAGATAGCTTTTCATGAAATGTTTGGAATCTTTTATCTAAACTTGGATTTGAAATCCATAAAGCTATGTAACTGTACTAGGGAGGAAATGTTAATATAGATTAATTTTAAATGTTTTTATTTATTCCATATGATCCAGTTTCAAAGTTCCTTGGGAAACAAATCAAACAGTATAGCAGTAACATTATTAGCTTTCTTTTACGTTTCTTTTTAAAAGTTGTTTCTAAGTAGCAAATAAAAACTCCATAAACTTACACCTCAGTAGGTGGAATTTTCTTTTTTTTTTTTTTTTCCATCTGTATTTGTTTACCTTTTGAAATTTTGAAGCAGAGGTTCAGAAAACAGTGGAACTTTTCATGTATCCAATTATGAATATCTTTGCAGCATGGACACTGCAATCATGTATTCAGTTTATTTTCTAAGGTTGTTTGCTCATTGTGCTTTGCTTGATCGGTGGATATTTAAATGTATGCTCAATTTAAAAGTAAATCCTGCTTTTTGTAGTGGCTCTAAGATGTTTGGACAAGACTAGGAAAGTTTTGATGCTGTCTTGATCATTTCTTGTTAATGAGATAAAAGAAAAAAAAGCTATAATTCAGATCTCAGTTTTGGATTCCTGCCAGCTGCATTTTAATTCCAGCACTAAAACCTCCTAATCAGCAAGAATGAAAATACATAAATAAATTCATAATTTCCTCATTTATACTATTTTAAAGCCAAAACATCATCAGCATTGCACATGATTGCATCAGGGACTCTGTTCCCACAAGAATGTTTTTTAAAAGCATACACCACCTGTCATAGCACACAATCTGGGATGCTAATGGAAGTAGCTACTTAAAAAATCAGTTTTACAATGACATTTCCATTTGTGGAAAATTCAGTCTCTAAGTTTTCATCTCACTTTTCCCCATTTGGACTGTATTTTCTAGTGCTGTTATTAAAGTGTTACATAGAGAGGCAACACTTTAATAAAGGAGTTTGAGACTTCCATGTTAATAATTTAAGCTGCAGAATGGCAGAATTCATATGAGGATATGATAGAACAAGTAGTTCACAAAGGTGAGTTTTGCCTGTATTTCACCTCTCTGGGTGCAAAGTACCACTGAGCAGACTGCCATCTTCTCACTTCTCTTTGTAAATATTTTACTTTTTTTGTTTTGTTTAAAATGTTTCTTCCTCTAAAGGCTCAATATTATAGAGCAGGCACTGTTTAGTTGGGAGCAATCGCATGTGCTGTATGCTGTCCTTTCTCTTCCTGCTTTGTACTAATGCTGTCTGATGGGTTCTGGGAAAAAAGTGTTTGAACAAGTGCAAGCACCGACTTGAGGCTATTTTATTCTTGTAACAATATTTATACTCCAAACGTGCAGGCGCTTGTGTTTTGTTTGTTGGGATTGGAGCTGGAACACATCTGGTGCAATGGCTGAGCTCCCAGAGATCCAGTTTTGCTTTCAGCTGTGTTCTGTTCTGAGCCTGCATTCACAAAATTGAGGCAGGAACATTTCCTGAAAAGGAGTAAGAAGTGGAATAACCCATATTTTGGTACTTAGAATTATATAGCTACCAAATTTTGCCTGCTGCTTCTGTAAATTGGCCATGACATTTAACTGTTTTTTATTGAATAGTAATTCAAATCCAAACTGTGCATATTTATGGTACATTTTTTCTCTCTAAGTTTAGATTGGAATGCACAACAGCCTCCATAAATGTATAGATTAAAACAAAAGACATCAGGTGCTGAAGAGAGTGAAAGCAAAAGATCCTATTTATCATGTGCCTGCAACCACTGCTGAGTGATGTATGGTGATTGCAATTTTTTTTTTTTTTTTTTTTAATTGGCAGGCTTCTGAGACTGCAAGGAAAATTGGTGACAAGCTGATGGATCAGTTTCACAATATTGACTGGTTGATCCAACAAACCGAAAGTGGATATTGGCATTTGTCATTCAGCTTTGGACCCCTACAGACTCCTGCTGCTGATTAGTCAAATACTTCACCTCCTTGTAGTTATTGTTTCAACAGCAGTCTCCAAGAGATTCTCAGGGGAACAAACTTTTACAGCATAACTGCAAAGAAGGGCGACTTAGTACCAGTTGAGTGAGAAGAAAAAAGCACATGGGAGAAGCAAAGAAATCAATGACAGTGTTTGAACAGCTTAACCCTGTTAGCCCTTGCATGTTAATAGATTATTTATGCATCCCTTCCCCAGCAGGAGGAAATTAGTATGATTAGCATTTTCTATTGACTGTGAATCACAAATTGGAAAAATGTTTGCATGCATTTTTGTTTATTTCTTTGAAAAGCTGTGACAGCGGCTGTGAGGCCAGGATAGCCTTTTATCATCTACACTTATTTCCTTTGCTTTACTTCCAGAGAGAATTTTTCTTATCAGCTGCAGGCAGACTGTTTTATAGAGGTTAAGGGGAACTGAGTCAGGTAAAGAAGATAAAATAAAAGCACCTTTTTTCTAACATTGGAAAAATAGGTAACAGACAAACTTACAGTGTACTGAAATGCATTGAATCTTTCCACAAATGGTATTTCACTATTAATAACTGAGTCTTCCACCACTATAGCTGTGGTCGTATAGGAATATAATGCTGATTAGAATGTAGCAATATTTGGACATTTGTGATGCAGCTGCTGGGGTGACCTGAAAAGGACTTGGAAAATGTTAAGATCCTGTAAGGTTCTTAAGGTTAAAGTCCATTAAAACCCTCCACTAAACCAGGTTGCTCAAAGCCCATCCAACCTGGCTTTAAACACTGCCAGGGATGAGGCAGCCACAGCTTCTCTGGGCACCCTGGTGCGCTTGTCAGTGAAGACAGAGGCAAAAAAAGTTGTTGAGTACCTCAGCCTTCTCCACGTTTAATGGCTGTATTAAAAAACAAGGTTCACCAAAGACTCTTGTACCATCTAAGGACAGGGGTGTTTATTTATTTATTTATTTGATTTTATTAATGACCTGGGGTAAGTATAAGATATATTACATTTGCAGATGGCATGAAGATGGGAGAAGTTGTATGTGTGCTGTAGGACAGAAACTGAATCTCAGTAGTGTTTGAACACTTTAGAAATGGCCTTGTTAAATTAGTGTGAATTTCAGTATAAGTACATCAAATTTTGGATGCAAGAAAGCTTGTGGGGAAGCAGCTGTGCATGAAAGAGTCTGAAATGTTACAGTAAATGACAAGCTGGACATGAGTTAATATTTTGCAAAATTCTTGCTATTGGAAGACAAAAACAAAAATGGAGCCTACAATAAATACATTATTAGGGAAGACTCATCAGGGCCACTGACATATGGGTCAGTGGCAAAGAGTCTAGAGAAGACTAAAAAAAAATTAGAGTTCCAGAAAACGTGACTGACAGGAAGACAGAGAACAAGCTGGGATATCTTTTAGCTTAGGGAAAACTGAGCAGTAACGTGAGAACAGGCAAAGGAAGATTACCAGGTTGGACAGAAAATGCAGAAAAACTTCAAATTAAATATTATGAAAAACTTTTCACTAGAAGGAACAAAGAAGAATAGGGACATAATGGGGTCTTTATCAGGTGAGCTTAGCGAACATTTATTTCGCAGGGATGACAAGGAAATAATTGCTGTTGCTTTTGAACAAGATAGATGTGGTAGATGAGCTGACCTGAGGTGGCTCTAGCCTGGCTTTGCTGTTCTCTTAAGAAAGAGGAAACCATCTTAGTTAGGGTGCCAGGACTTACAGCACTGGTAGAAAAAAAGTGGTATCTGCTGTGACAGTTCCCTATCTAAATGATTGATATGACTTCAGCTACAATAAATAATCTTAATAAAATACAGTTAATATTCACATATTCCATATGCATAAAAATTTACTTTATGATTAAAATTGAATCTAACATTATAATGAAGAATGACCTTTGAAAAGAATGAGCTTAAAAGACCTAGCTAGCAGGCATTACACAGAGGTATTTATGAAGTGGGGAACTAGCAAGAGGAGTTAGAGGTGTGTGCACACCTGAAGTGCTACAACTTCACTGGCATCGCAGAGATTCAGTGGGATGCCTCCTATGGCCAGAATATCGGAATGTGAGGATACAGACTCTTAGGGAGGACCAGGTGGGGATACAAGGATGGGGTGTCACCTTCTCCATCACTGACCAGCACAGGGCTCTGCCTGGGGATGGATGAGACGCAGACCAAGAGCTTATGGGTCAGGATTAAAGGGAGGGCAGGGACAGAGGACATTGCAGTGGGGTTCTGTTGCAGGCCGCCAAACCAGGAAGACCAAGTGGATAAAATCCTCTATAGAAAGATAGGAACAGCCCCACATTCACAAGTCCTGGTCTTCACAGGGGACTTCAACCACACCTATATCTTTTGGAGGGACAACACAGCAGGGCAAAAGCATCCCAGGAGGTTCCTGGAATGCATGGATGATAACTTCTTTCTCCAGGCAATAAAGGAACCAAAACAAGAGAGAACAGATTCGAGATCATCTAAAGAACCTGAAGGTGGACAAGCCCTGACAAGATACATTCACAGGTTCTGAGGGAGCTAGTGGATGTAGTTCCCAAACTATTATCCATCGTATTTGAGAAGCTGTGGCACTCCAGTGAAGTTCCTGCTAACTGGAAAAGGGGAAACATAACCTCCATTTTTAAGAAGGGAAAAAAGGAAGACACAGGGAATTACATGGTGATCAGTCTCACCTCAGTGCCTAGCAAGATCATGTAGCAAATATTCCTGAAAACTATGCTAAGACACATGGACAGCAAGGGAGTGATTTGTGACAGCCAACATAGCTTCACTAAGGACAAATCATGCCTGACAAATTTGGTGGCCTTTATGGTGCAGCCACAGCATTGATGGATAAGGGAAGAGCAACTGACGTCATCTACCTGGAATTGTGCAAAGCATTTGACACTGTCCCTTAGGACATCCTTGTCTTGTAAACTGGAGAGGCATGGATTTGACAGAAGGACCATTCAGTGGATAAGAAATTGGCAGGGTGGTCACACTCAAAGAGTTGTTCTTGTCCTGGGTTCCGCAGTAGCAGCCATTTTTCTCCTTCTTAGTAGCTGGTGCAGTGCTGTGTTTTGACTTTCGGCCTGGGAACAGAGCTGATAACACCGATGTTTACTCTGACTAAGGACTTTGTGAGTCTCATGCTCTGACAGGGAGGAGGGGAAGCTGGGAGGAAGCAGAGACAGGACACCTGACCCAAATTCACCAAAGGGGTATTCCATACCACAGCATGTTGTGCCCAGTATATAAACTGGGGGCAGTTACCTAGAAGGGTTAGATCACAGCTTGGGTTGAGATGGGTATCAGTCAGCAGGTGGTGAGTGGTTGTATTCTCTTCTCTTGTTATTTCCCTTATCATTATTATTATTGTTGGTAGCAGTAGTGATTTGTGTTATACCTTAGTTACTAAACTGTTCTTATCTCAGCCCGTGGGAGTTACATTCTTTCCCTTCTCCTCTCCATCCCTCCGGAAGGAGGGAGAGGAAAAAGAGGAAGATTGGTCCAGCGGCTGCATGGTTCTGAGTTACTGGCTGGGCTTAAACCATGACAGTGCTCAATGGCTTGTTGTCCAAGTGGAGTTCAGTGATGAGTGGTGTTCCTCAAGGGTCAGTATTCGCCCCGGCATTGTTCAACGTCTTTGTTGGTAACACGGACAGTGGGATGGATGTACCCTATCGCTGGCAGTGTTCAAGGCCAAGTTGGACAAGGCTTTGGAAGGAGTCCCTGCCCATGGCAAGGGGGGGTGGAATTAGATAATCTTTAAGTACCCTTCCAACCCTAACCATAAATGATTCTAAGATTTAAACTTACAAAGCAGACAAACTTTCTCTTATTTGGGTCCCTACCCTTTTTCTTAATTGGGTAATTGAGAGTAAATGGGTAAGTTAAAAAATGGGTGCAAGCATAATTAAAACAAATTAAAGTGAATATGTTTGGTGTCAATATTTAGTGTCCATTTCTTCTCCCTCCTTCTCTGAGAGCTTCTTATGTGGGTCTTTTGTTTGGCTTTCCTCCACTCTGGATGTCTTTGTTGTTTTCAGATATGAAAGTGAAGATGACAAGTGAAAGAAAAAAAAAAATCAGAAAGTTTTAACCTTTTTAAAATATCACCCCACTACTGGTAGTAAAATTACTTTGGGAAAGGCTGATTAGCAAATTGTTCCATTCCAAGGACATACATTTTTCCTGGCAGTTTTCTCTGTGTTAATGGAATATTTTTTGTTTTGTTTTGTTTTTTTCCACTTTTAGCTGACACCAGTCCCTTACCTCCAGAAAGGATTTAAGGATTTCTGGTTGCGTCAGCTGCTTGAATTCTTGAGAAGTGCAGCACAAACCAGAAAGAGATCCATGTCAAAACCATATTTTTTACTTCAACATATAAATCTGTCCATATGCAGGCAGCATAAGAATAGTGTTTTAAGATGAGATACTTAAGTAGACCATAAGTATGATTTCACTAGGAAAGAATCTGTTGATGAAGACATTGTACCTGTGATAACATATATGAAAGAAGATGGTGAAGAGTTAAATCAGTGAGATGCACGTTCATTTGGACCTTACTTTTGTGATGAACATCTGCAGAGCGTAACAGATATTTAAAAAAAAAACACATTGAAATTTAAGTGCTTTTCCATACCTCTCAGTTTCTCCACCTTCTTTTGCCACATAGATATGCCAAATGTATGTTTTAATCCAGCCTTCTGTTAACATAAATTAACATAAATAAACATAAACTCATCATTTTTAAAACAGACTACTGCCCTCTCCTCCAATCCACCACGAAGTAAGGGAAGTTTTCTCAGTCAAAATGCACTGGAGAATGAAGTTTTGGTTAAACAGTAGCACCCCACAATATGTCTCGTGGGTTTGAGTGAAATCTGTGTAAGAGGATTAGCCAGAATCACAGTGTGCGGAGCAAGTTACAAAAAAATCTGGTATGATAAAGGTAAATTTCTACTGAAGGGTTTTAAGTAGTTCATGTTCATTATTTGCAATTCAAAGCCATAATGCAGAACTGCAGAATTGTGCACTAAGGGTCTGACGGCTTGGAGGACTTAATAAAAGACTCTCACCAATAAAAATGTTCATTAGTTCAGGCCCTAGTATAATTCTCATGCTTTATCTCATAAAATCTATTTTCAAGGTTTGTCTTTGAAGGAGAGAAATTAATTACAATCATGCAGACACCAGTTTGAAGTTAGCAATTCTTTGAAATTTCTCTTTGTGTGCATCAGTGGTACAGTAGTAAAATTATGGAGGCTTTGTACTATTCTTCTGTAAGAATCAAAGTATATTGTGTTGAGAACAGTGAAATAAGAAGGATTTTTCATTTTGTTGTGAACAATTTTATTAATGTTTATTTTTTAAAAAATACTTAAAGAATGTGTGCTGGAGGATGCAGTGAGGTGGGGGTTGATCTGTTTTCCAAGGTAATCAGTGATAGGACAAGAGGAAACGGCCTCAAGCTGCACCGGGGAGGTTTAGATTGGATAATACAGACAATTTCTTCACCAGAAGGGTAGTCACGTATTGTAACAGGGAAATGGTGGAATCACCGTCCCTGGAAGTGTTCAAAACCCATGTAGATGAGGCCCTCGGTGATATGGTTTAGTGGTGGATTTGGCAGTCCTGGAGTAATGGTTGGACTTGATGATCTTAAAGGCCTTTCCAACCTTGTTGATTCTATGATTCTACAGTGACCTGAAGTTTTGGAAAAAAATAATCTATAACTTTATTTTGGTTTCTTTTTAAAACATTTTTACTTGTTAACAAGGTATTTTCAGGCTTTTGGAAGGGGATCCATGAACTCTTAAGATGTGGTTTAGAGAGCTAAATGGGAACTGTCAATGAGCACACCTGATTCATGAATCTCTGGTGCATAGAACTGCTCTTCCCAGTTCGCTACACACATCTGGAGTAATAAGGCTAAACACAAAACCTTCCTTCACCCATCCCTTGTGCTGCATGGTCTTTCCTGTGACAGCTTGTTGCATGCAACACATTGACAGGTTACAGGACATCCGTGATGCAGAGATGTAAGGAGCTCTGCTGCAACAGTGCCATTTGTCAATGGCAAATGCTGTTTATCCCTAAAATACAAAAGGCTGTGATGAGCCACAAGTCAGATCATGCTGCAGGTGAGAATGGTGTCCAGTCACCTCCTATGAGTTGTGATGAGGGGCACTCAGTGGGCTTTTCTGTAATGTGCTGCAGCAAGGCAAAATTATGTTCCTCTATATTTGCATGCTCCAGGGTTCTCAATGACCAGTAACTGGTAAGTCATGCTGAAAGTGTTTTCAACATGGATAAATTCAGCACCATAATCTTTACGTTTAAGCCAGTGACAATTTGAACCTTAAGTTAAAAATACAACACAGGAGGTCTAAAATTAATTTGAGGAGCCGATGCTTTTCTCACCTAAGATTCCACAAACATTCAAAATTCAAATTGACAAATGCAACATCAAGCCTCAATTTTCATCTACTCATTGGGAATTGACCCTTCTTCTCCCAGCAATTCTCCCTTGAAAAGCACAGGACTTTGAGCCTGTGCAATTGCTTAATAGCTAGGACTTGGAGATTTGTAAGGAAACATAAATAGACTATTGGATACCTTGCTGCAGCATGAAGCAGTACTCTGCATTTTCAAAGAAGGGAGCTTGAGGTCCTCTGAAGATTCACTCCTGTCATGGGATAGAATGAAAGAACCTGGTTTGGATCTAGCAATGCCTTACTTCCCTGATGTTGCCCTGCCATAGCAAATCTGGGGAGCAAGAGAAAGAAACTATCCTCCAACAAGGAAGACTTACCACAAGTAGTGGTTGTTTAGCATGCACAGAGGGTATGCAAAGTTTATACAGTTGCTGAAGCAGTGTTCCTCTATAACACAGATTCATATAGCATGGTCCAGTGAGCAAGATAAGGTTGCATTCTCATGCTGATGGTAAAATATGTTTAGAAATGATCTTGCTAATTACTTTGACTAATGTGGAAAATGGAAGATATTTCTGGGCACTGTAGCTTTTGAAATCTTAGTGCTGACAGCATGGTGCATTACCATCATTACTCATCAGCCTGTGTCTCGCTGGTAGCCCTGGGATGAAGGAACCTGATATCCACATCTGCCTCATTCAAAATAATATTAAATCTAATCACTTCAAAGGAGAGGGAAAAATACAGTGTGGGAAAATAAAAAAGAGAGGAAAAATTAAAAAAACTAAGGAAAACTTAAATTACAGTGTCTGAGTGAAAAATAAAATACATTCACAGAAGGGATTGCTTATGCTTATTTGGTCAAGAAAAATGTGTTCAAGTGGAGTATTTGAAATCTTGAGCCAGTTTCTTTTGAAACAGAATTAATTGAGTGAGAGACATAAATGAAAGGGAAGGATAGGGGAAACATGACATATAGTTTTAAGATCAGAAAGGTTATCAGTAGCCAGACTATTTAGTTTTGATTGACATAAGGTTAAATATGTAAAAATGCAGCAATAAGACAGAGAGCAGAATTTAGGAATAAGAAGCAAGTTATTAAAAAAATTGAAAAAAGGATGAAAATTAACTTGTGACGTAGGAGACCGAAAGAGTAAGCTGACAGAGAAAGTGACATGGGATTCTGTCAGTGGCCTCTAAAGTCAGTAAGGGTCCTTCCATTGAGATCAGTGGGAATTAAATCCAGCTCTCAGACAAAAAGACAAAGAAAAAAACTGAAAAGAACATAAAACAAGAAAAAAGAAATTGGACAAGGGAAAACAGAGCAGATGGTGTTTGGAGCCCATAATGCACTAATAAATGGATGTGTGTGTGTCTTAGCTTTTGACAGGCACTATTATCTTAAATTATGTGCTTAATTATATGCTTAAATGATATACTTAGATGACTAGGTTTTGGGGGGGCGGGGGTTTGTTGGTTTTTGGATTATTTTTTTTTGTAGTCTAAAGAAATTTTAGACAATTTCTACTAACACTAATTAGATGTTCAAGGCTCTTTCTGCACACACTAGGTAGCCACATCTAACTCATAGCTTCATAGAGGTTTCAAACTATTTTTTTTTAATTAAACACAGATATCTAAATATAAATGCAGACTAATTATCCAATCTTCAATTTTGAATCACATTTGAGCCCTAGCCTCTCATAAAGATTTTTAAATGAATAATCACTGTACATTACTGGCAAATTCCTAGAGAACTGTGTATTTCATTTATAAAATTGCAAAAAATACCTGTTATAATTATTGTTGTTACAATGCATACCTTGGGACATAATGTGTTGTGAACATTATTCACACCAGCCCCATGATGTGCTACTTATTTTAAAAATGTTGCCAGCCTATCATTAATGCTAAGATGCCTTTAAATCAAGTGTTTGCCCTACCTATAAATTCTTATTCTAGCACTAGAATAAGTAAAGAGCCCAATGGCATGTTTCCCTTCAAGATCATTAATAAATTAATGCTGTCTGTGTTTTTACTTAGTGGGCAAGCAGGATGATACTCCTAGTGTTTGAGTCATCCTTTGAAAATACTGCATAAACAGACGTTTCACAGCAGCTGATGCATTGTTGTGGCCCACAATGTTCACTGGTGCTTCACACAAGCTCATAGCTTCCATCATCCACATAGAGAAATTTGCAGAGGTGAGACCAGACAACCAAAAAACCCCTAAAGTGTCGTAACTTAATATGTCAGGAGTTTCCATGGATCCTGGACCAGTTAAGAAAAGGCTAAATATTCTCTGAAGAAAAGGGGAGTCTGTAGTTACGTGGGAACTGGAAGCTGGATTATTCTTTGTTTTCAGCAGTAGTTTTATCTCTGAAATGAACATGAATCATACAATTTAAGAACATTCTATGTAGCTTTTATGTTCAAATATCAAAAGTTCATGTTTTATGTTTTCTTCTATTATTTAAACAGACTAGTACTTTAATTTATTTTACATTTTAAATGAAGGCAAGAATCATTACTGTAATTTAAGATTTTGAGGTTAAAAATGGTAAGACTCCAAAGTTAGCTCTGACAAACTTAAGTAGCTTATGCTGCATTATATGTCTCCTATTTTATGAATACATATGAATAATGAACTGTGGTAAATCAATGCCTACCTTTAAATTACAAGGAAATAGAACTGTGTATGGTGCATGACCAAATTCTTGTTGTCAAATTTACCCTCCAGAGCTGCTCAAAATTCATTTATGTTGGATTATGACCAAAATGACTTCCTTTCCTCTATTATTTCTGATGCTTTTCAACAGCAGGAAGAGGCTAGGGAAGAAAAGTGGTCAAAATAAATGAAGGAAATGTATTCTGAAGACAAATGAAATGTTTCATCTACACTCCAAAAGCTTCTAATTTGGTTAATAATAATAATAATAATGAGCTTCTTGTTGGATGACTGTTCAGGTCTTCAAGTGGAGTCACTTAAGATTACGCATATGCTTGCACATTGGCAGTATTTATACTTGGTGTGTTTTACATGTTTCTGTCTCTAAGAAGTTTTTAATTCACTACAACTGTAATCAGAACTGCATTTGTATTAAGCTATATAGAAAAGAGAATCTGCAAGAAGATACAGGTGTAAAAATACTGGCCTGAGAAGTTCAACAGCTTTGTGGCAAGAAGTATAAACTCTTGCCACCGTACCTCCTCTGGCACCCCTTGACACACATCTCTTGGCACATCCTCCTTCCTTGATTTCCAATGGTTCCTATAAGGACAGGCTTTCTCTGCTTACCTACATGTAGGGTGAGCAAAATTAATTATAAGATTAATATTCTTGTTTGTTTTCTTTAGGCTAACTTTCACCCCATATTCACAAGTTTGTTTTTTTGTTGTTGTTCAGAAGTAAAGCCACTGACCAGCCTGCTGGTACCATGATAAAGTGTTACCTACCCACCATGGCCCAGCTCTGGTATCAGTTACACCTGCATCTAGCTGAATAATCAGCATGATGCTGCTCTGCTCCAGCACACTGTAGTCTAGAAAACTGCTGTTTCATTGAAAAAAAATCCAACCTCCCTTCCAAAAATTGCCACTTTTTTTTTCAGCAGCTGTGCATTGAAATCAATGAAAACATTTCGTGATGGTTTTTATTACAGAAATGAATGTGCAGTACCTCTGCCACTGTTTTGTGTATTGTAGATCTAGCTGTAAACCAGATGGGTACAGGAGAGATTTACATATTGCATTTTACTCACAGAAGCGTGATAGTTACCTCCACTTTTCAATTATAAGAGCCTTTCTAGCAATATGTTCACAGACCATACAAAATAATGATTCAGCAATAACCTTTAGTACAGAAGGTATCTGAGAATACCAAATTGGTATTTTGTTCCCACTATTAATTCCTAGATGAGCCCAACTTTCCATATACTTACCGTATACTTACCATATACTTACCTTAGCATGAAAGGTAATGCAGAGCATTTCACATGTAGACAACAGGGTCAGTCATCCAAATCTTGCCTAATCAGGAACATCTAATATGATTTGGTGACTACATGATATTCTAATGACATGAAAACATGCAAAAATCCATATTCAAATTTGGTATGTTTATGTTCACATTGTTATCATGCGTAGACTCCAGAGCCTGTTACCTTAGGAATGAAGTCTTTCTTTATAATAGCTTGCAATTTTAGGTACCTTATTTGAACAGTGATAGCAGAGGTAAATTACTGAAAAAGCAGAGGAAACAAATGGCGATATAGTCTAGGTCTGGGGTATAAGCCCCAAAGCTATCTTCTTCAAAGAGCAGCTACAAATCTGTGACACAGAGCCATGGGAACACAGAGCAGGGGCTGGCCAAGTGCTGGAGAAATGTTTAATGCAGTTCTTCCTACACGGTAACAGAGCTGTATTGTTTAAGTTTCTTCTCCATTGTTGGATGCAATACAACTTACCACAGATCTAAGAGATAAGGAACAAGATTAGATATTGAAAGGTTCAGTCAATCTACATTAAGAAAACATCATTTTGGTCTTCCCAGATCCATTTTGTGACACAACTAAAACCTTATTCCCAGAAAAACAAGTGAAGTGAAATGCTGGATCTTAGGCTTTGCCAAGAACTCTGGGACAAGCATGTGACATGCCCCAAAAGAATTTAATATGTAAACGGCTGAAGAAACTTCTTATTTGTTCTCTAGTATCAATTCATTTTTAAATGCTGATTTTCAAAGCAAATTTCAACCCTGATTGAAGCTGAGTCCTCACCCTTTCTATACTGCATTTCCTCACCCTTTCTATACTTGATAGATAATTCTTCTGCTTGTAAAGCTCACGACTCAACATGTCAAGCTAGCTCAAGTGCCACTGAGAGTTTTCTTTTTTGAGTCCCTCACTCTTTTCAGGTGTTACTTCTCTCCTACACATACCTCATGATTATGCCATAGTACTCTTGCATGTACAGCGCTCATTTCATTGCCACTTTTATTTTGTGGCTTCAGGTCAGGAGAGACCCTTCAGAAGCTGTCATTAGAAGAGAACAACAACAAAAAG
Source organism: Pezoporus wallicus (assembly GCF_028554395.1). Lineage (NCBI taxonomy): Eukaryota > Metazoa > Chordata > Aves > Psittaciformes > Psittacidae > Pezoporus > Pezoporus wallicus. The sequence goes on along the minus strand of NW_026640005.1, from coordinate 483,751 downwards.
AATCCAACCAAACAAAATCCCAGCAAATCCATTTTTTTGTGTGTGCTAAAAATATTATGCAATGGTAAGAACAGAAAAAGTTAAAGTTTCCATATAAAAAGAAGGAATAGAAAAGCTGATAGATCTTTCACGAAAATCCTTGCAGTGCTTCCTTCCAAAATTACAGGTTGCTGTTATATTCTATACAAAACTGCAATTTTTAAATGACAAATTATTCTTTCAATTACAAAACACATTTAAACCAAAAGGAATTAAAGAAGAGGAAGGTTATTGTCAAGAGAAACTATGAAGATGACCAAAACATGACTCAGGCTTTAACAACATCACACTTAGAATCAACTGTTTATTTTGGTTATTTCACTTCAGGTTGGAGAGATTAATTTGGTTAATGATGCCTGGTTCTGTCCTCCCACTGAAGCTTTCAAAACACCCTTTTCTAATTGTGTGAAATAGGTATCTGCAGTTGACTGTATTACACTATACAACCTGAATTTTTCCTGCTCTGCACCCATCTGGTAGCTTGTTTTCGTTCTTTGCTTTTTATCACTTTCTGCTTCAAATCCATTAACTCTCTGTGGTCTTTTGTTCTCCTCAAAATCTGCCCTTCCTGATGTCAAATTTCTGCTTCACACACAGGCTTTTAGCTATGAATTTGCATAGACAATCCCTATTTTGAGACACAACTTCTGCAGGGTGCAGGGTCTGCCCAAACCTAAACTGTGTTCACTGCCAGACTTCACACAAAGTGAAATCCACCAAATCTTCCAACCATCCTTTCCTACTCATGTAGTCAGCGTTTGGCTGTGCATTAGGCTTGTATACTCTTTGTTGACAGCCACTGTTGCTCCCCTGATGGTTAAGTAGACCTTAATGATTCTGATTTTGGACACCTGATGTAGTTAATTATTAGTTACATTTTCCTAACCATCACCCTCACTTCTAGGAAAAGGGTTTTCACATAACCTTTTGGAACTCTTGTTAGGTTCCTCTGCCTACTGGCTGATACTCAGTAACCCTTCCCAGTTTTACTTAAATGATACACAAAAGCAAGAGGTTTAGGATCTTGCTCTTCCTCTGTATTAGGAGACCATGTGGTTAGAATAAGTAATACGAAGACTATTAATCTGTTCAGTCCTTACACACAGGTTATGTAGTTCTGGAAAACAGCTATAAACTGTATGTATGTAGCTCTCACTGTGAAATATATGTATGTAACTCTTTCTAAATATACCACCCAGTGGAATTCAAAATCAGATTTTTTTTTCTTTCATTTTGAACATATAAAATATTAAGGAAGTCATACAGCTGAAAAAGAAATGTGTCCTTCAAAGGAAAAAAAAGTACGATCCTGTTATTTCTAAGTTTATGGGGCTGATATTTTTCTGTCCTTGGAGTTTTATAACAGTATGACTCAGTTAATTGGATTGAAAGCCAAGGGCTGTCACAACATGGGTACAGAAATAAAGCACTACACTTATATACATTTGCAGTGACTGACAAAGTTATTTATTACTATGAGTCTGTTTAAAGAGGTACTCTCAGTACAGGGAGCTTAATGGTCAGTGTAGAAGAGGGTTTAAACACAGAAAAAGCAAATAGTTTCATTTTCAGATGTTTCTGTGTATAAAAATATGCTAGGTGTACAATTTTAAAATAGCTCTTTCTCCTCTGTGTATTGCAGTGCAAATTTAGTTCAGAAAAGCCATCCAACACATGCAAACACATTTTTGCTCAGCTGTCACAGAAAACTGTATTTGAGCAGTGACTGCCTATATTGAACTACCTATCCATGCTTCTTTCCCTGGAATCTGCTGAAAATTTAAAAGAAATCAGTAAGTTTAAAAATAAATTACTTTTTGAGCATTGCTGGTTTACTTTGCAGAAATGTGTTAGTTACAATACTCTATATTACACAAGTACTTGTCACAACATATAATGACCCCGTTGCAGAACGTATTTCCAAATTTAAGACCAAAAGGAAGTCATCTAAGAAAGTGAGAGATTTCATGTTTTCTCTTTTAGACTAAATGAACATGAAGCCTGTAATGCTTTTGAGCACTGTCTTCTAATTGCATTGTTTTGGTTTAACCCCAGCTGGCAACTAAATACCTAATGCAGCCTAGGGTCCCCAAGCCCAATGTAACAAAATATAACCTTTCATAAAGTAGAAGGCAAACCTAAGACTCACTACTCAATAAAAGAATGTGACAGAAATTTGCAAGAATAATTGCCCTGCCATGTCCTACATTTAAACATGCCATAAGAAATCATATGCTCAGATAGGATGAAACCCACATGCTGTTTTGAAAACATGATCTACATTAGTGAAGTATTTCTACCTCACAGCCTTTTTCTTAACGTACTGAACAGAAAACTATATGGGCACAATAATAAATTATCCTTCTCTGCTTAAAGTACTTTAACACATATTTTACTTTCAGATACTAACATACACTTTTACATTGTGCTTGGGAACCAAATTAGAGTCTTGCATGAATTGAAAGGCAAGCTGTGAGTCAACAGATTTGGTGAAGATATTGTTCAGTTTAGAGGGATCTATCTCTAAATTTTCTGAATATGATATGTGGTTTACTTTGAGTAACAAGAATCTCCATAGCTGCTATTCAGCAATTTTTATCAGTGCTCTATGTTAGGATATGTTCATTAATGGTTGTTTCTTACAGTTGTAATGGAGTGGTTTGGTGAGGATGTAAAAGCTTTAGGAAAAAAAAACATGAAAACCATACAAAGACTCCTAAGCAATATGTTCATACAAAAAAAATAGGAGAACACCCACCAGCTACTCCCTTTGGGGCTCCCATGTTGATACTTATTGTGTCTATCTTCAGTGTGATTTAAGCTGAGATGCTTTGAGGAAGATTGGAAAAAGGCTTATGGCCATTTAACACTAGTCTAATCACTCAGTAACTTTGCTGTGGTGATTTGGATACTTGCAGTTCTTATATGTACCTTAACATTAAAGGAATGAAAGTAAAGTCAGGCCTCACTGAAGAGTGAAGGAATAAGGCAATAATCTTCAGGGCTTGGGATCAAAGAAAACACATACTCAAACAGTTTGAAAGGGGTCCAAGGCTCAGCCCCTACAGTTGCCATGATGAAATCAAGTTGCAAACGAATGAAATATTGATCTCAAGATAACCTTGTGATCACTGCTGCAGATAATTCATTTGCATAGATAGATAGATAGACAGACAGACTTTATGGGCTCTTGTACATGACCTGGAGTAAAGGATCTCTGCTGTTTATGAGACTCTTCCAACAAGCAAAGAATGAAAATGGCAGTGGCAAACTTTTCAGTGGAGCTAGATTGCTTCTAAAACTACAGGCGAAGACTTTAGTGCATTATATGGTACCTTCCTGCAGTAGTATAAAATTATGCCCAGCCGTCTTTTTGCAGCATTCAGTTGTGAGTGGGGGATTTCTGGGTTTTGTGTCTGTGGCATGAATTGCAGTGCTTTTCAGAGCTCTGAAAAGCAGTCTTTTTCATCTGCTCTAAAACTTTCTTTTCCTTACCTTTAACTTCCTGACTCGAAATCAGGTAGGAGGAAAACAAACAAATAAGTCCTTTAGGATCACATATGAGTGCATGCAGTAGACAATGCTGAGTCAGGCTTGATTTTCAGTGAATCTTAAGTTATTTAATACTTTGATTCTGTAAAGCCCGAGCCACATAAGCTTTCATTTTAGGTTTCTTTATAGAGGTATTGCACAGCATGGAGCTATATACTTTACAGAGTAAGTGTTTCTGTTAAGAGAGAGAAGATGTAAAGAGAAAGAAATCTGCATGTAATCGCTTAGTATCTTTCCTTTTTTTTCACAAAAGGAAGGAAATTGAAAAATTATCTTAATAAAAAATCACCATACAGTATGAAAATATAGTCATAAATAACCCCCCAAAACACAAACACAGTTAAGCTGCAAATTACTCTTAATCTAAAAGTAATTTGCTAGTCAGTTCTTAATAAAATGAATTTTTTACAATATAATGAGAGCAGCAGAAGTTCAGTTTAATATTTATTGAAAAACAGTTGTGTTGCTGTAATGCAATTCTGTCTGACTGACCTTTTTAACTCTGCCTGCTTCATTATGTTTCATTAAAAGCTCTTAACACTAAATTGTTTTCCATAATAACTTGGGACCATACAAGCTTCCAATGACAGAAGTGTCCACACTGTGATAGAGACCTGCATGTGTCAAATGACAAAGTAGCTGTTAACAGAACTACAATAAAGCAAACTAAACCAAAATTAAAACACAGCAAAAGTTTTCTCTTTTTTCTTTCTTTTTTTTTATAAAACAAGGATTTTTCTTTTAGTTTGAAAACAAAATGTTATACTAGACTAAAATCTATCTGTATTTCTATGCAATACTTTAAAAGGTCCACATAATTTGCTCACATTTACTCTTGTTATTAGTGAGAGCTTTATCACTGAATTCAGTGGGGGCAAAGGCAGGCTGAAATTGTCCTGGGTTTATGGGTTTCTTTAATCACATTTAAATGAGCTCTATGGGTGTAAATCACCTGCTTTGGTTCTATCTTCATGAATAAAGATTATGAAATAACCCAAGCCAACATAACATTAGTAAATGTACTGACCTAATAGCTTTTAAGACAGTGAAAACACAGAGGGCTAGAAGTGAATGAGCACTGAGTGAACAGCAGATGGGTGAGGTGACTAACCTGCAGAGTGGAGGATCCTTTACAGAAATTATCTGTCTGGCAGCTTCCTCACGTTTGTGCTAGGCAGGTACCATAGCATTCAAGCTATTCTCACCTGTGGCAGTGTGAGGAAATTTCATCTATCAGGTAGTGCCTACCAAAGTGTACACAGCTTGACAGGTTAAATTGTAATTTTGCCCAGGAGGTTGTTGGAAGCCAGTTCAGATTAGAAAGCAGTGCTCTTCTGTTCTCAGCATTGACACTGTTTAGAAAAGGCACTGCAGTGAGTAAGAGGTGCCAGGAATACCAGGGATGAGTCCCACACACCAGAGCTGTCTAATCTGATGTAGCTGATGGGTGGATAACTTTGACAGGGCTGATAATGCAGGGGAAAGGATTTATTTGTCTTTTCAAGTGCAGATAGACAGAAAGATCTTTGTAGCCCAGGACAAGGCAGGCTGAGAAGAGCAGCAACAGCCCAATGTGTTTAGATTCATGGATAGTTCAAATCACTGAAATGGCTTTAGATGGCTTGTGGCCATGCCAAGTGCATAGTCAGGTCTAGCAAAAAAACAAGTGAGGAAGTGGTGGCAAACTTCTGAGGAGTAAAAAGTAGTTAATCTGGCTAACAAATAGTGGCACTCTTCCTTCCTTCAGAAAGGTTCAAAGAAGTTACCAATGCAGCCTCACAGACCCAAATGTGACGCATTTGCAGACTCTAAGCATTCTATATATATATTTATTTCATACAATGCCCCATGAACCACATTTAAGTTATGTCCAATGGCAAAATAATATTTTTTATGGTGATGTGTTTACATAATTCCTAAGTGAGTGGAAAATATGGACTTACTGATAGGAGGGAAGAGACTTCTTCTCAGTACTGCTTAACAGTGCAGCAGTTACACTCAACAGTTTTTAACCACAACAGAAACATGGGAATCAAGTCAAGGAGTATTACAACATCTAGCCAGGTTTCAAAATGAGCACCTTTGGTGTCTTCTCCTTAATGTAATTCCAGAACAGATGGCTTTTTAACAAAGCATACACACACACACACCACTATCCTAAATAATCACTGCAAAGGTTATCTTTTTTATTTTTTCACAAACTAGAAATATATCACAGCACATGATGCCTGATATAAGTGTGCTTGTGTCTGCTTTTGGGAAAAGGGAATGGACTAAATGACCTTTCAAAGTCTCTAAACTCTCTTTTCTCTCTTCAAAAATGGAGTCTAAAGCTATTGTGGCAGCAAAAGGTTTTACTGTCCTTGGCAATGGCATGACTTCTGCCCAGCAAGACGCTGTACGCCTTCTGTTCCCAGCTAGTCAAAAATCAAAAGGGAGCTAAGGTTGTTGCCTCACTGTGATCTCTGTCCCTTCAAAACCAGATTTCCTTTGTCTTCTTTGCTCCTGAGTGGTCAGTTAGGAGCCACTGGGCATTCAGTACATCTGCATGAAGGATATTTTCTCATAAACAAATGCAAGTTGGTGACAATATGTATCTTGCATACCAATAGCCTTTCAAATAATCCTTTAGGCAGTTTGAACTGAATAGTTTTATTTTTTAGTTGGGGGGGGTACTATATTTTATACTACATTTATAATTCAAAAACATTTTAGAAGGTTGAAAGACAAACAAAAATATTTTCATTTGTTTAAAGATTGTTCAAGTGAAAGTGTCTTTTTATCCTTTTTTTAACTATTCAAAACATAAGTATTTTATAGTAACTGTCAAGGCATTTATTTACTTTTTGCTTTTCAATAACTTTAAAAAATGTTACATAAGGCAGAGAGTGGTTGTCCTTCCAAGAAGAATGGGTGGTGATCTCAGAGCACCTTCTCTTTCTACCTTTTTTTACTGGGAAAGGTGAGACTGACACAGGAGCCATATTTGCTCTCTGCAGGACCCTCAAAGGAATCGTGGATACCTCTTCCACAGAAGAGCTCTGAATCCTCAACTTGCTGCATAGACAAAATATTTCTTAAAGGAGCAATGTCAGAAAGGAGATTGGAAAGCAAATTAAATATTTCAAATTATCCCCAAAATGAAAGGGTGTCACAGACTTTACATGTGTGACAGAAAAAATAATCTGTATGCATTCCTGATACGTCCTATTAGATCACCAAGCACTGTTTAAAGGCCTGGAATGCAGAGTAGCATGAAAGCCTGCTGATCTTCACCACACAGTTTCCCTGAACCAAGCTTTACTGCTCCAGATTACTCCAGTACACATCCAAAATCCATGGAATAGTTAGTCACCCACTTTGAAGGGAAAGAGTAACAGAGGTTTTTTTTGTGAAAGAAGAAAATAAATTAGTGATTTCAGAAAAAAGATAGAATAGGCACTATATAGATAGAAAAAAATAGATATAGAAAATGTTAGGTGTTCTTTGGATTATTTTAATGCAAACTAAACAAGATGTCAAATTATATAAGGTGATCATACTTCTTTAATTTGTTAAACCAGTACTTTCAAAGCAAGGAACGAAAGTTCAAGCATCTGGTTTCTTTTATAAGCAGCTCAGGAATGACTGAGTTAACAAAGACTTTGAACTTTCTGAAGTTAAGGGTACAAATAAGCTTTCCTGACCCTGACCAGCCCCTGTGGGGTCCCCATCCAACGCACCAACTTCCAGGAGTGCTAAGTAACAGTAACACTGCTAATCCTAACCAGATTCACACCTGATGAGCTAGATGTTCCTGTGCAATGTCAGTTATCTATCTCGTTATAGTCAGAGGTTTATTGTGTTCAACTGTCAGATTGGTTCAGTAGACACCAAGAAGCAAAGCAGTGTACATTTTTTTAGTGAATATTTCAGTTAATACTTCACTTTCTGGAAATTAGATATATTGTATAGCTGGGGTTTAAAGATGTGCTCAACTAGTAAAACATGTAGAGATTCTTTTTTATGTTAATAACTTATTTTAACATTTAAAGGGGGACTTTTAAATGTAGGAAATTGAAGCATTCCCTTTACATAGTTATATTCTCGTTGTACAATGTTTTGTTTCCAGGCACAGTGATGTTGAACTTTCCTAGTGCATGTGAATACAGAATAAAAAGCTGGAGATAGGATGCTACAGTGACCTGAGATGCTTAAAGCCGAATAGAGAATTTCAGACAGGAATCTGGACAGAAACTAGACACCATATATGTCTGGCCAACAGAAAATAATTCAATATTCAGTAAATATAGCTTAATAAAGCAAAGATGATTAGAATTATCGGATATCCTCTCCATCATCAAGTTGAAACAAAGCTGTCTTTATTATAAGACAATAAAAGCTGTAATGTACAATTTCAGCCCGATTTTCAAAAGAAATTTAAATGCTGAACTACTGTATTCCCATTGAAACATCAACATCTGTCCAGAAAATAAAACAGTGAAGATCATTTTTCCTCTGTGAATGGATCCTCTAAGAAATCATTTTGATAATTTTTTTGAGCAATAGATCTATCATGCAGCAACAAGTGCTGCTACATTTAAACTGCAGTGAAGAAGAGCCAGTGCTCTAACTAGAGAGCTTCATTCTGAACATCAGCAGCCTTCAACAGAGACACCACCAAACTCATTAGTCAGCTGGTCACCTAAAACATAATGGGCTAGATTTTCTATTGGTGTCTTCCTTATTGGATTTAGTCTCAAAATAAGTTTTTCACTTAAACTGTTTGAGAGTTTGTTTTACGTGAATAAAGGCTCCCACCGATAAATAAAACAAGCCAATACATAATAAAAGAAAAATAAATAAAAACCCCATTATACTACTTGTGAAAAGGTCTGAGAGATAATACACTTCAATTAGACATATAACAAATTTTGATATTGATATTAAATCTAATTCCTGAAAAAAACAAACCAAAACAAAGACAAGTAAATGGCATTTATTTCATGGTCTCAGGACAATGCTTACTGCAGGCATAGCAATGTGAAAGTAGTCACCCCAAAATCATATGAACATTCAGGCTTGTGCAGAAAGACTCAAAGTGGTATCCATTTCCACTGAAAATTTGAATGCTATTTGAAAATATCGTATTTCTTCTATTGTAATAGATGATGCCACTCATGGCCCAAGACAATCCTAAGATATTAACTTAAATCATATGAAGACATGGTCAAATCTCTTGTGATGTTTACTTTCAGAAACTCAATCCCATCTCAAGATTTTTCTATAAGTATTAAGAAAGGAGAAAGACCAGGTGGATAGCATATTTCCTTTCCCTGCTAATCTTGCCAAAATAAATTGTTCCCATGGAGGCAGGTTCTCCTTTAGGTTGTACCAGTGCAAAAGAGAATACAGATTTTCAAAGCCAGAATGATATTCATATAATAGGAGCAGAATGTAGCCCTGTATATTTGTTTGTTCCAGTTTTAAATGACTGAAGTGATGTTTTTATGGCTTCCCTAAGGAAACACTTTTACAATTTAACAGACCTGAATGTTGAGATTACTTTTTCTCCTGACTTTTCATTTTCTCAGTTTCATCCTGTTTCGTCACTCATATCGTACAGGACAACACAAGGCATGCTGCATATAGAGATAGTGAAAGCTGTGCTACAGTTGTTATTTAGAGAGTGAGCTTGAATGCTGAAATTGCCCTGTAATCTTATGTAGTGTATCAGATCCAATCCAATTTTTCTTGCATACATTACACTACACCTTTCTTTTTTTCCAGCAGAGTTCATTATGTCTTTGCATCATTATGCATGTAAGCATGTCTGCATGTGCATTGTTCATCTACTGTCTCCTCGTGGGCAAGTTTCACTTCATATTCCACAGGCAACTCCACTATTGGTGCGTCAACTGTGAAAATCTCAGCCTTTATCCTTTTTTTTTTTTTCTTTTTAATGCGAGCTTGTCTGTCATAGGCACTATTTAAATAACAATACATCTATGGAAATCACACATTGTTTATTTAAAAGGCCCCAGAGCTCCCTCACAGCAATCATTTAACATTGACAGTTCAGCCAGCTAGTACTTTTGTTGTTTGTTTTTTGAATAATACAAGAAAGTGGAACAGTACCTTATTGTGCCTTTCAGAGTACCTTGAAGCACTTCACACACAAGAAACACAAGGAACCTGAACTTGAAAGAAGTCGTGGAGACACACTGCAAGGGGATCCTGACTTTTATCCTTGAGTGTTGTGCTGAAAAACCACTCCACTGGCAGGAAAGGGATTGTAGAAAGAGGATTGTAGAGACTAGACTGCTCTGGAGACTGTTGGGTTGTTTGTTTGGTTTTTTTTGTTTTATTTTAATGAATGAATCTTTAGTCATCTGTGAGCAGGCAGTGCTCATATTTTAAACATAAATGCACTGGCAGGCATACAAACCTAGTTTTTCTTCTTAGGTTCCTTTTTTGCTTAACTAAACACAATAGAAAACCAACTGACAGCAAGTCTGGCTGTTCTAACAGATTTCCTCTGACGGACCAGGTCAATCCTGTCTGTTTGCCATGTTTTGAGGGTGCACTCCAGGCTGCGGCCCTGCTGTAAAGCAGAAACCCTAGTTGCATCCTCACTGGAGCAAGATGTGAATACGCTCAATTTCCTTTTACCTGTACAAACTTTCAAAATCAAAAATAGGATTGGGGAAATTACTTGGAAAAGAAGGAATTCTTTAGGACATTGAGGCATAGAACTTTTATTTCCTTGGCAGCAGTTAAGCTTTTTTCACATATCCTTTTAAGACTTTTGCTTAGGACATACATACCAGTATGTGTTTGATACATTTTCTCTTTGCCTGGGCTTTCCTGTTTGTGTTCCATTTTTTAAATTTATTGTTACTGTCAAACATTTATTTCAGCTTTGGACAATGTTGACATAGTCTAATGCAATGTGACAGTTCGTGGTGGCTGTTTATGTTCCTCTTATAAGGCTGGCTTTAAAGAAATGCTGTGAAACATTTTATGACCATCTGTCAACTGACTTTTGCTCTTAAAAATTGAAGTGATGCTTTTATTCACATGTTTCTTCCCAACAGCCAGTAAGGAAGGCAGAAGGACATCTGCATAATATTGTCCTTCAGCTGTTGGTGATGATCACAATACAGCCGTTAAAAGCGAGATGAAATATGTGAGGGAAAGACTTGTAAAAAGAGATGCTTTTCAGCAAAGTTACAATCTACCAAGGTTTTCTCAGGAGAAACTTTGAAAGAAACCTCCTAGCACAGATGTTTTCTAATAGGTCTCATGTCTAGACAAGGGGAGGACACACAGTATAGGGTAGATACATGCTGTGGTATAGATGCAGCCATGTATAGTCATCAGATTGGATGAAATGACTCTATTTTAGCTCTGGGCTTGAGTGCAAGTCAAGGTAATATGTGCAATCCATACTGCATATTTGCCTGGATAGAGAATCAGAGACTACTTAATATCATGACAACTGATATGCATGTGTCACATACATGAGACATTTTTAAGTGAGAGACCTGGTTTGTCTAAGGCTATTTACAATAGCACCCCAATAGATAAGCATTCTGCACTACTATTATAGGCAGAAATATCCTTTTAAAAGGGAATAGGGTCATGCCAGCAAAATGCATGGTTTATTTGTCAGTGCTGAGAGCCCTGTGACCCATATCTGACACAATTTAGTAGTTAATCAGGAAGCTCCATTTATGCCAAGTAATCTGAATCCATTTCATAATCAGACTCCTTCTGATGGAGCATGTTGTGAGAAAGATCAGAAAGAATAGGTATGAATACTTTATTTATTTTTTTTTAGTAAGGAGAAATAGTGCCAGAACCAAATGTCAGTGGCACTTTGAAATCAATAACAATCAATTCCGTAACAATCTGGAAGCCAGCAATACCTGACAGAATAGTCAAGAGGTCAAAATCTGTACGCGTTCCCTCATGTCACAGCAACAGCTTTTAAATATATTTCTCTGTAAGATTCATCAGATCATACCCACAGCAAAAGGACAAGATGGTGAAAAAAATGAAATGAGGTCTTGGTGGACAAACTGAAATGTGATGGGTCTGAGGAAAAAATAAATCTTACGTTTCTGATAACGCATAAGTAAAGATTTAAACGAAGAATGTCTGAAAAGAAAAGGCCAAGAGCCATTATAGCAAAAGACACTAAATTATAATATAGGTAGGATTTTTAAAATATGTGCAATTAGTATAAAAATGCATTATATAAAATGTGGGAATGTTTAAAGTTATCATTTGAGAAAGATGGATGCAGGCATTTGTTGACAGAGAGAAGAAAAATAGCTGCTTTCCTAGCAACAATAAATTTTTTCCTTAAAATGTTGACTAAAATAAAGTATTTCTGTATTTTAAAGTTTTGCTACAAAAACATCAATAACAAAGCAAGATTTTAGTCCATAAATATACAACAGTTACTTAAGAGATTGTGTTAATGCCTGTTTTCAGAAATCAGACGACCTCACCTATGATACACAACTGCGTCCCTCTCCAAAAGAAACTAGAAGTAGAGCATCTCTAATGTCTATGGTTACCCAGTGTGTTTCAAGGAGAATTAAACCATGAAATGCAGGCCTTACATGAAAACACAAATATGCAGAAGCCAGACTGCCATTCCCTTAACAGCACTTGGGCTAAATTAAAAAAGTAGTTCAAATAAAACATTTTCATTATAGAAAGGCTGGGTTTTTTCAATGGAAAATTCAGTTTTCCTAAGAAACTGAATAGTCTTCATGAAAAAATGCACCTTGTTAAAAATACAAAATCCTTTTAAAAAAGTTGCTATTGTAAAACTATGATTGTTGACTCTGCTGTTACCTGGGTCTGACCCATCAGGGTGTGGGAATCATTATTTTTAGTTCCTGTTTCTGCTTTTTCCCATTTGTTCACCAACCACTTGAGGTAAGTCACTGTCCCTGTCCATTTCTCCTTTGTGACCTCTACAAAATAGATATAATATTCCTAATCATAGAATCATAGAATAGGTAGAGTTAGAAAGGACCTTAAGATCATTTAGTTCCAACCCCCCTGCCACGGGCAGGGACACCTCACACTAAATCATGCCACCCAAGGCTCTGTCCAACCTGGCCTTGAACACTGCCAGGGATGGAGCATTCACAACTTCCCTGGGCAACCCATTCCAGTGCCTCACCACCCTCACAGTAAAGAACTTCCTCCTTATATCTAATCTAAACTTCCCCTGTTTAAGATTTAACCCTTTACCCCTTGTCCTATCAGTACAGTCCCTAATGATGAGTCCCTCCCCAGCATCCCTGTAGGCCCCCTTCAGATACTGGAAGGCTGCTATGAGGTCTCCATGCAGCCTTCTCTTCTCCAGGCTGAACAGCCCCAACTTTCTCAGCCTAATGCGTGTAATGAGATTTACCTACTACTATTTGTATGCTCCAAGTTCCAAAAATGAAAAGTTCTGTCTAAATAGGATAATGTATAAAGCAGTATGTTGAAAGAAGATGCTCCATGCTGAAGGTTTTAGTCCCCCAGGATTTTCTACTCTGTAGTCTTAAAGGAGAAAGATCTCCCAAGGTACAATTACAAAACTTCATAGGAAGAATAATTTCTCCAGTTACTATCTTGCATCAGTGTGCACCAAAATTTACAATTTTTCTTACTACCAGACACAACACTGAATACATTCTGTAAAAGAAACAAAACAATTTCATTAAAGTTCATATTACAAAGCCTCCAAGCAGAGTTCAGTTGAAGATTTTAGCCCTAAACCAACATTTATCATTCATAAAGAGCCTGTGGGCTTTCTTCAAGGTCTGCCAAACCTACTATCTCATATTTATACAAAATATGGCTGACTTCATGGCAGAAGCACTGTAAGCAGCATATTTGATCATATTACTGGGCCTTTGACAGATAAAAGTTAGAAAAAAATTGTTCTGTTTCACTTCTTGCAAATTTAAAATGCTTGTAAATGAACCTCCAATATGGTCGCGTGCCTGGGAATGAACATAATGTAGAATATGACAAATGGGGTTTTATTTAAAAAAAAAAAAATCAAAACCAAACTTTTTTCATGTATTTTGGCTGTGCAGGGCCAAAAATCTTGACTCTAAGATCTTGAATTTTGAGTTAGCATTTCAGACTTCAAATTAGGAGAGAGCATGATTAACAAAATATTCTTTGCTGACATTTAATTCCTAAACTAGAATAATAGAAGGTAAATAAAAGCATAAGAGGAACAGGAAAAACGTGAGAAAATACGTCATCTGGATTGAGGGAGGGTCCCCTGCACAAGAAGACAGACCAAGTTAAAATGTGACAGGGGGATAAAAGAACAGAAGCAAGAGGTATAGGAGAAAAAGAGAAAGGAATTTCAGACATTGAGAATAGATAGCATTTGTCTGGATATAAAGTGCAATAAGGAAAGTGGTTGGTGGGCACTAGTTATAGCTTCTTAATCAAAAGGGCTTTTTACCCCTCACTTTTTTTTTACTTCTGTTAATTTCTTATTACTAAATACAAGGGTAGATGCCAGAGAGAGTGATAGGGTGGCTCACTGTTGCTGATATATCATTGTACCTTTACTGGCCAAACACCAAATAATCCTTTCCAAAAAAATAAACTTTTCAGGTTGGTTGTGAATTTTACATGTACCACATGAAGGAAAGTTTAAACAAATGCCACAGTGAGAGTTTTATGAATCTGAGCAACTTAAAAAACAAGCATCCATAGGCTACACTACACAGATAAACCAAATTTCACTAGGCTTTTCCAGCTGCAATCTCCCACTTCCTAACAGAAATCCTAGCTCCGAATCTTTGTGCTCTTATATTTCATGCAGACTTCTGATTTCCTCTTAAATACTCCAGTTTTTAAGATCAACCAGTTTGTTCTGCATTTCCTCTATGCCAATGGCATTCTGTATTTTATGTCATCTTTAGATTTCAATAGTGAGCTCTTAGCTTTTGTGAAAACATTGCTAGCAAAAAAATTGGATAGGACCAGTCCAAAGACAGAATTTCGAACAATATTTGTAATAAAAGCTGTTAATTCCCTTTCACCTTTGGCCAGATCTTTACCCAGTTTAGGCTAATATAAATATTTTCTGATTTATTTAATGATTTCTCACACAATGTGTGACAGAAGTCTTGGTAGAAGACTTCCTGAAGCACCAGATATTTTACCAAAAAGAAAGATACTGCCTTTTAAAAATACAATCTCTAAGATACAGAGTGTGTCCTTGATATCCTACAGCAGTCAGGCTAAGTGTGTGAGCTTGCCTGTATTAGCCTGCTTCCACATTCTGTATAATGTTTCATTAAAGAATTCCCAAAATGAGAGCTTGTGATGAGCTTGCACTCCAGGGGCTAGTATGATTTTTAGGCTTGGCCTGACTCCCTGGTCAAATAACACCTGCTGTAGGTTTTTCACACATGTAGCCCAGTTAATATTCAATGCAAACATGTTCTGTCCTCTTTCATCAATGGAATATGCATCTCCTTACTGTCATCAAAATGAGAGGCTTTCTGTCTAATGCTCATGGCAATTTCACTGTGTGATTTTAAATGGGAAAATGGTGACAAAATGTCATTTTTTTAAATAGAGAAAACATTTCATACCATGGCGGAGGAGTGGAGAGAAACATCAGCGCAACCAGTATCAGTTGTCTATAAGAAAACAGCAAAGGTAGATATTCAGCTACTTCACACATTTGGAAGACCAATTGAAGAGACATGCTACACAGGACTATAGTGCAAAGACAGTGGTAAAAAGACCATAGCTCCTAATCATCATTCACATTCAGAAAAAAAAGAAATACAGTGTGATGTATTTGCAACGTTTTCAACTGAATTTTCAATTGCATGATCAGTTGCACCTGGTTATAACTGATTTATAAAATAGAAAAGATTAATGAGTTGCTTAAAATATGGTATTATTTATATCTCCAGATTGGATGATTCATATAAATAACCAACACAGAACTGTGAACTCCATATTCCAAATAACTTTTGCAAATAGGTAACTAAAACGTAATGTCTATTGTTACAAATTTATGTATTTGGTATTGCTGTATGCAGGTATTCACAACAGACTTTGCTGGCAGGGAACTATTCATTTGAAGTTTATGTACAGTTTAGAACAGCGAATGTACTGAAGAGTTTATTGTTTGAGCAAGGCCAATCGAGCAGAATAAATTACAAAATTAATCAAAAGCTTTATTCATGTCTAATTATTTGCTCATATACAACATTATGAGACTCTCAGATCATATCTCAATTAATTGTGCTCTATTGTACCTCTGTGAAGGAGCTACAATGAGAAGAAAACACAAAACAAAAATAAAACTGCAGCTTGTTGTTAAACCTTACATCTTTTGCAAATGGATTTCTGGCTCATGACATTTAAATGTCATTTGGATGTTGCCACTGCTCCCAAAGTCATTCAAATTGAGGAAAGACTTCTTCCAAAATCGTCCTTGTTTTGTTATCAGTCAACAGGCTATGAAAAGAAAAATCAATCATTGCCTAAATAACCAAACAATGGATAAACAGTTGGAACAAGAACCAAGTCTTATACCCCCATTTCTCTATTATTTGAGCTTGATTAACCCTTCAGTAGTTATTCCCCCAGAATGTCTATGAGTCCAGAAAAGCAGCTCAGACAAAAGTAAAACCACCTTAATCAAAAGCTGAACCTTTGAATTTCCTCAAAGAATGTATTAAGTAGTGGCCACGCAGGAAAACAAATCACATGGATTAATTGCCTGCTTGTACCAAACATGGTGTGGTTCTGAGTAGTGAGGCAGGAGATCATACAATCATAGAATTATTTAGGTTGGAAAAGACCCTAAAGATTACTGAGTCCAGCCATAAACCTAGCACTGCCAAGTCCACCGCTCCTGGGACAATGAGTCAAATCAGTTCCCTGGCCAGCTGTTCCAGTGCTTGTTAACCTGTTCGGTGAAGAAATATTTCATTATATCCAATCTAAACCTCCACTGGCGCAGCATGAGACCATTTCCTCTGGTCCTAACACATGCTACTTGGGAGAAGAGACTAACACCCACCTGACTGCGCTTTCCTATCAGGTAGCTGTAGAAAGCAATAAGCTTCCCCCTGAACCTTCTCTTCTCCAGGCTAAACAGCCCCAGTTCCTTCAGCCACTCCTCATAAGACTTGCATGTTATTCCCTGAGATTCTGGGTTTATGAACTTTTAGTTTGAAGGAAGGGCTAGAGAAGCAGAACCACACCCAGATTTTTTCCACTTTTCAGAGGTAGCCAATTGCAAGGTCAGCTGCGTACTCATCCAAAACCAGATGATCACCCTGAAGGATCAGGTGTCTCCATCTCACCTGAAGAAAGCAATACATTTTTTAAACGATAATGCCAGCTTAGGTTACTACAGGTTTCAAGAACATTCCTGTTTCTTCACTTGTTTTTGTGTTCAGATTTTTAGACACTCACACTGAATAAGAGTTTAGCAATTTGATACTTTTAATATGCAACACTTAATTTTATCAATGACATGGGCATTAAGATCGAGCACACCCTCAGTAAGTCTGCAGAAGACACCAAGCTGATTGGTGCAGCTGACATGACTGAGGGATGGGATACTATTCAGATAAACCTGGACAGGCTCAAGAAGTGGGCCTGTATAAAACTTACGAGGTTCAACAGATCAAGTGCAAGGTCCAGCACCTGGGTCAAGGTAATCCCCAGTACCAGTAGTGGGGATGAAAGTACCAGGCTGGGGGATAAAAGGATTGAAAATAGCCCTGCAGAGCAGAGAGTACTTGCGGATGAAAAGCTGAACATGACCTGGTAATGTGTGCTTGCAAGCCAGAAAGCTGATCGTTTCCTGGGCTGCATCGAAAGTGTGGTCAGAATCACCTCATGCAAGGTGATTCTTCCCCCTCTACTCCTCTCCCTTTAAACTCCACCTGGAGTACTGCATTCATCCCTGGAGTCCTCAGTGCAAGACAGACATGGACCTGTGAGAGCAAGTCCAGAGTAGTGCCACTGATATGAGGGCCGGAGCACCTCTCCTGCAAGGAAAGGCTGAGAGAGCTGAGCTCGTCGCGCCTAGAGAATAGAAGGCTTTGGGGACACATTATTACAACCTTTCAATATTTGAAGGGGATCTATAAGAAAGATGGGGAGAGACTTTTTATCAGGGCTGTAGTGATGAGGGGTAATGTTTTTGAGCTAAAAGAGTTTAGATTTAGACTAGAGATAAGGAGGGTTTACAGGGCTTTTCATCATAGCTGAAGATGTCCATGCTTATTGGAGGAAGGCTGGATTAGATGACCTTTAAAGGTCCTTTCTAAGCTAAACTGTGTTATGATTCTATAACATTAGCATCAAAATCTATTATGAAGAACTTATCATTTACAATGATAACTCAAAGCCCAGTTCTGTCATGATCATTCTCTACTTACTTAAATTCTAAAATTTGGTATTTGTACTAGGGTCATTCCTCTGCATAATTCATAACATTTTTGGGGAAAAGCATCAGCACTGAGAGGAAGGAGAAAGCTCTGTTTTGTCTCTTCTGGGACCTGTCTTCCCTCTCATTTTATATGATGGACAAAAAAAGACTTCAAATTTTTCAAAACTGCTTTTAAAGATCACAAGAATTAAGAAAATTTCAATGAGTCATAGACATTTTCAAAGGTCTCCTAGGTCAGTCTTTCATCAAAAATAAATAGGAAATGAATTGGCTCTTTAAAATAACGTAAGCAAAGGAAAATGGGAAAGTGAATTTCAGTATTCACGATCTAATTTGCATTGCTCGCTCATTCTGGCAGCTCTTGTAGTTAACAGATGGTGAAAAGGCAAATACACCTTTTGATTATAGGAAAAATTAAAAAAAAAAAAAAAAGAAGTGATTTAGGAAATGTGCACTATTAAGCATAAGAAATTAGGACTGGTTCACTTATATTACTAGTTTGTAACATGATTAAGCAAATTAGAGGAAATTGGGTGCCTAGTTGCAGTACAGGCCTCTAAAAATGTATCCCATTAGCCCCAGCTCAGGAAGCAGCTCTGTTCAAGAAAACATGTTGCATCCTAAATATGGCCACCAGTGTCACTGACTTTATTGCTTAGCTTCATCCTCTCCAAGGAATTCACACCAGGAAAGGGTCACTGTGACATTATACAATTATTCAGGGTCAAAGAGTCTTTCAGATGTCTGCTTCCTTCACTGCCTGAGCTCTGCATCAGTTACCATGAATATAAGATCTTCACCATTTCACAAAGGAGTTTCAGTGCTCACCACAGCATCTACAGTAACAGTTCCCCACAACTCCTTTTGCAGTTAAAGCCTAACAAAAATCAGCATTAACAGAAGAATAATGCTTATGCTTAATCCACTCACTAAATGGCCTTTCTGGTTGTCCTGATGGTGTCTTGCATTGTAGTGGATCCCAGACTGCCTGGCTGCAGTATGCCAATTAGCTCTGACAGCACCAGTGATTAGTTCTGACACAGAAGCTTGTGCGGGAATACCTTTTTTGCTACCCATACCATACTGTGCCCTCCATTTGCCACTGCAAATGGAAAAGATGCAGACAAGCGTAGCACCTTTTTCATAGTCAGCATGCAAACCCTACTTTCTAATTCTTTCTGTTTTAATTTTCATTTTAACATTCATAAGTCCCCTTGGACACTTGTATAAGCTTTTAAGAATCAGACCTGCTTTTTTGGTCTATAACTGTGAAAACTGAGGTGAATGGAAATGCAGGTTTCATCATTGGAGTCACATTATGGCTTGGGTTTTAGTTTCTAGTTTTATTATGAGCTATGACTTAGTTGAAAGAGTTGTTTAGCAGGCACATGTAATACGCCATTCCAAATCCAAGCCAGAACTTGTTTGCTTTTTTTTTCTCAGGCACCCAAAATTGTAAATTGACCTTCAGCCTCCTCAAACTTCATTTTTACACTTTCTCTATAAATGCAGCTCCTCTGTGTTTCACTTCAAAGTGAAGTGTGTTGCTCATCACAATTTTGTAGTGAGCTTTTGAAGCTTCCCTCCTCTGCAGTAAAGTATTAAAAGCACTAATTGCTTCATAAGCAGTTAGTATCAAAAAATAAAATTACCTTCCGAAAGAGTTCTTGTTTCCTAGCACATTTTGCATACATAAGTTATAGTATTACTCTTTTCAGCTGTCCTCCATATTATCAGAAAGTTGCAATTGGAGCTTTTAGTGTCTTTTTCATGCCATTTGGGGTAATTTATTGCATTTTATTTATAACTCAGATCACTCTGTTATTTGGATGTTTTCCTGTTGGTCCCTCAAGAACAATATTGTTAACGTTGTTTCTCCCTCTCTCAAACAATTTTTTTGGACCATAAATTTGCCTTCAGAACAGATCTTGCTCTATTACTATCTCTGTGTGATAAAGGACTCTAGAATTATTCATAAGACTGCGGTCATCTGGTGTTTTTGTCTGAGTCTGGATACAAGAATAAAACTGTCTTGCTTCTTAAAAACTTCAGTGTTCCAGCTAGATAATTACTCAGCTGGGAAATGTTTCCATCATTTTTATCTGTTTTTTAAGAGAGTGTCATGGTTGTCACAACTTTTGAGGTACCTTATTTATTTTGTTTAGTTGATTCAGAAGACTTGTGTGGTGAAAGAAAAGATATCGAGTTTTCCAATTTAGGAGATAAAAAATTTTCACGCTGTTCAGGTTGAAAATGGCATGAGAAATTTGTGGGATGTCATTCTTGACATGGAACATACTTGTAGGTCGTTGGTAGGGAAGATTTCTGGATTTGTATCAGAAGTCTACATTCATGTGTTAAAAATATCAGTCTCCAGTTTTTTGTCATTCTGCCAGGATGTGGTCTTTATGAATAACCCTGTAGAAGGTTTTTTTCTTAGATTTGGTTTGTTTTGTAGGTTTTTTTTAAGTAAGTATTGCCATCTCAAAAAGGTAAGCACAAGGTGTTACAGTTTCATTCATTACTCTGTAATGAAACAGACAATAGAACAAATGTCTTATACTCTGTATGGCACGTGCAAAAGATTTTTTCCCAATATTAGATGCAAATACTGTCCTATTCTGGTGCCATAGCTTGTATATAGCACTTTCAGATCTCTTGTTACCATAACAACAGAATAAAAAGGGGATGAGGTTAATAATATAACTCATTTTTTACTCTTTATTCCTTCATCTAAGGATTGTCTTCTTCACTTTGAAGATGCTTACATTGGAGTTCAATTGAAGAAATATAAGTAGTAATTATGCAGAGTTCAATATGAGGGGTGGAGGAAGGTGGGGGACATGATTCAGCATTTTAATCTAGAACAACTGATTTCTCCACTATGAAAGGTATTTGCTCCACAAAAAAACAATTCAAGCAAAGTCATCTTCTCTCTCTCTCTGACATTTTCTCCTCATGCACATAAGGGTACAGTACAAAATTTCTTTAGGAAAGTGCATATGGTAGATAACACATAATTTCTAGTGTGAACAGTTCCTTTGTGTCATTCCTCTGAAGATGTGGGCTGCAAATAAAAAAAACACGTCATGTAGCACTTCAGATCTGGCAGCTTCACAAAGTTAGCACATGGGAAAGCAATGAGCATGCTTGGCATCATGCATAACGGGTCTCATGTATGCTAAAACTGTGCAAGGAAAAATGCACACTGTAACTGTTCATTCAGAATAATTTTCAAGAGAATGAATCTGTCTTGCAAATAAAGGTCTCACTCACCAATCAAGTACAGCTAGGAGTTCAATGTAAGATACAAGAGACTTGGAAAAGATAAGACAAATGATTTTTCTCTGCTCAGTGTGAAATTTCGTATTATGGACTTAAAGTACCATGTGCTACTGTTCTTACAGAAATTTATTAACCAGATCTAAAATCTCAATGAGATTATGACCCTCTGAATTATATTTGAAGTACAGGATACATAGTGTAGCAATAACCCTAAGTCTTGCTTGAAATACATATATTAAGAAGTTCCTTTTATAGAATTAATCTTGTCACAAGGTGGCTGAAAAAGCTACAGAGAGTTCTGAAAAGTAAAAACACAGTAGAGCTGTAGGACATCATTCTGCAAGATGTTGACAAAATAAAACTGAAGGGGCTACTTTAAGAAAGACTGAAAACACTTTATAAATTCTTTGGGAGAAAAATTGTTTTGCTTATTAACTTTTATTTCTTTTGTTTATAGTTTGTGCTTTTTAAAATCATCTCCATTGTAAGGTATATAGAAAATGAAAAAATACTTTCATATGGTAACTCTGCTTTAGCCTGTTTGTGGTGGCAGACTTTTGTGCCAGCAGCCAGGAACTCAAGATTCGTACATCAGCTCTTGGTTTCACCATTTGTTTGCTGTGTGCAGCTGTATACATGGCTGTGCATTAGTATAAGAATCCTTTCACAGCATCTTTTTTTTGCTGGAATCAAAGAGTTTACCTTTCTTACTGGTCCATAACAGCACAGAGAGATGGAAAATGGTATTCTATTGCAATGCACAACCAGTACAGTAAAGTTCCTATAGCAAAAATAATTTGCCATTCAAGATAGGAGTCAATGGAAAATTCTTACTTCTTAGACAGCTTTCCTAATGGAGCTAGGAAAGGTCTAAATGAAGGGAATTTGCAAGTCTCAGAAAATCTTTCACTATCTGAAAACTATCTATCTGCAAAGCAGTGAATAAGATTCTTAAAAAATCTCAGAAAATACTTGAGGCCTACAAAGTGACAAGATGCCATGTCTTTGCGTTACACAATGTGCAAGATGTTTTTTATATTCTTCACACAGTCTGCGTGCTGAAAAACACAACTGAAGCCAATGCACTGCCACTTTCTCTGCATTTTTCGTGCTGAGCAAACAGCAGCACTGAGCATACAAATAGCTGATCAGGGTCACATCAAAGCACTATAATGTCTCCATAATCTACATAATTTCCAGTGTATTTAATTCTGTTTATATTCCACTTTGAAGCCTATTTTCTTTCTTCTGTTTACAGTATAGGCTACTAAGAGTATACTAAGTAATTAACTAGTTATAAAGGACAAAATTGTTATGAAATCCTGAATAATTTAATACCAGAAAGCTCAGGCTGACGAAAATAGAATATGATGAGAACTGCAGCTTGATTTTTGTACATTGAACTACGCTTTTAAATATATAGCTACATTTAATATAAAAAAAAATAGTAGTTTCACTTTCTAGTAAATACTATCATTAGACTGTATAATAAAATTTTTTCTCTACTCAACTTAGAAGAAACTAAGTTGAGCAGAAAAAACTTACTAGGAAATAAATCAAAAAGTAGTAAAAATAAAAGTGCAAAGCAATTTAAGTCCTGTTGTGCTTTAAGATTGCACAAAATTTTATCTCTCAGTTAGAATTTCTTTCTCTCCCTATCTTCTTTTCAATTCTGAACACTCTGACATTTCTGTGTGGTCATTTAGGCTTTATTTGTTGTTCTATAATTGCAGATTACCTGAGAGCACTAAAGTGTTATGATTCATTTAATAGACGGAAATAAAAGTTGAGTCATTTTGCAATAGTTTGGTTTGCTGTAGCATAATAGCCACGTTAGGGCATTTTTTTGTTAAGACACCAGATGCATCCTGTAATCTGTGCTGTTATCATATATTATACCATACCATATAATTTATAAATTGTGGATGTAATTGTTACAAATTAATTCCTTGTTAACTCAGTAGACTGCTGTGCACAGTGTTTCAGCAAAGAAACTGAGAATGTAGGTCTACATTCACTGAGTCAAGCTCGGCATTGCGACACCTAATTGTCATCAGTTTATCTCCCTATGCAGTAGTCACAGTGCCTTGGAATAGCATATGACAGACACAACATGCTGAATGTGTTACGTGACCAGCAGGAGGATAACTGTGTCCTTCCCATTTTCTGCACATGTTCTTTTTTGTAGGGGTAGAGGTTTATTTCCTGACTCTTCTTCTGGAGGAAGAAGAGCCATGACTGTCCCTTTCTTAGAGTGCTTTTTCATCATAACAGTATATTTCATAGCAGGGGGTATGGGGAAGGTTATGTGGCTATCCCTTCCCCAGTTAACAGTTTATTATAAAAATATTATTACTCATATAGTGGACCATTACAAAGTTTGTTTCTTATTTTTCTAATTTGTTTCTAAATAATATCAACATTATCACTATAACGATCATGAATAATGATAATAAACATTATTATTATTGTTATTGTTGTTATTATATTACTAGGCAGTAAATCATATACCTTAGAAGGAAGAATTACGGAGTCAACACTAGAGGAGATGTTGAGAGGTTTTCTGTGAGCCAGTGGAGGGACAACCTAGATTTTTTGTATATAGGCTGCACGATTAGTCCTTTAAAACCTGAAATTTTGAATCTTCCCCCTCCCACTTCTGTAGACAAGTGGAAAGAGGTAGTCCAAAACTCATACATAAGGCTTTTATTTGGAGAGACAAGAAGACATAGACCACAATGAAACAGTCACAATGTCAGAAGGACAGTGACTACAGATACTTAAACTATAGCAGAAATTTTAAAGTGCCCAAAGCTCAGAACAATATAGTTATAAAAATATAAAAGCAAAAAGGGCTGCAAGATAAAGCAGCAAAAACATTTTAAGCATGTATAGGTTCAAGTAAGGTTCTCAGAGGTCTTCCATCGTACAAATGAGATACTCAGGAGGAGTTTGTTTGTTTTGAATATCAGTTTGGAAAACTTTTTGCGTTTTCATTTTATTTTTTTACATTTCCCAGAGGTTTGATGCTTGCAGGGAATCACCCAGAGCTGTGCACTGTTGTGGGGTGAGAGTGGTTCTTTATGCTCACTAACAAACAGAGCTGCCAAGCTCTGCCTTTTGACTCTCTGTCATGCCACTGGCAGACCCAGCATGCTTTCCTGAAGTCCTGCTGAATTACCAGGAATCCAGCTGTGTTACAGGAAGAACCTAGAGTCCCTACTTCTATATGTCAGAAGCTGCTGTTTGAACACTGCTGTGTGATTAATGAGTAATTTATTTGTTGCTCAGAGACATCTGGGACTTTTTTCTTTTTTGCAAATACTAAAATCACCATAGAGTATGGGTAGTGTGTGGAGAGTAATTTGTTAAAAATCTCAGTTATCATTGAAGTCTACAAATCCTTTTGTCAGAAATACAAAAATGTCAAAATATCAAAACATTTTATTCTGAAAATGTGCAAGTAAAATGTTTTGACATTTTCAAAATGAAATGCTTCATTAAAAAAATTGTGGAACATTTCATTTTGAGAAACGAAACCCTCCAACTTCATATTTCAAAACCCCCTCTCCATTTAAAGGCTATCTTCGTTAGAAGAATAATATCAGAAGGGGATTAGATAATTCAAAACTGAAACAAAATGGGGTTTAGTTTGATTCAAGCTGATATTTCAATGTTCTTGTTTTGTTCCATTGAAAACCTTAAAAAAATCACCAACACCCTTTTATGTTGACTGGTTCCTTCTTGTTCTCCCTCCCAACAACTGATGTACAATGCATTAGTGATCGAGTTCAGAGCTTTTGAGTTTTCACTTCTTTCCTTGTATTAAGCTTATCATTTTTCTCTTGATTATTCTCTGTTTCCTGGAATAGATGTTTGATATTATTTAAAACCTACTGAAACTTCTTCTCTTTAGCTGAATACCCCTTAATAACTGTAGTTGTGCATTTGCTTCTTCACTTGGCAAAGAGATGAGACTTTATTTGTAGTCTGCAGTCTACACCCGGACAGCAGTTACACCAGAAGAAAGGGATTTGTGGCTCTGCTGATATCTGGAGTCAGAGTAGGTTACACAAGACAATTTGTATTTATGATCTTTTTTATAATCCCATCTATGTGAATTATTTCTGGTGTTTCTCCAAATTTAATCAGCCAATCCTCCCAGCTACCGCCCAGACATCATCCCAGTTTCAGATCCTTGGACACAGAGCTGTCTTATGCTTCCTTGTTTCTCAGGCAGTGAAAAGCAAATTTCTTTCTGCTTAAGAAGCAGCCCATAAAGCGGTTTATTTTTCTATCTTAATAGAAGACTATCAGAAATGTAAAACACTTCTAATCATTTTTTAATGAACTCGTGGTATACTTACTGTGGTTGAAAGAGGTGCTTGATACCATTAACCCCCCTTAGTCGCTGACAGGAACTCCTTAAACCCCAAGAAGTACATCCCAAAATTCAGAGGGAAGCTTTGTGTCAAGGCACTGAGACCACTTTGATTTCAGATTTTCTGTACAAATGAGCAATATGACCTACCTCCTGCAGCTGTCAGACAGACTGTAAATAGCAAGAAAATCACTGTGGAAAATTCATGCGAACAAAGGAACAGATGCAAGATGCTGAAACTGGAAAAAAAAATAAAGAAGGGGAAAAAAAAAAAAGATAAAGTATGCTTAATGGTCATGGTTTAAGCCCAGATGGCAACTAAGTACCACACAGGTTCTTGCTCACTTTCCTGCTCCCCCTTGGTGGGGTGGGATGAGGAAGAGAATATGAAAAAGGTAAAACTATGGATTGAGGTAAGAACAGTTTAATAATTAAAATAAAACATAATAATAAGAAGAAGAACCAGAATCACAAAAATGATAGAATCTTAGAATTGTAGTATTGTAGAACCATAGAATCATAGAATCACAGAAGGGTTAGGTTTGGAAGGGACATTAAAAATCATCCAGCTTGAGCCCCCCTGCCACAGGCAGTGACATCTTTCGCTAGAACACATTGCTCAAAATCCCACCCATCCTGGCCTTGAACAACTGGGCCATCCACAACTTCTCTGGGCAACCTATTTCAGTGTCTCACCACTCTCACAATTAAGAACTTCTTCCTTATATTTTATATGATCAATTATTTTTATACTTATATAATAAAATATTTTACGTAATAAAACAGAGAAAAAAGGATAACACAAACAAATAAAAATATTCCTAAGCAATGCATAATATAGTTGATCACCACCTTCTGACCAATGCCCATACCATTATCAAGTAGCAATTATCCTCCTGGCTAACTCTCCTCATTTTATATACTGGCCATGACATGCTGTGGTGTGGAATACCCCTTTCATACTCTGGGACAGGTGTCCTGTCTCTGCTCCTTTTCTGCTTCTTGTGCCCCTCCTCCTGGCAGAGCATGATACTGAAAAGTCAATGATCAGGGTAAGTAAGTGCTACTGAGCAACAACTAAAACATGGGTGTGTTACCAGCATTGTTCTCAGACTGAAGTCAAAACACAACACTGTACCAGATACTAGGAAGAAAATTGACTCTATCCCAGCTGAAATCAGAACATATGACATTGAAAATTGCTTTTAAAAAAAAATGCATGAAGACAAATTGTTGAATATTTTACACTGGACGATATGTCTTCTATCTGCTGTGTTTTACAAGAAGCCAGTCATGTAACCTCATTTTGTTTTTCAGGACATGCTGAAAAAACATTTCTATGATAAGATTTTGAAAGACAGTTGAAATTCTGTACCTGACAGAAAGTTATAGACAGTGTTTTTAAAAATCTGATTTATTCTTTATTTTTGGACAGGCACAGTTAGCTCACTAACTGGTCATTGCTCACAAGTGTAAGGTGTTGATGACTCGCTATGACCAGTCAAAAAGTATATATATACATATAGTTATATGCATAAATACATATATAAGTACATAAAGGCTGTATCTCACCTCCTCCCCATACTGGAGGCATACCTTGTGTATGAAGATGAAGCCAGCAGAACCGAGTAACAGCTGGCGATTTTAATCGGACCTAGCAGATCTGCTGAACATACCTGCCTGATCACTGCAGTGCAGTCTGAAGACTAATTAAGCTTAAAATTTTTGAATGAGGTACGAATATGTGCCAGTGTTTGAATTGCAAGATGCATCTTGTGTGCATCTTTGGAGGTACACACTCATCCTTGTGGCAATTTGTATTCCTGATGCAGTATGACAGGATAATGACCTGGCAAACAAGCAGGAGGAACTTGGCATGCATTGTCCTTCTTCCACCCCATGCAAGTACATAAGGCCTGGATACGCTTTACCTGCGAGTTACTAACTCCAGGCATAGCAACAGCATGCTTTGTTGAAACAGTAGTCTGAGCAAAATTGTGGGTGTCAGCAGAAGTAACCTTTGCTGTAAGACTGTGTCACAAGACTGCCTCAGTGCAAGGCCACTGTCATAGAAATCTATTACAAGGAATGGAGTTTTTGGTGGGAAAATCCATCATTGACAATGGAGATGAATCTATTACAGGTGATGAATATTTACAGAATGGAAATCCTTATGATAACCACGATCTCTGGCTGCCCAGAACAGCAAGACAGCTAGAGAACAGAAGTAGTTTTGCTGTTTTTTCACTCAGGTTATTTTTCATTAACAGCAGTCAATTCTCCTTACCAACTGTTAATAGCAAGTAGCAATCTGTTTGTGGGTGGCATAACCTTGATACAGCTGATATAGGCCAACAATATTTGTTTATTTATTGACTGACTCTGTAGTTTAACAAAGTAAAATCTATTGAATTCCAGCCTTCTGTGATGAATGAATAATGGCATTTTTGCCATTTCTTTTCTATTCCAATACTTTGCTGAATTTCCTCTTTAAAATCACCCATCACAGTTATTGTCAAAAAATTCTGCAAAAAGTGAATGGAAAAATTGTTTTCCACCAGAGTGACTCTCTTAATCAAGAGAGCAAAATTATTTCCTTTTCTGATACGTGAATTATAGATTGTGTCCAATCTCCATTTGCCTGTATTGAAGCTTTCTAGGTGATGAAAATCAGCTTTTATAACGAATTTAAATTTCAATTTTAGCAGTCAGTAATGTTCTTCAGATGTAATTGTCTCCATATATAAGGAGTATAACCTCTCCTTTTGCAGGTATTTTCTCTATATTTTTTATTTCTCTAGAAAATTTGAAAAGAAGCATAATGGAAGAAAAATCAATGATCCAGTTGATATGGCTGGTAAAATAAATACCAGTCTGAATATTCTGACGTGAATTCCTAAAAATAAAATATCACTTTCAAAAGTATAGTTTTAAAGACTGCTGCCAAACACAGACATTAGTACAATGAAAGGGAAACTGTAAAATGCCTAAGAGCTTGACATCGTTATGTGACATAGACACATAAAAGCCTAAATCTCATTGACAGTCAGTGGGGTTTAAATGCCTAAATCACTTCTACTTTTGAAATTTGAGCTAAGAAATCACACAGAAGATTTAAAGAATTTTACCCATTGGCACTGCAGCATCTATCCAGGAAGACACTGTGTCCTTTGGAGTGTATGTTTCCTACCTAATTGCAGCTATGGCTTTAAGAGTTTTCTAAGAACTCTGTTTTTTTTTAACTCTTTTAATACTTTTCTGAAAGCTTTAAGAACCAAGCCTGAATTCAGACTAATTCAGAAGACAGCATTGCTCCATTGTGCCCTGCTTCTGCAGAAGACTCTTCTGAAGACAAGGTCTTTGGATAAAAGCTAAACGTATATGGCTGAGGGCAAAGGCTTGCCCAAACAACACCTCTTCTGTGCTTCCGTGCATCACCTGTGTCTGCAAGTTAAAAAATGGAGATTTTCCACACCTCTTTCCAATGTAATTACTTGGTTCTTTGAAAACAAAACAAGCTAAATAATCCCACATAAATCCCCCTAACACACTCTTTATCAGTGGGTTGATACCACGGTTTTTATGTTACGTTATTTCAACCAGTTAACCTCTGTTTAGTTTCTGATCTTTTGAGCCTCTTCAAGTCTTTCATTTTGGAAGGCCAAGCATGCATGAATAGAGCAAAAACATGCATAATTCTGCATTTGTCCATAACTGAGAGAATCCATTGAAAGTTAAGAAGAAAGAAAGAAAATGCTCCATGCCTGATTCATGCCTGTTCCATATATAGAGCTGTACCAATCAAAAGAAGTAATGTGGTGCTTCAAACACTCACATGCAGTAGAATGTCCCATGATTGCAATAATAATAGAGCAAATTTGGAATTATAAAATACACCTGAAGGATGCAAAATGCCTTCCTCCTTGTGCTGGAGGGCTGTGGACAGTCATTTTCCTGACAACATTGCTGGTCTTGGTAACCACAATGAGATGTGGAGCTCATGCCCAAACCTTGCCTTGGTTGAAGCTGAAATGCAGCCCAAGGTATGCAACCTGAACTTGGACATGGGAAGGACTGCTGGCATCTGCGTTTCAGATATCATCTCACTTTTCAGGTAGGAATTTTGCCTTGTTAGCTAGTTCAAATGAAATATGATCAAAAGTAATATGATTTTGAAAACGTATGTTCTTTTTAGGGCCAGCATTATATCAAAAAGTATCCAAAGAGTAAATACTGCCTCCACTAAGAGCGTAATGAAGAAAAAGAAGTTCATTTTTTGAAGTTCTTTTACTGGGAGCACAAAAAAAATGCAAATGCTTCTTTCATGATGACCCAGTATTTTATGTGGCCACAGTACACAGCATTTAAGAGAAGTTCTCTGTTGCCTGGGATACAGTAGTAACTCAGAAGAAGATTATGTCTCAAGCCTGGTTTTGTGTCTCTCATGGGAACAGAAAATCTGCAAACCTGCACATAAAGACACAGAGGTACACACACAGCATACGAATGGCTAAAGTGGACTACTGCTTCCAAAGGTACCCCTAGGATTTTTTTCTGATGGTTATAACATTTATGCAGTTCTTAGTCTTCCACGAGAGTATCTACTTTAAATTGAACAGAAGTAACTGAGAAAATCTTAAACTGACCTTTAGCTGTGTAGCCTGCAGGTATGCAGAGAATCAAATATCACAAAGAATTACACAGAATGCAAATTTATACTTGCGAAGAAAACCATTCAGGCTGACTAAAAAGGACTTATGGTACTTTCATTAAATATGTACTATCCCTTTTCATGAGATTAAAAAAATGGGTGAGTTAAAAAGTCAAAGTGAAAAGAAGAAGGAAAGAAGCAAGAGGAGTGTTTATTTCAATAATTCTTTCATATAATCTATATAAAAGAATTTATTTCAAAGAAATATATTTTAAAGGACTGAAACAAGAAATGAATCCTAAACAAAAAGTCTTGAAGTTACTTGGGAAAGGATGTTATTCTTGAAAAAACATAAGCAAAAGGCACTTTTCTGCTAAGCATTCTCCGTTTCTTCCTGTTTCTTTCTGCCATATACTGTGACTCCTTGTGCATCAATTTCTTGCACCAACAGACAGTTGTCTGAGGGAAAGTTCACTCTCCTACAGCAAATTATAGGTGATTTAGTCAGCTGACAGAGACAAACTGTAGGCTGTGATCCATATTTTTCCTTTGGTACTTTCAGTTCTATGCGCTAATTTCCTTCTTTTGAAAGTGGGAGAAAATACAGATTCCAAACAGTGAGTTATTACATTTTATACAAAACAAAGCAGCTAACTGATACCTGGTGTTACATAAACAAGGTTCCCTGCAGAGCTCTGTGCTTCTTAATGTTGATTTGCTATGCTGATTCATGGCCAGGGAGCACATGTTGTAATTTTGTTTTCAGATGATATCGGAAAGAGTAGGAATATCAAGCTTTATCCATTGGTAAGTTAATAGGCAAGCAGAGAGATGGCAAAGGACAGTAGGGGCAAATGTGGAGGAGCAGCCTGTTGATGAGCATGACCCACCTTACTGTGGCTTTGGCAGCAAATTGACTGGTTGATGTAGGTTTGAAGTAGAACATGAGTTCACTTTACACTCATTGGGCATGGCAGCACTGTCTGCTATATCAGAAACCGCATTATTGCCAACAGCCTCCAAAGACCTGGGGAAAGCAACCAGGCTTCAATCCCTTAAGAGACACGGTCAGATTTTTAAATGATTAGATGCTTACTGTCTAATTTTACAAACCGTCTTCCATCAAATAGATCAATGTATTCCTTCAAATGCATTAATTAATTTAAGTTTCTAACTTAAAATGGAGGATGAATACTGTATGTACCAGAAAGTAACTTGAAATTAGGAAGATAGCCTTGTTCTTAGTAGTTTCTTGTGTGTGAGTGGTGAAGTTTATTAACCCTACAAAATCTGTCTGACCTTTGGCAGATTGTTTACATCCCCTTAGCCAGGAGAAAAACCTCCAGTGGTCCTCTTCCTGCAGGCAGCTGGCCTCCTGAACAGGACAAAGAGGACTGCTATAGTACACATATCATCCAGCTACCTGCCCACGCCTTTTGTTCTTGCTTTTTTATACTTGTCCTATAGTTTCTGAATGGACTCTTACAGCATATCTATCTTCTCTGTAACATTACAATAACAGATTTTGCAGATATTTCCTGTCCCAAAAGTGTTGTGAGCTCAGCTTAAATAGCAAGTTATGCCTTTCTTAAATGGTGACTATATTTGCATCAAAACCTGTGAAAATTAGGAAGTAAGGTTCAAGCCCAAATTCAAACATTTGCTAAAGGCAGCTATGGCCAAAAAACTCCCCTTCTGGGATTATTAGTATCTAAGTGGTGTCCCAGGTCCTCCCTCCTCCAGTGGAGTCTGGTCTGCAGAGACTGCAAAGTCTTGTTTTCTCTTAGGCAAAAGATCTGAATAAGCTGGCATCGTTGAATTGCCACAGTGGGGACCAGCCCGCCTGCAAACAATTTACCCAGCTAGACTAGTTAGTCCAGACATTTTTTATCCAATTTTTACCACTTTCCTTTGTATGAAGATGCTCCACCTGGAACGTCATCTGTGCTCTGCCTCTGTGGGTGTTGAGCTTTGCACATCTCAACTGTGGGTGATTTGTAATGGCAGAAGCATATTGCTGTGGTCCTTCTGAGAATTTTTTGTGAAGGCTCTGGACATCATAGTTTGCACAGAGAGCAGTCTTTAGCCACAGTGACCCCACTTGGACAGACAGAGTGACACATCAACCAGACAGCAGATCTAATTTTGACTCTGAAAAGCTTTTTAAACACTCTTTTCTAAAAAAGTCACCATGACCTAGACAGTACTCAGGTCAGCAGTAAAAGAGCGATTAGGGAAAAATCAGACTTGGTTTTCTGTCATGCACTTGAAAGATATTGTAATTATCATACCTTGGGTATTTGATGGGCTGGAAGAGGAGTCCATAACCTGGATGAGATATTTTGCCTATGTTCTTGAAGATACAAAGCATTTTTCAATATAATATGATCTCTGTGGGAAAGTCTTACCTGCTGTGTCTACATTAACACTACCAATACAAAAGAGGAAATTATAATTCTGGTAGTGTCATTTGAGTAATATTTTAAATTCTGTCAATTACCAGTGCTTAGCTGATTCCAGCAAGATACTTTGTTTGTATTACATGTTATATCTGTGGCCTCCTCCCAGAGAGGTAAAATGATTCAGCATGCTTTGTGTCAAATAATTCCAGCAATAATTTTGAGCCATTTGCACAAGTATAGGCTGTTCTGACAATGTATCTATGCAGAGAAAGCTTGCAGAACATCATTTCTTGGTTGTTCTCTAGACTATTTCTTACAGATTTAAAATGGGTCTCCAGTCTTTGCCTGTAGTTGGCAGGGTGGTCTTGAACGGCACAAAATATAACTGTGATAGTTACAGACACACAAGTCCAGCAATTTCAGACTAGTTGGCAGTTTCCACACTATGTGAAGAACAGCAACATCCCTTACAATACTGACAGATCACTGCTGACCAACTTCTTTCTGTCTCATTATTCAATTTTACTTCTTCAAATTTATGTACAGTGACTATGAAATACATCAACTCAGATACACCTAAATATGTGGACTTGAATGCATATCAAAAATATGCAGTACCATGATTCTATTTACACTATCGCAATAAGGAAAACAATTTCCCTTGAATTTTAAGAGACAAGTTTAGTTTGGAAGTGTTCCCCTAGGGAATCATAGACTAGTGAGGCTGATAGGTAAAATCTGTATACACTTACGTCATAAAAATTCGAAATTTTCTCTAATTTCTAATTTCTGTTATTGAAAATAAGAAGAAAAAATAAACACAGTTAAGATTAAAAACAGTGAAGTCTAACAGAAATAAAGACTGATAAAGGAAATATACAATTTGCTAACATGGGTGTCTCCTCTGTAGAAAAGTCACCTCGTGGCTAATACACACCCTTTCCAAAAAACACAAAGCAGTGCCAGCTGAATAATGAAAAACTGAAAGGATCCAATAAGCTGTTTGCTGCAAGGAGCCTTGAACAACACAGCTGATTTGTTAAGGAGGCTTGATTAGACTATTAGGACAGATGGCCTTAGTGTGAGCTCAAGGAGGCTGCAAATCAGGCAAGCTCGTTCAGATTATGAAGGAGTTGCTGCAGGGAGTTAGAAATGCTGTGCTTCTCAGGTCTAGCACAATGCAACAAGCTTGTTTTTCTTATTTAGCTTCTTCACTTAGTCCAGAGACAGTTAAAATGATATGCCATGAGTTTACAAAACTAGATACATAAATAGATCGGTTGAGCAATGTGATAGTGTTCTTAAGGGGCACATCAGGTACACCAAAACATAAGATTTTGGTGTTGCTGTTTGATTCTGAGGTTTTAATTCTGGTCCTGCTGTACAAGCTACATGTTGGCTAGAACATGACCTTTGTCCTTTAGATTTTTATGTAAAGTAATACTGACCACTTTCTGATAAAGTGAAGAAAAAAGATACAGAGACTTAGGGGACAAAGAGTGTAAAAGCCTACTCTCAAAATGAAAGGAATGAACCACATAATTACAATGGTTGTGTATATATGCATAGAACATAGGAAACATAGGATAATCATTTTAAAAACAGAAAGTAATTTTTAATTGGCCTTGAATAGGAAACAAAGGTGACATTGGATGGTCTGATTTCCTGGAATAAGATATCAACTGGGACTTCTTGATATTTAGAAAGTAGAATTTTAGGAGATTTTGTTGAGAAGAAACTGTAATAGTCAAAGAGGAAAAGACTAGGTCATTTATTAGGAGTCACAGTAAAGGTAAATACGAATTTGACAGTGAGATAGCAATGGATAGTATCCTAGGTGAAAGACCTGATTTCCCATGTTAGTCTTTTACTTTTGAACTTCCTAAGCTTCAAAGAAACTATTTTTGGTTTACATCCATTCAAGCATCAACAGTATCAAACATATAGATTTGTGGTGAGGAAAAGAGAAACTTAGGTGAGAAATATTGACATAGCTTCTGACCAAAGGATAGTATTGCACTAAAATAAGCTATCTTTGCTATGATAAGGGCTTTGAATTTGACACCATCTAAATTTCGACCTGTTAAAAATTTATTAACTTGGTGTGATTATCTCTTTGCAAAACCAACTGCTTCTATAAATTTGAATATATAGTTGAAATACCTTTTTATGGGGAGAAAAAGATATGCAAATTACTTGAATGTTACATTCTGGGCTGCTTTTACCCATCTACCTGCTATCTTTTATCAAACCAAACCTACTATGTGAGTTAGTTGTAAGAGGTGGCATACGACTTAGGTTTGAATGGCTTTAATTTGGAGAGCCACTACCTCCACATATATTGATGAATCAAATGAGGTGATTGACAGTATCACTGTTACTACAAAACTTCTTTCTTAAATAGCAGCTGCAAAGTTCCCTGAACTAGCTCAGTGATGCTACATCCACAGTATGCACCACGGTTTTAGCAAGCCTACAGAGAGCATTTTTCACTATAATTAATGTGATCACTGCGTCACCATACCAATTCTAATTCTGTCTTGCTAACAACATCTGTAAAGCAAGAAGCTAGATGGACTGGTGTAAACAGAGTACCCTGAATTTAAATGATGCAATCACACTATCAGGATTTTGTCATGGTGTTTGGGATGTCTTGAGCAATATCCAGCCTTAGTGACAGCTTTAGTAATTTTTAGTTTTGGAGTAATCATGGAGGCCTAAAGTGTAGGTGGAGACTGTTTCCTGTTTTGATGCATCATGATACCATGCTTGGTGCTGGCATGTGTGGTGCCCATGCTTTAACACAAAACCCCAAAGTCAGTCTGAACTAAGATGAAGGAAGATACTATGAAACATTATGAAGTTCAGGTGGGGGTGGATTCTAGCATCTTCCACACAGGTACTGTCCTTAAATTTTCTCTTAAACTAAAATGAACTGAAAAAGATGGGAATGGCACAACTCAGCAGAGTTCCCTGGTGGAATAATCTGCTTAGACTTTCTGACTTCTTCAGAAAGTACGTTACATTAAGAGTAACATCATTAAGTGCATGCCTTTTTTCCCAGTTAGGGTCAAGAGCAGTTTTTGTAGCTCAGCCTGCTCCAAGATGAGAAATCCTAGCTGTCCTGGGTTCAGCAGTAGCCGTCATGTTTCTCCTTCTTGGTAGCTGGTGCAGTGCTGTGTTTTGACTTTCAGCTCGGGAACAGAGCTGGTAACAATGATGTTTTGGTTTGGCCAAGGACTTTGTGAGCCTCATGCTCTGCCAGGGAGGAGGGGAAGCCAGGAGGAAGCAGAAACAGGACACCTGACCCAAACTGACCAAAGAGGTATTCCATACCACAGCACGTCATGCCCAGGATGTAACTGGGAGTTACCCGGAAGGGCTGGGAGACTGCGGGGTTGGAGGAGGTATCGGTTGGAGCTTGGTCGGGCTGGGGGGGGGCGAGTTATGGGTCGGCTGGTGGTAGATGTTGTATTCTCTTCCCTTGTTATTTCCTTTATCATTGTTATTATTGGTGGTAGCAGTAGTGATTTGTGTTATACCTTAGTTACTAAACTGTTCTTATCTCAACCCGTGGGAGTTGCATTCTTTTTGATTCTCCTCTCCATCCCTCTGGGAGTATGGGGAGGGAAAGAAGGGGGGAAGTGAATGAATGAGCCCTCTGCCTGGTTTTAAACCACGACACTAGCAATTGAATAAATAAAGGTCAACAGTCCAAACTAGATTAAAACCTGGGAATATATGAATCTTGAATGAGTTCATCCTCTTAAAGTTCAGATACAGGTGCTCCTTCAAATGCTTTTCTGAAGATGACAGATGAAACACAAAAACTTAGCATTCACCATAAGCTGCAGTTCCTTATGTAATACTGTTCTACTGAAGGTTCCAAAAGCACTACAAAGACACAAGGAATGGGGGATGTAGCACAAAAGCCCAAGACATAAGGCATGTTACAACCTCTGCATCCCTGGAGAAATCTTCTGAAAGATATTTTTTTTGATGTGTCTGGGAAACTGACATTTTTCAGTAGCCGAGTCAGGGCTCCTTTCTCCCTTACTCCGTACTCAAGCCTCAAGTATTTATCTGTGTCCATTTTTTGTGTCTGGAATGAATGACAATCTAATTCTATTATTTGTTTAGTTTAAATTAAATATATTCCTTATGTATCAGTTCTACCTGACACAAATAAAAGATACCTAAGTCGACACGCTAAAATTTTTCAGAAATTTTTAGCTATATTGAAGATCCTACCTAGTGCTGCCATATCTAATGTGACTGCCACAAGAATAGGAAACTGTTTGTCCAAAGTCAGCAGTACTTTTTGAAATCTCTGACCAAAACTGTAGGGCAAGAGAGGTTTTAAATGGATAAATAAAATTAATTATGTAACAGAAAATGCTCATAAATGTATTGACTTTATATGAGATAAAGAGTTCATATAAAATTATTTGAATGCAAGTTTCTTCAGAAAAAATTGCTCATAGCTTACAACACTAGAAACAGATTCTTAATGGGACACATATATCAACAGTGTTCCAAGGATAAATGCAAGGTGTCAGTAAGGTGAATGGACCACTTTTTCCAAATGCCACATATTGGATTACTGAAAAAAGCATTTTGAGGTGAAATGAGTCTTAGTAAATGAACTCTTGTAGCCAGCTAGAGGAGTATAAATATTGCTGAAAGCACAGCCCAAAAATCAGAATATTCATTGACACATAGAAGCATCGTGCTTATGACAGGAAAATATGCAATGGTTAATGATGATGGTCTAATTGCATTTGAAATAATTTGTATCAAGGAAGCCAAAAAATGGGAAAAAGAATAAAGGGAAAATTAGCAAAACATAATTTTAAGTGTCAGCTTGACATGTTGTTTTCCAAATTAAGATAAAAATGTTTGTTTTGCATAATCTAAATTTCATAGCCATAGGCAAAGCATTCAGGAACACTTGCTGCAAAACACAAATTGTTGGTTGTCATTAACAGTTATGGACAATCACTATTAATAATAGCTGCTTAGAAAAAGTTTTTAATCAGGAACAGTAAAGGAGTGGAACATTTGCCTGTACACTAGTCAAAATACAAACGTACACACACAGAGGAAATCAGAATGAAGTTAATTTCACACTTCATCATTTAATTACCTTTGATTTTTTTCCAGGATTTTTTCTTAATTTTTCTTTGGGTGTTTTTTGGTTGGTTGGTTGGTTTGGTTTGGTGTTTTGTTACTTTGGTGTTTAAAATAAAAAATATGGTGGGGGTGGGGGGGGAAGCGTGGTCTAAAACATATGGTTAAAAAAAAAAACACCCGAACCACTCCTTTCACTTATAGAAAATGTTATTTATATTAAGTGGAGAAAAAACATATCTGCGTTAGAAATAAATGAAAAAACACATCCAAATTCATATGGTCAGAAAATGGGATTCTCTCTAGCTTCAGACAGTAACTGTGGGAATAACTATACAGTTATAGAATATATCTAAAAATAACTCTTTGTAGAGACTACAGTGGTCTTTCGCAATCAGACTATGCTGATCCCTGGCTACTTTTTCATATTTCCATTTCTAGTGAAATCTAAAGCAATTCAAGAAGTTAGTAGGTTTTAACAGAAAATGTTTACAGTGCCATGTCTAGCTAAATCCACAGACTTCCATCCACAGGCATTTTTGAAAATGATCAAATTCTGGTCAAATCATCTGTTACACAGTTTGTGACCATTTTCTTTGTTTCAGGACCCATTCCATTTGATTCTAGTTGTATATCATTGTTTTTTTACAAAATCCTTGATGCGCACACTTTGTGACTTGAGGTTGCTTTCTGCATCTATTTAGTTTATCTATTTAACAAACACCAAATAACAGTTACAAGGACAAATCCTTCATCCAACTTATAAAACTCAAATCTTATTCACCATTGGTACATTTTATGAAGCTTCTGATGTATTACACGTATTCAGAAACCTACCCATAATAAGTTACTTGAAAAAGTGTATGAGACAACAGGAAAGTGGGAACATCCAAACTCACCTCCATTGATCAATGAAATGATGTTTTTTTCAAACTATGAGAGATGAATTGTCCATAAAAAAACAGTTGTTTTCATTTTTTTAATTGGAAACCTAACTAACCCAAACAACCTGTAGAAGAGAGCAACCTTCACTTTGTAACTGAAAGAGATACACATCTGAACCACAGATAGTTTGATTGTAAACTTGCCCAGTAATGCTGTTTTCTCACTGCAAAACGCATTAACAAATGACATAGTTGTGAGTTCCAGTAAGTGTTTATACTACAGCATTTGCTTCCCCAGTTGAACTGACAGGAAGTATTTAAATGATCAGAAAGCAGGTTCATTTTGCCTGAGTTAGACAGTGGCTTCTAATTAGTATTGTCAGACGAAAAATCATGGACCTGGCTTGTTGACTTACAAGCTAGATAAAAGTTTAATTTGAAAATCTAACAAAAAATAAAACAAACAAACAAAAAGAAAAGCTGTAGGAGATTTCATTAGAACTGAACTGCAAAGAAAAAAATGAGGGTAGGCAAAATGTTTGTTTCTACAACAACAGAAAAAATGTCTTTTATGCCTTTATCATGTCAGCCTACAATTTAAAGATAAATTTAAATTTAACACTTTCAGATTCTGAAACACTTCGACCTCTCACCTTTTGTTTTTTGGCAACTAGGATCACAATCTGAAAGACAAAAGTAGAATATTGTTGCAGAGTGTTTAACAAGACACATTTAAGTCCGTTGAACATCTTTCAAAGTCAAAGTAATGTTTAAACTTCAGGACTGTTCTTTCTTGAATGTATATATGGTGAAACTCTTACCTTAAGTTTTGGAACTGATGACATCCAGCAGCTCCCATTAATTTTAATTAGCTTAATGTAAAACCTAAGTGCAATTTGTGTGTTTCATTCATTTCATATGTCCTCTGTAGACACGGTCCTATTAGGCATAAAAATACTGCACGAGAGGTGTACATTGTATTCAGAACTTGGGGTTATTTTGGATATTCCTGGCTAGTGCTTCACCCAGACTAAGCAGGAACTATAGATCAACTACGTAATCCTGATTTCTTTCTGACAAAAATGTGTTTCCAGTGGCATCTTTCAACACAACCTCAACAGTCCTCCCCACCTCGTTTGTGTGTGGACCTTGGGGGTAGTATTTTCTCCTCTGCAGATACTCTACAGCCAATGCAGGCAGCACATTTTGTAAGCAATTATAGACAGCTTTATAAGCTATTATCATGGTAAATCTGAATATTGCATTTTAAACTATTTAGGTTATAGACTGATAACTTATGCATGCATTAACTCAGTTAACTCTGTTAACACCTCGACAGA
Source organism: Pezoporus wallicus (assembly GCF_028554395.1). Classification (NCBI taxonomy): domain Eukaryota; kingdom Metazoa; phylum Chordata; class Aves; order Psittaciformes; family Psittacidae; genus Pezoporus; species Pezoporus wallicus. Next base: position 443,635 of record NW_026640005.1, on the reverse strand, counting down.
AAACTAATGGAACAATTGAATTATTAATAAGCCACTTCCACACAATAAGAAATTTTAGCTAGGAGCAGTGCCACTTAGGGATATGAACTCATCTTTCCAAATTTTGATTTTTAGTCTTTAGGATGTATGATCTTACACGTTAAAGGATCCTTAAGTATGTGCTTAACTTTGAGAAAGTCTTAAGCACATATTTAGCTAACCTCCAAAGCCGAGACAGATCCTGGTCAGGGAATAGGGGAAAGAGACCGTGCAGGAACAGCATTCAGTAGGTGGCGTTCTTCATTACCAGCTACATTCATCTTAGTGCTAAATACTGGCTCCAACTGAGAAATAAACTTATGGGCTCCTGGCGACTCCTGGCTTTTATAGCTCTCATGGCAATTTGAAGGTACTGGTGCTGTGGAAAACTGTATCAGCTGGCCTTTCATGCTGTGCTATTTGGATATTGCTCAGTTTTAATCAGTGGATAGTTTAACAGTGTAGAGGGAACTATTACAAAGTCCTAAAGATGCTGCAGCTGTGGATAAAGTGACAGACTGCCAAGCACAGTCTGGGTATTAGCACAGGCCAAAGAGCAGCTCTAATAACCACTTTGCATGAAACTATGCTGATCTATAGAGAAAACTGCCTGGAGAGCAAAATTGTGGTCCAGAGGAAGAGTCCTCACACTGTTCAGCTGGCTAGCTGAGATACACAATTCACCAGGAGAGGAGCTCCGTGATACTGCTGGATTCGACACCACACTCAGCAGTGCCACACAGTTTGGGACACTCCTGAGCACCTCGGCAAGCAGCCTTCCCTGGGAAATTGGAAAGCAGCTGTTCTGGGTGCTGCAGTATTATAGCTCACAAACATTATAGCCCATATTTGTTAAGGAAAGACTAGTAAACCTGCATTTTAATAAAGTTGGTTATTCTTTAAATATCAGAATTAAAGCTGTCTGTACAATCTCTGTTTAAACATATTTATGGTATCATATATTAGGTACAAGCATACACTTTTTCCTACAGTATGCAAGTCATTTACTTACCGTGTAACCAGTGGCCCTTCATGGTCCTTCACCTTGCTCTAAGTAGCAAGCTAAACTCCAAACTATTTCCTAGATAATTAGTTTCTTCTTAGATGTCTCCTATCATTTAAGTTCAGAATAGAGCTGCACTTACATTCCTCACACTGACGCAGATATTTTCAAGGACTGTTTCCTTGTATTTCCATTGCATCAGTGCTACAGCTGTACCCTTTTTACTGAATCTCGTTGTAAAAGGTTGTCTGCAGGACAAGATCTTTTTCCACCCTGAACCCTAACAAAGGTTATTGAGTTTGGTTCTTGATATCTTCTAAATCACTTTAGCAGTTGCCAGTGCATGCAGCTATGATTGAAAGGGGAGGGGGAGGGGGGAGGAAAGGCAGGTTCTCCAACCTGAAAATGAACTTTGAAACAAGAAGCCATCTACTCTTCTGTATTTTGCTTTGCACAATCATTTCACTGGTGCTGGCTGTTACAGATTCAGATGCTAATATCTTTTGATCACTTTGCAAACTTTGCTGGTGCTCAGCAGCAGTGACTTTGAATAAAGCCAGTGTAACTCACTGTGGACGTGGTTTTGCAGTTGCATTAAGCAGTCGCTATAGGGCCATTGAAAAGAACAGTTTCTCTCCTCTCACATCTCCCCCTAACCACTGCACTAACATTAGATGAGCAATCTAGCCCAGGGAACTATGCTTCCATTAGTGTTCTTCCAATTTCGTGCTGCCTAGTGGCCTTAGCTTTCTAAGCTCAGGAAAATAGCAGAACAAAAGTGGAAGAAGGAATAGTGTGTCAGTCTTGCAGTAACCAGGGTCAGATGGGTTTGAAGGTACTGTAAAATCATAGTCAATTTGGGTCATCTGCCAGTCAATATTCTGAAAATACAGCTCTCCATTACACCTAATTCTATCCCATTGGGAGTGAGTTTCTGCCAAAGTCGACCCTAAATATGAACAGTGAGGGAAAAGAACAAAAGAAAGCAGAAAAACAGTGGCATCCATTACAGCAATTGCCTGCAATGTGTCTGAGGAAAGTGAGCACCAGCAAATTTTTCTGTTTTGCTCCTTTTGCACTATGGATTGATGCCATGACATGTATAAGTTGTTCGAGCCACCAGGTCCCCTCACCCTTCGCTTCCTTCCACACCACCACCACAGATTGTGTGGCTTTGCTTTAAGCATGTTATGGGAATTGATCCAGAAGAATCAGTTTTCTGTGTTCTCTTTCACAGCTAGCATTATATCAAAGGATCTGCCACAGACTGGACAAGTTTTATCCTGCAGAAGAAATTATTCTGAAGAAGGGAAGAGCTCATTAAAACATACATTCTTAAAGGTACAAAAGGAGAAACAAGATTTTTTTAAATAAAGATATTGTCCACGACCTAGAATAAAAAATATATATAGTAACCACAAACTAATGTATTTCAAAGACTGGTTTCTGTTGGATTCGCTGCAATTCTCTGGAGACCCAGAAGTATGCTGTGAAGGGCTCAGAGCTGATACAAGTCAATATAGTTACACAGGCATGTTTTAGTTACACAGTTTGTTTATTTCAAAATGTAGTGCATCAGTTCAGTGAGGCCAAATGTGGGGGCAGAATGGAGGAAGAAGCTTTTAATAGCTGGCAGAGATACATTTCTTAACATTGAGCAGGAACTGTTTGATGCATCAGCCCTCATCCCAGCAGCAGGGGTCAGACAGCTAGGGCACAAGTGTCCGTGTACTGACTGCTGCTGTGATACATGTCAAGATATGCTTTGACAGAGGTAGGGAGATGCACAGAACAGCAGTACCCTTATTGGCAGTAGGACACTCAAGGATGTGCTCCCTACTTTGTCCTTCCTTGTCAAAGGGCTTAGAGCTGCCAAAAGTAGGGTCCAAATCATGCTTGGTGACTGTAATGGCTGGGGAAGAGGGAAAGTCCTTATCTTTTTTCCTGTAGGGAGCTGCAGTGACTGCTCCTGTCATTCCTGCCTCTGCTGAAGGAACTGCTAGCTTGTCTTTCTCCCCCTCTCACCATCCGCTCAACCAATCAGCCTTCTGCTTTCCCTTCCTGGGGTAGATACAGCCTTCAAACAGGGAGTGCCTTCGTTTAGTTTTACTTCTATTATATTAAGCCCTCAGTCAGTGCCACGCTTTTTAATTATTACTCTTGGCTGAATTTCTTTCTAACTAAACATGATGCAGTTTCCTGTCTAGAAGTGTCTTCTGCTCTTGTTTCCCTTGCCATCATTTTTAATACCTCAGGTGTTGCTTGGCAGCGGGAAGTCAGCCTTAGTGACATACTGATCTAAAATTAATGTTGTTATTAATGAAAATTAGCTTCTGTGGCTATGGTTAGCACAACACAAACAACAGGATGTGTCAAAATCTTAGCAAGACATGAGAGAAGCCAGGGAAAAATGCAGACAGAAAATTGAATTGTTCATGTACTTGATGGTGTGCACTTGAGTCTCACACTGCACTGCTTCTGCATGAGTAATTGGACTGAAAAAGGATTCAGTTTCCACCCCACTGCAAAAGACATGGTAGTGTAGGCTCAGAAATATACCGAAAAGAGAGCTATGGTCAATGCTCCTTGGCTCTGGACAGAATCAGGGAAATATTCTAAACGTGTCTTGCAACATGAAGGTCATGATATAGGAAAAAAAGAGATCATAATACACATTGTGACCTTGGAAATACTTTACAATATAAGAACTGCCTCTGTTTATTCTATGTTTACATTTGTTTCTGTCTGACAGCACCCATGAAACTCCTTCATGCCTTTGAAAGTATTGTTTGCAATTACAATTTGTTTCTGAAAGAACTTAAATGGAAAATCTGAGGGAAGATACTCCAGTGCAGCCCAGTCAAATGAACACCGTGCAGTGTAAAGCAAGCATATCCAGTAGGAATGATTTCCAAGGAAAATAAATAAAAGCATAACGATGGTATGTATTAAAAGATATATTGCCACCAGAGAAATACTAATGCATGGAAAAAAAGACTATATATTTCACTGTAATTTACAAAATAATTAAAAGAAAAAAAGTATTTACTATCCATTTTAATGACTTAAGTTACAATAAGTTAATGATGATTCCCAAACTTGATAACCATCGCATAAAAGGACATTTTTTTAAAAAGTGTTCTGCATTAGAATTTAGAGAGCTTGTCACAATGAAATATGAATGATGTCAAATATGTACTGAAGAATGGTGAATGAGGTTACAGGAAAGTCACATGCAAAGCAATGCTTCTGAAAAGACAGAGTGTTTGGAGCTGGAGACTTAAAAGTATGCATGTTAAAAACAAGTTCTGTTCAAGCATCGACAAGCGAAATACTCTCTAAGGATGAGATTTGCAGGAGAGTTCATTGTCTATTAGTTCCTGAAGAAGTCATTTTGACAGCAGTCACTGTTAAAATGAATTGATGGATGCTGAATGCTTTCCCACTGAAACTGTAACTGAAAAGTAACTGCTCACTCCCTCCCCCCCAGTTCAGTCTTACAAAGAAATAAACCTAACCTGCCCCCTTCACCAAAAACCAAAAAACAAACAAAACCTCAAAAAAAAAAGTAAACATCACATAGAAATTCTAGACTAATTTTCTTTGCAGAAAGACAGTTAGCAAAAGTATTTTGTAAAAGTGTCTCAAGTCTGCTTTAGTTAATCACCTTTAAGCTTAGTGAGATTTAAGGTCAGTTATCCAGAGTTCAGCAGTTAATATTCATTGAATCAAGACCTACTGTGATTTAAAACCTGGCAAAGAATATGCTAGGGTAGGAAATCTGAATTACCTGAACCTCCTTGGCACTGCAGGCTCTTGAAATAGAATGCATACCTTGCAGATTTTTCAAAGGCAAATGCGTAACACTGACCTTATCCTAAAGACTTCATTATGACTAGCAGTCATCTCTGCAGTAGTCGGTAGTATTTATCACTCCAGCACCAAGTTTTGTATTTCTCAAAGGAATGTATTGTTTCGTTGACTGAATTCTTTAATATTTATATATTATCTTCTTCACTAGGAGCTCATATAAAGGAGTGAATATATGCATTTCTACTCAAAAACTTACGCAGACATTCACTGTGTTTATCCAAGAACACTTCAGAATACTTTTGCTTTATAATTAAACTATCTTGTAAGTGAAGGCATTATGAGGATGAGGCCATCTGGGTGCTCATGAAACAGTTCAGCTGGAGTGCCAAGCCCATCAAGAGATGTTGGACAGAAGAGCGAAAGAACGTGAGACTCTTAATAGGTGCAGTATTACCAGACACAATACACATTTGGCACAATTCATTTTCGGGTTTTTTTCCTGATGTTGTTCTCATGATACACGGTATTTAGATGTTCCAGAGCACCTTCCAACCCTCTAGATTCTGCACTCAGATTTATAACTGCACTAACCTAGAAACTCGTGCAATTCCCTCCGTCTCCTGCCGTCAAGGGTTTTTTTAAACGCAGGAATAGTCTGTGTTGCACAAAGAGTGAGCATGGAGTTTGCCTGTTATGTAAGGGCATACAGATATAAGCATTTCACTGGGAAGTCCAGAATGCAAGTGGAACGTATCACTCATAGTATCATTTCTAACAACCTGTATTACAGGAACTCAAACTATTCAATGAATGAGGATCAGGAAGAAAGATTCAATTTTGACACACTATCAACTGGTACACACTCACAGGAGAGCATACAAGTCTTGCAATAGGCAAGCTGTTCTTGGCTTTTCACCTAATGTCCTTTTTCTCATCTCTACTATAAGGCACCCGTCTAAATTTACTGCTTTCTCTTTCCTCATTATTTATTTTTTAGTGGTGTCCTAAAATTCAGTCTTTTTTTTTTTTTTAGTGCAATTTTTTGGCAGATTATTTGAGAAACATTTCATAAAATCGTATTCCTCTTTTGTTCCTCCTTATAGGTCTAAGTGGGTTTTGTGGATCAAAAAAAAACCCTTCCTTTTTCTTCAAAGGAAAAAAATACTAGGATACTTCCTTGGATGGGTACTGTCTGATGAGAAAAATAAATAGGTAGGTAGGTAGGTAGGTAGGTAGGTAGATAGATTAGATACATAGATAGATAGATAGATAGATAGATAGATAGATAGATAGATAGATAGATAGACAGACAGACAGACAGACAGACAGAATGGAGAGGTCCTGACATTTCTGAAGTTTTTCACTTTTCTGTAAAATGCCAGCATTTCTGTGGACATGCTTTGCCAGCTGAAGCACAGTTTAAGTCCTTGCTGAGACAGTGACATTTCATTGGAAATAGCATTAAATCATCTGATATGTTGATTTACACCTGTTTAGATGTCACTGTAGAGGATTTAATTTATATTTCTCTGTCTCATAGTCCTCAAATATTACATGCAGCTCAACATCCACTTCTGTTCAAGAGGACTGAGAAACAGTTATTCTTTCAAATCAAGTAAATTTGGTTTCCTTTCGGTTTAGGTGACTTCCTGTTTTTTGTCACTTAACTGCAAGAGTGCATGGGTGCACCTGAAAGTCCTTTTAAAGTTTTTTTGCAAAAGTTACTGTGATGCTGGGGTCTGGCTCCCTCTCATCCTGCTGTGTGTGTTCCCAGCTGTGAGAGGGAAGAGTGTGTCTTCCCAACAGAAAACAGCCTGCTGAGATGTAGAGAGAAAGTCTGTACTGCAGCTGAACTCACCCCAGTGCTGCAGGATGGGGAAGCTTCTCCACCCCTCACCAAGAAGTAATTTTCCTGCATGTTCCTGAAAAAGCCATGCACATCTTGGAGGGTAGATATGTGTATTTCTTACCTGCAGGCCACAAATGCCTGCTGTTTGATTTTGTCGTGGTTTAAACCCAGTCAGGTGACTCGTTCACTCGCTCCCCCCCTTCTTTCCCTCCCCCTACTCCCAGAGGGACAGAGAGGAGAATCAAAAAGAATGCAACTCCCACGAGTTAAGATAAAAACAGTTTAGTAACTAAGGTATGACACAAATCACTACTGCTACCACCAGTAACAATAATGATAAAGGAAATAACAAGGGAAGAGAATACAACACCTCAGCACCAGCCGACCCATAACTCGTTCCCCCCATCCCAACCAAGCTCTGACTGATACCTCCTCCAACACTGCAGACACCCAGCCCTTCCGGGTAACTCCCAGTTACATCCTGGGCATGACGTGCTGTGGTATGGAATACCTCTTTGGTCAGTTTGGGTCAGGTGTCCTGTCTCTGCTTCCTCCCAGCTTCCCTTCCTCCCTGGCAGAGCATGAGGCTCACAAAGTCCTTGGCCAAACCAAAACATCAGTGTTATCAGCTCTGTTCCCAGGCCAAAAGTCAAAACACTGCCCTGCACCAGCTACCAAGAAGGAGAAACATGACGGCTACTGCTGAACCCCCAGGAGAACAGAGTGGCCTGGATCTGAAGTGCAGTAGGATAAACAGACTCATTATATGGACTCTGAAAACATACAATCATAGAATGGCTAGGGTTGGAAAGGACCTTGAGATCGTCTAGTTCAAACCCCCCTGCTGTATCTCTTGTCCTTAGTTATTTTAGAACCACCAACAATTCTTACTTCCTTTGTAATGTGCCCAAAGTCTGTCCAGCTACAAAAAAGAAGAGTTACAAGAAATTACAGTAAGTTTTTTTTCTGACCTAAGTCGACTGTAAGTGCTGCTTCCAGCACTTCTCTGCCTCTCCTGGACACCATGTCACCCCAAACCAGCTTGGTCCAGCTCCATAAAGGATGTACAAGGTGATATCCTCCTTGTGCTAATCTGAAATGCAGGTCAGCGAGTAACATAAAATATTTAGGATGAAAGGGGATGTAATGAGTAAATTCCTGTTTGTTAATCAAATTTTGCTTGCTTAGGAGTTACTTGCTTAGAGTTCCTTGCTTGCTCAATAGTTACTGGAAAATTATGGTGCTTTGACATGTTGCTTATAGACCACGGGTATCCATTAAAGTAAACGACGTATGGGGAAGGCGATAAGGAGCCTTCCTCCCCACACCCACCGGCAGACAGAATGAGACCCCTTATCTACAGGTCACACAGACGCAGAGGATGCCAGGAGGTGCCACGTATATCGGATGAAGAAGAGTATAAAACCAGTGACTTTGGGGAAGTGGGGTGCGTGCTGTTAGCAGAGCAGAGACTCCCCGGCCGCCCAGCGCTGTTTTGCTTGCTGTGGCTTGCTCAATAAACCGATTTGATTCATTGGTCTGGCTCTCATCAATTTATTTGAGCCACATTTATAACGGGCTCACATGCACTGTCCAAGCAGAAAAAAAAAAAAATGTTTATTTTGGTTTTGGCTAGGTTTTGGTGCAGTTTTGCTTTGTTTAGCTTTCTGGAACTGTTTTTTTGTCCATATCAAAGCCGGACTCCAGCTTTGGTCAGCTTTGGTGAAATCTGAAGACCTTTATTTCGCCTCTCACATCCCTTTCATAGTCTACTAAGTGATAAGCAGTAACTTTCCACTCTCTTGCTTCCTTACCATCCCAATTTAACAAAACTGCTAAGGGTTACAAATATTCACACTGTTTGGTCTGTCTTTGAGATGCACATCCTGCTTTATATAGCAAACCGCCTGCTTTTTTTTTTGCAAACAGATCTTTACCCTTCATTGTTCTCTTTACAGTTCCCAAGGCTTAAGACCGACCAGGGCATTAACACCTGGTGTTTTCTTCACCCTTCCCAAGGCTTAAACCTGACCAGGGCAATAACACCTGGCATTTTCTCTACTGTTCCTAAGGCTTAAGCCGGACCAGGGTGATAACGCCTGGATCCATTTCGTTAACTATTTATATGTCATCACCCACAGGTTTTTTATATTTTAAAAATAGCCTTTTTATGCTAGGCCAGTAAATAAATCTCAGAGGAACATAAATAGCTAAAAAATAACAAAAATCTCATCACATTTTAATGAAGCTGAAGAAAAGCATGATCATAACTACTTCTAGTTGCTATCAATGTGAGAGACTACAGTGAGATTCCTATTGTGATGAAAGTTGACACCCAACAAACTAAAATATTAAACAAATACTGCCAAACAGTAATGAAAAGAAACAGTGCTGTATCCCAAATAATAACCAATCTGGTGCTTCTTCAGCCAAAAAAAAAAAAAAATGGAGGGAAAGGGCATTTTATACTTTCTGTACAGAGACAAAAGTGGGATAGAAAACTTGGGAGACTATGCTGATAAATACAAAGAAGTTCTTCATGCTGCTATATATACAATCAGAACCAGCTTTAAACCAGGCTGCTGGAATATGGAACTCTCTAATCCACACACACTCCCGCTCCCCCCCAAATTATTGAAAGTGCCCATCTATAATAATGCAGAAGTTTCATTCATTACTTTTATTTTACCCAGGTGGCAAGGGAAGGCACAGAGTAAAATCCTACCCTTGCTGAGAAAACAAAACCTTACATTCAGTGTGTAATTTCTACTAAAATACTGCAGCTTCAGAAATTTCTGGGGGGTTTTGTTTTGTTTTTTCTTGATAATGTTTTTCTGGCATAAACAGCAAAAACAGCCGCACTAAATCAATCTTATGTTAGACGGAAATTCAAGGGTCCTGGACTTCCCACATCCTGCTGTCTTCACTCACATGCTAGTCACACTCATATACTGTGTTTTGGTCAGCATATAGCAAATTGGGATGAAAATAAGTAGAAACCTTCTCAGCACTCTCTTCATTGTCTGAAAGTGCTATTATCCCTAAAGAAGGAGGGGATGGCAATTACAAGGTAACCAAAAGGCAGGCAGCTAATGAAGGAGACTATTTATGCTGTCATTTTTAGTAAGAATAGTCATTCTTCCCACTGCTAAGGTAGAGATGAGGTGATCATGACAGCTAGTAGTTAATTACATGTGAGCTTTTTGCGGCAAATGTTCTCAAATTGTTTAGATTCCCTGACAGTAAAGGTGGCGGAAGTGGATCCTGCGGCATATATAATGAAGGCAATTATTGAAACTACTAGAATTAAGTCAGAAACAGAATCATCTTTTAAGAATCATTTTAGGTTTTCCTTGTGCTTCAGCAGAGGGTATGTTCAGTGTCAACAAACATCTATGTCCAAGAAAAAAAAAGAAAAGTAAAAAGACTTCTAAACTTCTAAGAATAGTCAAACACTGATATCAGGAGAAACAAGAGTGTTTGCACATAAAAAAGAATTGCCCATGTAGCTCTATCTGAAGATCTTCCTACCACTTTCTACCACTACAGAATGATGAAGAACAATCCCTCAAATTTGCAGGACCAATCTAATTTGGCTCAGGCACAGGCAAATGGTTTTTTTTCTAGAACATTTACAATATCTTCTTGATTAATAGCATGCTGGGCAGGCCTGTGTCAGTTTATAAAGCTAAAATCTCCTGCAGAGCCTTTGCCTGGACAGCAACCCAGAGGTATTCAAAGAATATTGTTGCAGTTTCAAAGAAATTTGAATGTTTTCTGCTACATGCCATTGCAATATCTCTGCTTTCTGTAATCTAAAATGAAAACAGGGAAGAGATTCATGTTCACAGATGTAGCTTATTTCCACTTATCCAAAGCATACATTAGGCTAGAGAACTACACAAGCCACAAGAAAGGCACACCTCTTGCTTTCTGTAAACAGAATTTGGGTATTTCAGAAACAACAAGACATATTAGCATGAAGTACAATTGGGTTTTTAATTTTTAGTAATTCAAAGCAAAGAAAGCGTTGCAACGCTGATGCTGTACATGCTAAGGCTGCTAACAGGAGCTAAAATATGACATTCCTAATCAGCTGAATAAAACAACTAATATCATAGTTGATCTCTTTTTCGTGTTTTATTACTTATTGTTAATATATAGAGGTATATGGAACCTGAACCACGATTCTCATGTAGATTCTTCAGCAGACCCAACCCTCAGCCTCTTGGGTCTTGCTAAGCTATGGCACAGTTCCTCTTTATTCTAACAAGCCTATTTTCTGGGCTTTCTGTCTATTACTGTCATGAAAATGAAGCCCACATGCAACACTGCTGCAAACCCCAAAACAGCTTAAAAATACCTTCTAACTGAATCCACATCTTTCAGTAGAGCTTTCTTTAGTTCACTGTGTTTTCTCATTAAATGATAGAAGTAGCACATACAAAAGTTTGCACTTGAGTCTTAAGACTTCATGAGAGAAAACAGAAGGCAAAATCTTAATTCATCATCACCAACAACAGGTTTGGGACCAAACCACCCCAAAGCATGGGTCAGACCATGAGCATACCTTCCCATTTCCTTACTAAAATTCAGCTCTGCTCATAAAGTTACAATCATTCCAGCTTTACATATGGAGCCCCAAGCAAAGGAAACATGACATTTAATCAAGTTTTCACAGGAAATTCGCACTTAATCCACTGTTCTTATTTAAAAAAATGTTATTCATAAATAAAAGAAAAATCAAATTAACCAGCTGGCTCAGTTTTCACTTAAGGAGTTCCACTGTCTATTTTAGTAAGCAGATTTGACAGTTTCCACACAATTAAACAGGTTGTTGCTTTATACGAGTACAAAAATCTTTGGTAACCTTTTATAAGGTCAGCAAAACTAAAAAACTGCATTGTTTGTAGTGCTATCCTATCTTTAATGTAACATTTCAGAATAATTTACTTTTTCAGGGAAGCAAGTTAGAGACAATGGCAGTTTCCATGAAAAAAAAAAATATATATATAAATTACATTTTCAGTATGTATCATTTCCTGAATGCTATTCAAAGTTAGTATTTTGTATTCAGTCCCCATGTTTTTTTTTTTCAGAAAAAAACCCTAAACAGAAACAATCACTGAAAATTATGAAACATGCATTATTTACCTGAGAAATTCTCAATAAGCAGGGGTTTTAGTCTCAGTATATATTATTTAAGATGTTTGTTTTATTTATCATACATTTATACAATTTGTTGTGTAGATTTTTTTCCCACTAGTAGAATATGTAAACCTAGCGCTATCCTTCTATTACAGTGATCTGCTGCCTGAGAAATGGCGGACAGCAGTGGCAGCTTTCAAGTAACTGGAAGAAGACTCCGCTCATGAAAGCAAACTCCACACCTCTCCTTTTATGACTCTTGAGAAAAGGATTGCTCAAGATTACAACTGAAGCTCACACTAATTAAAAAAAAAAAACAAAACAAACAAATATTAGAGAGGGATATCCACAGGGAAAATGTTAGGTAACCATCCCACCATGTGGGCCTCCGGTCCACTTGACTGCTTCGCAGTTACCTGGGGAGCCTAAGAGATTGACACTGGGAGGTAAAGCAGGACTTTGCATGTTCATGTATGTGTTTGCTTAACACAAACATGCAATGAATATTAACTAGGAGCAGAAGGACATTATCAAAGTCCTGAATGGATTGAAGAAAAGTTGAATTTTTATGAAAGGATATCAAAAGAAAAACAAGTAGCAGAGTAAAGCTGGGTTGGAAACTGCTTGGATGGCTGAGCCAAAAGAGTGATAGTAAATGGTATTACATTTAGCTGGCAACTGATCACTAGTGGTGTCCCTCAGAGCTTGGTGTTAGGGCCAATGTTGTGTCATACCTTCACTGATGATCTGGATGAGGGGATTGAGTGTACCCTCAGTAAGTTTACAGATGACACCAAGTTGGGTGGGAGTGCTCATCTGCTGGAGGATAAGGATGCTCAGAAGAGGGATCTAGACAGGCTGTATCAATGGGCTGCTGTCAATGTTATGAGGTTCAACAAGGCAAAGTGACAGGTCCTGCATTTGTGCCACAAGAACCCCATGCAACATTACAAGCGCAGGGAAGAGTGGCTAGAAAGCTGCTCCTGGAAAAGGACCTGGGGATGCAGATTAATGGAGCTGAACACAAGCCAGCTTGTGCCCAGGTAGCCAAGAATGCCAACGACATCCTGGCCTGCATCAGCTATAATGTGGCCAGCAGGGCCAGGGCAGTGATCATCCCCCTCCACTTGGCACTGGTGAGGCTGCAACTCGAATCCTGTGTTCAATTCTGGGCCCCTGGCTGCAAGACAGGCATTGAGGAGCTGGAGTGGGTCCAGGGAAGGGAAACAAAGCTGGTTAATGGCTTGGAGCACAAGTGTTATGAGGCACAGCTTAGTGAACTGGGAGTGTTTAGTCTGGAGAAGGGTCAGTGGGGACCTTATTGCTCTCTACAAGTACCAGAAAGGAGGTTATAGTGAGGTGGGGGTTGTTCTCTCCCCCTGAGTAACAAGTGATAAGACATGAGGAAACAGCCTCAAGCTGCACCAATGGAGGTTTAGATTGGAAATTAGGAAAAACTGCTTCACAGAGCAGATGATCAGGCCTTGGAACATGCTGCACAGGGAAGTGGTGGAATCACCGTCCTTGTAAGTGCTCAAAAACTGTGTAGATGAGGCCTTCAGTGATACGGTTTAGTGGTGGACTTGGCAGTTGTCGTGGTTTAAGCCCAGCCGATAACTCAGAACCATGCAGCCCCTTGCTCACTCTTCACCTTCTTTCTCCTCCCACTCCCAGAGGGTTGGAGAGGAGAATGGAAAGAATGTAACTCCCACAGGTTGAGATAAGAGCAGTCCAGTAGCTAAGGTATAACACAAATCACTGCTGCTACCAACAATAATAATAATGGTAAGGGAAATAAGAAGCGAAGAGAATACAACTGCTCACCACCTGCCAACCGATACCCAGCCCGACCGAAGCAGTGACCTCTCTTCCAGATAACTGGCCCCAGTTTTACACCCTGGGCATGATGTGCTGTGGTATGGAATACCTCTTTGGCTAGTTTGGGTCAGCTGTCCTGTCTCTGCTTCCTCCTGGCTTCCCCTCCTCCCTGGCAGAGCATGAGACTCACAAAGTCCTTGGTCAGAGTAAACATTACTGAGCAACAACTAAAAGCATTGGTGTTATCAGCGCTGTTCCCAGGCTGAAAGTCAAAAACACAGCACTGCACCAGCTACTAAGACGGACAAAAACGACTGCTCCTGCTGAACCCAGAACAGCAGTCCTGGGATAGTGGTTGGGCTTGATGATCTTAAAGGTCTTTTCCAACCTAGTTGATTCTATAATTCTATTGACAGAAGGCAGACCTCCAGCCCATCCTGGTGACGAATACCCATCTAGTACTAAAGACAAGATCTTATTTTCTGAGATAGTATAAAAATTCTGCCAGCTAAGCTAATATAACTTAACTAGTTTAGTAGATACTTCATTCCATTTGTGTGCATCGATACACAGAAATTCAGTCTTTTTCATCAGATTGGCAAAGAATGTATCAATATTAACAATCAAGTTATTTTTTTATCCTTAACATTTCATTTCTATGAAAGATTCCTGCTATTACCCAGAAGCCAGACACTCATAGAACATAGAATTGTACAATCACAGAATTATAGGATGTTTTTGTGGAAGGGTACTTAAAGATCACCTAGTTTCGAATCCCCCTACAGTGACACCTTCCGCTAGACTCAAAGCATCATCCAACTTGGTCTTGAACGCTCCTGGTGATGGGGTAGCCACAACTTCTCTGAGCAACTTATTCCAGTCTCTCACCACCTTCACAGCAAAGAACTTCTATATATCTAATCTAGATCTACACTCTTTCAGTTTAAAACCATCCCACCTCGTCCCATCACTACTTACTCTTATAAAAAGGCCCTTTCCACATTTCCTTTAGATGCTGGAAGCTGCTCTAAGGTCTTTCTGGAGCCTTCTCTTCTCCTGGCTGAACAAGCCCAACTCTCTCAGTCTGTCTTCATAGGAGAGATGCTCCAGCCCTCTGATCATCTTCATGCCCTCCTCTGGACTCAGCTCCAACAGCCCCAACCAGTTCACGTCCCTTTTGTGTTGGGGTCCCAGAGCTGAACGCAGTACTGCAGATTGTGTTTCACAAGAGCAGAGTAGAGGGGAAGAATCACCTCCCTTGACCTGCTGGCCACACTGTTTGATGGAGCCCAGCATATGGTTGGCTTTCTGGGCTGCAAGCACACACTGCTGGCTCACCTCCAGCTTTTCATCAGCCAACACAGAATGGCCCTTTTAAAGAGAATACTCCTTTCAGCAAGTAAAAAGTGGTCACTAGTGACCTTGACTGTCCTTTTACATCCCCTCGCAAGCATCATCATAAGCTTCACTGTCATCAATGGCATAATGCCACACACAAAAAAGAGTCATACTCGTAGGTAGTAATTTAAACATGAAGAAGAACCTTAATAATGTTATGTTCAGTCAGAAAAAATGCAAAATTTGTGAAGAGGCACACCTTATAAAACAGAGCAAGAGTCTGAGAAGAGGGAAAGTCCAAAATTTCTGGAATAGGGTGTGAAGATAGCTATAACCCAGCTTCTTGGCTTATAGTACTTTACACTCAAACAGTCCAAATTCACGTGGGTTTGTAATTGCAGGATGCATTTTACTTTTTTATAAAATAGCCAAATAACTTTAGTATTTTGTCCTGGGTTCAGCAGTAGCAGTCGTTTTTTTATCCTTCTTAGTAGCTGGTGCAAGTGCTGTGTTTTTTGCCTGGGAACAGCACTGATAACACCGATGTTTTTAGTTACTGCTCAGATATTTAGTCTGACCAACGACTTTATGAGTCTCATGCTCTGCCAGGGAGGAGGAGAAGCTGGGAGGAAGCAGAGACAGGACACCTGACCCAAACTAGCAAAAGAGGTATTCCATACCACAGCACATCATGCCCAGGATGTAACTGAGAGCTACCCAGAAGGGCTGGTTCACTGCTCGTTCGGGCTGGGTTTCGATGGGTGGTATTGTATTCTCTTCTCTTGTTATTTCCCTTATCATTATTATTATTGTTGGTAGCAGCAGTGGTTTGTGTTATACCTTAGTTACTGAGCTGTTCTTATCTCAACCCATGGCAGTTGCATTCTTTTGATTGTCCTCCCCGTCCCTTCAGGAACTGGGGGGAAGAAAGGGGGGGGGGGGGGGGGTAGACTGCATGGTTCGGATTTATGGCCTGGGGTTAAACTATGACATATTTTTACAACTATTCTTTATGCAGTATACAAATCTCCTCTGACCTCTCACAGAAGGGTAGTTCCCACTTTTTACCTTGCTGCCTCAATTGAGCATATAAGAAAAAGGGATCAGTTCCCCCTCTTTCACCTCACACTGTTTCATATTTAAGAGGTATGCTGAAAATAACTATTTACCGGTAGTTTATATCAGCTGAGCTCCTTTTACTTCAGTGAAGATTCATCAGAAACAAAGAACAGAAAATATTAAACCAAGACTGTGTGCTGTCTTTAAAGATATATTCCCTTGGTAAAGAATGGCCAAGAAAACTAATAAATGTTAAGAACATTCCCCTGAATCTTTCATGGATTTAAACCCCGTTGACTCTTTATGACAGCAAGCAAAGCAGCCATAACTGAAAATCGAGGCAGAAGGACAACCTATTACACTGTTTTTCTGATTTTGAAAAATGCTAGAGCAAGTCAAGAAATAAAACCAGCTTAAATGTCAGTGCTTAGGCACAGCTAAAACATAGCAAGCCAACTATCAGTAATCCATCTCCTCATCCTCAAAGTAATTTTTCATTTCTGACATCCAAATTAATTTCAAGTAGGAATAACTAATAGACAAAAAAATTGAAAGGTTTAAGCTCAGTCTTGAATGAGTTCTCTGGGTCAAAGTTTGTCTTCTCTGTGATGCCTTAGAAAAAGATCCCTTCAAAAAATAAACAAGTAAACCTTGTTTGTTCCCATTGATTTGAATAGAAAGACAATGTTATAGAAAGACAAGTAAAAGGCAAACTATTTAGTAAGCAAAATATGAATAACAGCTAATGCTCAAATTTGTGAAGTAATAGAAATCTGATTATTTGTTCATGGAACGTCAAAGACAGTGTAAGTCTTTGAGATGAAATTCAGATTTCACTAAAAAGTATGCATTTATGTTTTCCTACTCTCCAATAATTCTATGAATAAATTTTATTCTCCAGTCAGACAATTCTCCAGTCTCTGATTAGCCAATGCCAATAGGAAATCATAGGAAATCGTCTTCCAGCCTCACTACATCAGTTCCAATTAACTCTATTATTTCTGGTTTACCTTAGAATGCATTTTGGAAATGAGGCATCCACACTCCAACTAAATTTGCAGTTGTTCACCCTCATAAAGTGTCCATGCTAAAATGTTCACCATGAAGACATGAATTCACCCTGAAAGAAAAATATGACAAGGCATTGGCTGTTACAGTCAAAGTTTATCTTACTTTCTCAAAATCTTAATTTACTCATCTGGATGTATTAAATAGACATATCAATATCTGTCACAGGTAATGTCTAATTCCTTTTACATGTTTAGACAAGATATGTTCCAGTTAAATGCTGGAATTCTGAATTCCAATGCCTATCTTAGTCTTTTGAATTCATAAAGCTATTTACATTGTCTGTTTCACATAGCAGAAAATGGATGAATAACTTAAATTCAGTTAAAAATCTTTGAGTTTAGAAGTTTTAGGACCTGAATAGCATCTGATTCAGCAGCAGATTTGGTCCTAGTTTCAGCACTGGTGGTCATGGGAAAGAAGACAATCATCTGTTTGACCCCACTATAGTGCCAGGAAATGTTAGATTGCTCATTCTGGGGACTGAGAAATAGTAAGAGTGGGACAGAAAATGTGACTCTTGGAGGTTCTGTTTTTCTGTCTGGCTTCAGGACTCCAGAGCTGGACTGCACCATCTAAGAGGTCAGCAGTTAAGATGCACACGAAAACAAAGAAATCATGTTAGTCAAGCAGAGACTGCTGTGATTGTTTGGGAAAAACAAAGTCACAAGCAAAACAAAACAAAACAAAAATGTTCCTGTAATGATTTATGCTTCTTTTTCATGTCAATTTAGAGCTAAACGTATGTGAGGTGTGCTACCATGTATGTAACAAGACAGTCCGAATATCTGGGAGGGTTAAAATGCAAATTTGGCATAGATCAATCTGTCTCCTTGGGTCAATTTGGCAGTCAGAAAAAATTCTTCTGGGTTCTAGTTTAGGATACAGACCATTCTATAGGGTAAAGATATTTATTTCGCTTATTAATTCTTAATCAAAAAGGTTTATTAAAATTGTAAAAGCCAGAGCTTGATGTTTCCAAGTCAAACATGGAGTAAGAGAGGTGCTGTCCTTCCACCTCTGAGGGCATCAGATTTCCATAAATTCTATTGCACTGGAAAAAGGAGGGACAATATAGTATAAATGAAACTCCCGGTATAGTGAACTTGGCCTTTCAGCCTTCTGCACTCTGTGCAATTTAACATTCAGAAAGGGTGTTTGCAGCACAGAACTTAAACATGAAAACTTACCCTGTTCTGTGTTCTTTATGAAAGATGATACCTCAATACTTTCAGACAGTTTAAATACTTCCAGTAGTTTAAATAGAAGTCTTCTTCAGTGTTACTCTCCTACAAAAAATGTTGCCCTTACAGATTTATTATTTAACCAATATGATTTCTCAGAAGACTATATATATGTATAGATATCAATTATATTATCTGGAAAATTTCCATCTTATATTTCTTGGCTTCAAGGCATATATTCTTCACCACAGGAAGGGTATCTAATTTACGTCATCAAAAGTTTGTAAGATCCAGTTGTATCAAAGTCTGTAGAAGTCACAGCTGATCCTGCTTTGTGAACCAGGAGTGACGCTCCAGACCTACTTCTTTTTTTACAGTAGCTGTCTTTTTTTACAGTAGCTGCAGTTACTGAGCACAATGGCTATGTTTCAAAAGTGAAAAAGAGACTATCCAGAGAGGCAGAGAGTACCTCTGATCTAAAGATCTATGCTCCAGGTTTTTTATTGTCCTTCAGTAACTTAGTGTGCCATAATCTTTACAGTTAGTGCCTTAGCTTCTTTAAAAACACATACAAGTTCTTTCAAACTTTCCTGTCTCATCAGCTACAAGCTTCATCGATGAGAATTTAAAAATAAGTAGACAGGCACTCAACTGTACAAGGAACAGGTATAAAACTTGCCTTGGGTCACACCTGAAGTAATGAAAATAAGGCTAAAATGTGGAAAAAAAAAAAAAAGAGCTATGAAACATCCAAGTATTTTTTTCTCTCCCTACTGTTCCTTAGCTTATATAGAATGATCCCTTAAGGGGAAGAAAATCTAGACTAACAGATATAAAATTAACATATTTCATAGCAGTAGCAAAACTTAGACTCATTTCTACATTGCTTGAAATAAATCAGCTTCCCAAATCATAAAATGGCTTGGTTGAAAGAGACCCATAAAGGTCATCTAATCCAACCCACAAATTATACAATAAGTTAATACATTAAATAAAAAAGAAAAAAATACTTAAAAATCTCCTTTCTGACCATTGCTTTTGGAGAAGACACAAGCAGAAACTCCCTTATCAGAATAATGAAAATATATATATTTCAATTCATAGTATATTTCTTAAAACAAGCTAATAGCATTCAGAAGCCACCCCTGATTTTTCTTCCTTTTGGATGAATTTTGAGCTAAGTTCATTGTTACCTAAGCCAGTCTACTGAGTTTTTACCTCTCTGTTATAGATTGTCTACTAGTAACCTATGAACAGCCTAACTCTTTCCAGAAGGAAAAACCTCTTTCTAAGGCCCTCACACAGGTAATATGCTCAGTCAGAGTGACCAATTTAAGCTGTCTGGATTTTGAAGATGAGGTCCTTTCAATAGATTATTTGTCACTGAGAAAAAGGCAGAGAACTATAAACGAGACAGCTTTAAACTGCAAATCCTGATGTCGTATAGGTACTTAATTCAAGGCTGCTGGTGAATCTGAAGGATTGTAAAGGGATGGAATTTCACATGTAGTCCCCTCTCTCTGACATTTCCTAACTGGTGACGTAGTTATTCCTTTCCTGAAGCATGAAGCCCAGCCCAAAACTGACTTGATAGTCACAAAGCACATGAGGTCCATAACTTTCCTTGTACTGCAGAGAAATATAAGGTTAATAATTCAGGGCTACCATTTCTACCCTATGAACCAGGTACCTGAAATCCAGGTCATGTTCATCTATGGATCTAGACCGATTCAGCCCACATAACTGCAATTACCTCAATAAAAAGAAGAGAAAACAAAACAAAACAAAACAAACCTTCAGATAGGATCTTTAGACTCCTTCTGCAGGTGCCTCAGATGGATGGGTCACCTCCTTCAAGAGATTGCATATCAATTTTAAAGAGGCTGAAGAGCTATAGGGTAGTTAATTAACTTTCCACAGACTTTTTCAACAGAACAGAGAAGGAACCCTCATGTTTCTTAATAGACAGGAAGCTAAGCAGTCAGCTTCAAACCCCTTAATTCTTCAATGAGCAATAAGTGAAGCTCTACACATCTGTCTAGATTACAAAGTGCTGTCAGCAGGGGCAGGAGGAAATGGAGATACGTAAAATATCTTATTCATTTCATTTTTCTGTTACCTTTACATTATAAAACACAGTTGTTAAACCCTCCTTGACATGCTTTTCAATGTGTTTTCTCTTGAACTGCTGGGCAGTCATACAGCTAGAAATCACATTTGAATTGTAAACAGTCATTGTTACTTGAGATAAGGAGTACAATTCAACCTAAGTTACCTGAAGGAAAGAGGGAAACCCTTGAGGGAGTTTCTTTTGCTGATGCTGAGCTCCAGTGGTCCTTAGAACAGAATACAAAGCTACTTATTTAATGATGACCAAGGATTTGGTCATGAGAAGCTTTACATGCCTGAGCAATCCTCACTTCAAACAGCTGCCCTGCTGAAACTGAGAGTTGTTTTCATGAATCTGCTTGCAGGAGCAAAACAGCACAGCAGCAAAAGCTTTGCCTTGGACAGACAAGCTAATCAAAAACTGTCTGCAGCTCCCTCTCAGATCCTATTGACTTCATGGGAATTTTTATAATAACTGTAGGTCTTTATGGTCTGTTTTGCAGAGCTGCTGGTCATCCAGGGTCCTGCTGAAGTCCCTGGGAAAGATGGGAATCAATATCTCTGAAAATTCAGCAGTTCACATGGAGAAAATCTCATATGGGAGAAAATAAAAAAAAAAAACAACTTATTGCTAACTTAGGTAAAATAATTGTTATGGAGGCACCCCAAGCTCTCAAAAGTAGATCATTCTTTGCAGTCACATAGTGGACATGAACCCATTTTGTCACCAGCACGCAAGTATCCGAAACACTTCATATGTCTTCCTGCCAACGTTAGGTCTGCATGTATGTACAAATTCAGTCAAAAGATCAAACATTCTGGCAACACAGGATATGGTCCAACCCAGTACCATACCCCTTTGAGGAAAGAAGAAAAGGGCTTGCAGATTTTAAGAACTGTTTCAATAGACTTTATATGGAACATAAACTGAAAGGTACTCAGACCTGTGGATAGTCTAATCTTACATAATTAGTGCATTTCCCTTTGTAACTTGACTAGGAAGAACGGACATCTGTGCTGATCAGCTACCTATACAAAGATGAGTAATTTCTAAATTACTACGCAAGAAGCAGATGTGGTCAGAGCAAGGCCATCTGAAAGTTCAAACTTTCATCCCAATTTTTAATATTTCTTTAGCCCCACCTCTGCTGCCAGTTTAGCTTGCTTAGTGACTTCAACATAGTGTAAGATTTACTTTCTGTGAAGAAAGTTGAACCATAAAAACAGATCTTATACTGTTTCTTCATGCTAATCACATTTTCAGAGTTGCTGTTTAGGCAGCAATGTTGGATATAGGAAGCAACCTGAACATCTCTCTCAGCTGCTTCTGAAATTTCCAGTTCCTACTATTTAACCAAAAATGAAAACCTGGACAGTACGGTTTTTGAAGTTTATTTTTATACAAGAAAAAAAGAAAAAAGAAAGAAGAAATGCTTTACAAGGATTGTAAGAGAACAAAAGCTATAGACTGATTATTCTAACACTAAAAAAAAAAAATAGTAAAACATAGCAGTTTGCCTGGAACACTAAAAAGAGAGACAAAACAGACCTGAATTTTAGGTGTTTAGATTGCTAATTCACACTGCATTTAATATAAACTAAAATTCTAAATCCTAATATAATACAAAAGAAATACAAAAAAGGCCCTAAGTTCCATAAGTAATAGTGGTATTTCTCTGTTTTCTGATTTTCTCAGAGACCAGAACTAGAATATTAAATTTATTTAAAAATGAGAGGTTTTTTTCTTCTTTTATCAGTATGGCTATTCTGAGGTATCTGGATCACAGGGTTCAGGTCCCAGTGGTTATTTGTAGGCATGGTTTGCTCTGGCTTTCACAGAACACCTGAAAAACGCTGAGTTGGTAAAGTAGGGTCTGCATCGCACCTCTTAGTGGCACAGTGGTACAAATTACCTAGTTCACAATAAAGCAACATGCCCACACTCACTTTCATCTGTGAAAATACCTCAGTATGCCACATACACAAAAGCAGAGCTCAATGTTTTCCCCTTTGCAGATCTTCAGAAAATTGAAGGAAAGGACATGACACAAGCCTGCTGACTTCAATGGACTCTCCTTTAAGGCAAGATTGCAGGTGTCACATACAAACTGGATTTTTACAATTTGATGCTAAAGAAATATTTCTTTTTAAGAAGGTAAAAAAATCAGAATAAATTTGTCTTATCTGCTGTGATTTTTTTTTTTTTTCCTGGAGTTATAATGGGGTTTTATAGGTTTGAGTCAGGAAGTTGACTTATTAAATTGACTGACTGATTAGAAAAGCCTTTGGCAGGATTTTCATTCTGGCTTATATAACAGATCCAACACACACTCAGAAAAAAATGGATTTATGAATAGTTGTACTGATTTTGGCTGAGTAGAGTTAATTTTCTTCATAGTAGCTAGCAGAGGGCTATGTTTGGATTTGTGCTGGAAATGTTGATAACACAGGCTTGCTTTCATTGCTACTGAGCAGTGCTTCCACACATCAAGGCCTTTTCTACCTCTCACCCCACCTCACCAGAAGCAGGCTGGGGACGCATACAGAGTTGTGAGGTGACACAGTCAAGACAGCTGACCAGTCTAACCCAAGAGGTATCCATACCACATGGCGTCATGTTCAGCATATACACTAGCAAAGAGGTTAGCAGGAGGCCTGCTGTTTGGGAACTGAATGAGCATTGGTCAGTAGATGATAAGCAGTTGTTTTTATTTGCACCAATTTTCTTTCTTGGGTTTTAATCCTCTCTGAGTGTTATTTTCTTTTCATTGCGATTTATTGCTATTAATTATTATTACATAATTATTAAACTGTTCCTATCTTAGCTCATGAATTTTCTCTTTTATCCTTCCAATTCTCTTCCCGTCATCCCGCTGGCAGGGGGAGTGACTGAGTGGCTGTGCGGTGCTTATTTGTGGGCTGGGATTAAACCAGGATAACAGTAGCAAGCGTGTATACATATGTATATATGAATTGCACATCTAGCTTCTGAAGAAGCAATAAGGACTTGTTTACCAAATAATTTGCATCTTAGCTATAGCACTGTAGTTTTTGTTATTGCAGACACTGAAAAAACCCTTGTATTCTCTGCAGGTGTTTAGCATATGGTCAGGTATTCACTGACTTTCTTCCCAAAATTTGTAATAACTTTGGACTTTTGCAAAGCAGTATCATGCTTGCTTTATCTGCTTTTATGGACATAAAGCATGTGTTTTTATTAAAAGCAGTTGGCTAAAATACAGCCCATTAAATATCCTTGTAGAAAGAGTAGAAATACGGAAAAGTTAAAACAATATGCATGATTTCATAAAAATATTGCTCCAACAATAACTGGAAAAATAAAGTAATAGTTATAGGCAAGTTATAATATGCCTGTTTTATAAACACAATTGTTTGATGTCTATACATCAATTTAGTGTTCACACATGTACACAGCCCAACAGGTACCTATGTGGTAGCTATAATGGATACATGCCTTATTTTAACACATTTACAGGTAACCCAGAAGAGTAAGTCAGCTTTCTGTGGTTTTGTGTATATACACAGTTAGGTAAAAGTGTGACTTTTAGCCCAGAAACTTGAAGCTGTTTTCAAAATTTCATGCCCAATGTTTACCATTTCAATTCACATTTGAAAACCTGATTGTACACTGAAGCATCTAAATAAGATTCTCTGATGTATTTAGGGTCCTTTAAAAACTAGACTCAGCATGTTTTGTAGGATGTGGAATATGCTGAAGCAGTGTAACTTAATATTTTGTTTTTGCCCGTCAGACAGAACCATTCTAGTCCTTTTTGAAACTACATGCTCATTATTGCAACTCATACTGCAATATTCACTTCACTTACCAGATGCTCCATTTCTAGTAACCAGTGTGTCCAGCAAACAGTCCAATGAGCAGGTGCTCCATTTTTTCATTACTAGTATGTTTCTTTAGAATTAATAAAACCCCCAAACAACAAAACAGAAGGTTTTTGTCACAGATTTTTAACTTTGTCAAGAGAAAACAAGACAATCAATCTATTTTCATTTCTTTTTCTTTTTTTTTTTTTTTTTGCTTGTTTATGACATTTTGCTTAGTTTGTGTTAAATAAGTTCAATAAAGACTGAATTTGCAGGCCATCTCACTGACTATTTTGAGCTGCTAATTATCTGGTCTCTCCTACACACCATACCTCCACAGGAGAAAAGGCACCAGGGACTGTCTTCTCTCAGAAGTACATTATCTTGAGAGAGACACATAAATCTGAATCAATGGCACTGACATACCTACTGTATTTCCCTCTTATGTTCCTAAACTAAATACATTTATGGATAATCATGCCCCAAAAGGAATGTAGGTTGTTTCAGTTCAGTTTTTAAAAAATTGAAGAAAGTTTTTATTCTAATTCAGTTAAATTTCACTTAATTCAGAATTTCATTGGGAACATGATAATACTTAATTTTCATCAAAGATTACAGTATGACATGTTTTATCATCTTCAGAATGACATTTGTAACATTTAACTTCAGGAATAATAACTAATATAAAAGCTTTTCATCTCAGTTCTCAGTGAAACCTGGTAACAAACTATCATAATGTCCAAAAGGCCCATCCCCCTGCAGTTCTCTGGCTAATCCAGATACGCTCTATTTTAATTTACCTGGTTTGAAGCAGGAATTACTGCCTAAAAATTCAGAAGCTTCATTCTGCAGAAGTTCCCAAAATGATCATTTCCTAATCAAGGAGGAGAGCCAAGACTCTGCTTTTCCCTGGAGTCCTGGGAGCAGCTGACATCAGTGAAGGTCACTTTCATGGTGTCATAAACAGTGACTGGATCCAAGTAAAATAGAATCCAAGCAATCACAAACACAACTTGAATTTATTTCATCTCTTTACAGTCCAAATCTCCTATTCTAAAATCAGATTATTGATTTTATTTCTTTAAATACAATTCAAAGAATAACTTTTATTTTCCCAAACATATCGAAAACCCTTTAATGAAGCTGTCATTAGATTAGTTGCTGGTTAATCTTCCTGACTAAATTAGATCCTAGATCTCACTGTGTGCAAGCTTGGTATATGACAAATGAAACCTATAGGTAATCCAGTTGTTCTGAGGTCTGAATGTTCTGCCTTCAGTGTTTCCACCAGATTTTAGCCATCCAGGAATGCCTGGAGAGGCCCAGGAATGAATTCTGGGACTCATCTAAATATGTAACTAGACTATTCTACCCAAAGAAAGGCTAACAGAACTCAACAATACAGCACGAATGATTTTTTTTTTAATTTCTGATCAAAGCTATTTTACCAAATGGAAATGTTATTTTAAAATGTTTCCATTCATAGAGATCTGAGCACAAGCTAAGCCAAACAAAAGTGATAACCAAAAACTAGAGGCAGATCCTAACTGTAAAGTTTAAGCATGATTGGGACAGAAAAAAAAGAGCAATTTTCTTAACACCTTTCCCCCTTTTAATATGAGATTTTGCTGTAGATCTCCATTAAAAGCAGGCTTAAACTGTACTTTCAGTCTAAACTAAAACTTTTTTGGATTTTAAGTGGACTATAGCAGTGACTTCCACTCAGTTCAAGGTTTTTCCAAACTAAAAACAAGGGGTAAAATACAAGGGACAGAGTGGAGGGAAAAATAATGTTCAGCAATATGCACAAAAAATTTGGATTAAAAAGAATCTGAGTACTTCTGTGAAAGGCAAAAGTGTGCAGCTCTGCTATAGTCTTCTCAGGGATGTGGGAACACATGTTCAAGCTGGACAAGCTTACAAGATAGTCCTTTCTTCTCATTATCATGATGGTGCCTTCACTGGGAATGAGGGATCACATGTGGTTAAAAATTCCAAAACCAAAGACACAAATGCAACTGGTATTTTTTGTCTATTGAGAGAGGATTTAGAAATCACCATGTTTCGCTTCCCATTGCCAGTTTTAATTTGTTCCTTTCTTTTAGCCAGAGGAACATCAGATAACCTTGGCACATTACCACTGCTCTGTCAGAACTGGAATCTAAAATTAGGATGCTGGATAACTTCCATTCCTGATGCTTGTTTGGTCTTAAAATTAGGTGTTTACACCACAGTAGCGGTCATTACCACATTTTACTATTTTAGTTTTTTCACTCTTGATTTAAATTCTAAGCATTTTCAAAATGCCGTTGCATGTTTTCAGTGAAGGAATATTTAATAATAAACATAGAATAAGCTGTTCATCTTGATTTCTACAGGTCACTTTGGTATCATAAATTATTGCTCTCTCCTTATCTTATTACTGGAGTTGCAGCTAAAAGGAATTAATTGGTTTTAAAATATCCCATGTTGAATATGCTATTCTCTCTGAACTGCACTGACACATAGCTTGTTTTGTATATAATAACACATTCTTCCTATTTTACATTCCTGTCCATTGGCTAGTCTCCAATTGACCATCTGATTTAGTTTTGACCACTTGGATGTCTTTTAGATAAAGGACACAATTTAATACTGAAATTAGAAGCACTCTTTTATTTTGTCTTCTTTCTCCCTATCTTCTCCCCTTGAATCCAGAGGAGTAAGAAAAAGAAGAGAGTAAAGGAGCAGAAACTCAAATAAATCTAAATGCAGCAAACTCTTCAACCACTGAGCAATAAGGTTTCATACTCTACTAGAGAGGTCATTTATCTTAATCCATCTGGAAAGAGGTCTACTCTCAATATTTCACAATCTAAGTACCTTCTGACAAATCTATTAATTATGCACTCAAACAAATTATATGCTGCCTAAGGAGAATTGCTACTGGATTTTTTCTTGGGCTAAAATCCTTGCTCTTTCCTCTCTTTTTAACTCATTGTTTTCAGTAGTAGTCATTGGACTATACGCCAGTTACCATCATTATTGTTTCATAGTATTCTCTTGTCTCACACCACAAATTACTTGCAGAAAGAGATCTAAAGAGATATGATAAGTAAGGTAACAATTGCCTCTGGACATCAGCCCTGTCCCCACAAGTACTGATTGGTCTTCTTAGGTCTCAGTGTGCTCTGTACATTTGAAGCCCTACTCTTCCCACCACCAGGTGAAGTCCTAGTCTCATCTAAAAGAAAGCATTACCCTGCCTGATCCACAGGGGTTGAGGATTTAGAGAAATACATTTTCAAACAGAAAAGTGGAAAGCAGTATAATTATGGTTCAGTTCACTCTTAAACAGTGATTTGCAAGGAGTTACATCTAATTCTTGAAGTCTATGAGCTAATCAGTTCATTTTAATCAACTAGCACAGAACTACAGGGACACTCATAGCTATCAGAACATCTGGCTTTACAGAGCAGATACATACAAAACAGGAACAGCTCCATACAAAACCTTGGGCAAAAAAAAGGGTAATTTTTCAGCAGCATGCATAGACTTCTATTACTGAGGCACACGCATTTCTGAAAACACACAGAATCTCTACTTTAGCACGTTAAATCTCCATTCACAGCACTGAAAATTTTACCATATGTCCAGATTTTAACAGTAGTGTGTTCATTCTAATGATTTCAGCAGAAATGAGATAAATGATATAAACAGAGAACAAGAAATCTCCTACATAGCCTGTTGAAATAGAAAAAAAAAAACAAAAACCTTCAATTTATAGCTCATGGGATAAATAATTTTAGGAACAAAGGTTTCCTTGTCTACAGACAATGCTCCTGTCAAACTGGGTGATGGCTTAAGTATAAAACTAAAACTCTCATATTACTTTTTCTTTTTTCCCCTCAAAATCTCATCATGCACAAAGTGTAATGCATAGGAAACAACACCTTAAAAAATATTTCAGATCCAATACCATACATCATGGTCTATTAACCTTCATGTAATTAAAACAGATATAGAACTTAAAGGTTTATAACCATATATGTAAATGAGAACAATCAGTACACAGATGTTCTGTGTTACTGAGTAGAAGAGGGAATCATAGAATTGTTAGGGTTGGAAAGGACCTTAAGATCATCTAGTTCCAAACCCCCTGCCATGGGCAGGGACTCCTCACACTAGACCAGGTCACCTAAGGCTCTGTCCAGCCTGACCTTGAGCACTGCCAGGGATGGAGCATTTATAGTTTCTTTGTGCAGCTTGCTCCAATGCTTCACAATCTTCACAGTAAAGAGTTTCTTCCTTGTATCTAACCTAAGCTTCCCCTGTTTAAGTTAAAACCCATTACTTGTCGCTTCCACAATTTATCTAATGATATAAAACCCACATGAATTCTGTTTCAATGGCAGTTGGTAACATGATTCCTTCCTGAAAGTTTAATAAGCTTTGGGCAAAAACTTCTGGGCAAAACAAAAAGAAGATCAGACTTCACTCTGTAGATTAGGCCAGGCAATACAGAGCCTTGGGTGACATGGTTTAGTGGGAGATGTCCATAGCAGGGGGGTTGGAACTAGATGATCTTAAGGTCTTTTCCAACCCTAACTATTCTATGATTCTATGATTATAGCTCATTCTTACAAGCTGCTGAAGAAGAGACAAAAACACCTGCAAATCCTACTGTTTGCAACCTTGATTAGCTATTTCATATTTTTTCAGAAAGTACAGTATGAAATAAGGATATATGTGACTATATGCATAGCCACATATATTGTATAGAATAGTATAGAATACTATTATACTGTGTAGAATCCCTCTTAAATAGAATGGTATATTATTGCTATGAAATTGTTAATTTAGCAATATATTAGCACTCTAACTGTCAGAGTCAGGAGATCATGACCTAGGTGAAGTTAATTTCCTGACCACTTCTCAGAAAAAAGAATAACAGTATATGATGCACTATGTCTAAGTTGTTTGCAGAAAGTTCAGGGTAAGTTGTACTACCATTGCGCAAGGCACTGATGAAAACATGCGCATATTTATTTATCCAAATGCATTCAAGAAAGGAAATTCAAACTGAAATGGATCTTACAGGAATAGTCAAGTCATTGGAGTCTACTTCACAAGATGGGCCAAAAGAGCCTTCTTCAACTGCTTAGGTTAGCAAAGGAAGAAGGATCTTACAGGTCAAAAAAAAACAAAACGAATAAAACAAAACCAAAGGCAACCAAACAAAAAACTAGGGAGAAAAGGAGATGACTATTTTGCTAACCACTAAGAAGAGAGGAAGTAAGGTTTGAAGTAGAAATTTATATAACAAAGTCAGTCTCACAACTTTCATAATAAGTTTTATCAGCCATGAGATAGGATTTTGGTTTTACTGTAATGTCAGTAATAAACTGAACCTGAACTTAATGGTCATAGAAGTCCCTGCCAGTTTTGCGTTCCTTCTTTAAGGACTGACCACATTTACAGCAGAGATTTAGTCTCTGTGACCAGACTGAAGGCATCTGGCACATTACATTTTCCTTTTCTCTTTGCCGCTACTGTCTCTGGCCTGCCAAGAATAAGCTGTCAATGTCAGTCAGATTGACCCTCCAAAATTCTACCAGACTCCAGAGTGTTCTGATGTATTTCTTTCCCCTCTAGCCCCACTACATGTGGCAGCATTTCAACATGTATATGTGAACTTCCTAGTAATCCTGACTTAATCAGTCCTAGCTTTTTATCGTCCACATCTCTTCCCAAATACCTTCCTGCCAAGGAAAGGAGGGGGAAAGCGGAGCAGACAAAAGGTCTGTGTGTTTGGGCTGAAGAAGATATAGCAGCTGATTGGAAAAGCAGAGTGGATTTATGGTTATGGAAGAGTGACACATGAGGACCAGCCTCAAAAATGCATGGAGAGGCCATGGTCACTTTGGTAGGCATGACAGACGCTACCAAGAGATGTCAAGAATGTGAAGGATTTTGGTTCAGCAGCCAAAGTCTGATGAGTGACTAGAATCATTTGGGTCCAAAGTATTAGAAAACAAAAATGTGAACTTGAACTGAGTTTAATGCTTGATTCTAGTGCTGATTCAGTGGTGAGATAGATGGATCATTAACAATACTACCTAGAAGACTTTAATAGAATCCTGTTATTGATTCCCTTCTACCAACAGAGTAAACAGTGCTTCATACAATAGCCACATCTCACCATCCACCCTGGCCTTTCCAGTATACGTTTATTTACTGCCAGTCTTCCACAGCCCCTGGAAGAGTATACAGGGAAAAATATAATGGCAGCTAAAAAACAGTTCTTCACTGAAGAAGGAGCAAACTCATTATGCAAAGCAAGATTTTTAAAGTTGTGTATAATAACAGGAAGAATCAGAGAGGGAGCAGGCAGAGATCTAAAAACTTCTCCCTCCAAACTGGGGCAGCACAGAGCTGCTGGGCAATCATACAAAGTATCACTACAGAGAAACTTCTTATTTAAATGAACACCAAAATCAGCCCAGAAATAATTGTTTGGGGATTTCATGAACAATGAAGCAGATTTTTTTTGTGTGTGTCAAGTAGAAATAATTTGAGTTACCCACATCATCAAGACAAAAAAAGGTTTTCTGATCCATGAAGGAAACATTGGAAGCAAACACAGGGGTAAACATTATACTCTGTATGTGGTTAAAGGCTTTTGGGAGCCACCGTTGCTTTTTTGTTTCATGCAAACCTGAGGGGAAAAAAAAAAAAAAAAATTGACATATTTAAGGGAGATGCTTCCAGCAATGGTGCCTCATAAAATTCAGAGCTAACCATGAGCCAACTTCTTCATTTCTATAAATGCTTGGTCTAATTCAGCTTCCATTTGCAGAGGGATTGATGTGTGCCCTGACGTGATGCACTCCCCTCAGTTTTGTTTACTAGAGCTCTGCTTGCTTGGCAGAGTAACTGGAAAACCTGAAAAACCCAGCCTGAGAAAGAGAACCAGCACAGCTTTAAATTCGACAATCTGCCTACCATCTAACTCAAACTGGGCAGGGTGGGAAAAGGAATTGCCTTGTAATGTCAGTACACACTCTGGGCTGGCAGCCAGGATAGCAGATATGTGAGACAGAGATGAGAAAAAAAATGTTTTAACATTTTGGTTGAAATATTGATGAGCAAGGACTATGCACAGAGGAGAATGTGGATGTGAAAATAAATGCCAGTGTCTGTCCATAAAATGCTCCATTTCTCAGGAAGAATAACATGAGAACTAAAAATTTCACAAGTGATTTAATGACACTTCTTAGGTGTCATCTAGAAAGGGCAGAGAATTTACTGAATGTACACAGGGAAAATACATAGTGGAGGGGAAAAAAAAGTTTGTAGACCTTGCATTTGCTTTTCTTTCCCATTTTTCAAAAGCATAGGTTTGATCCCTGCTTCTATGTGTTCAGTCTCACAATTCAACCCTGCTTAAGACACCTAGTGTTGCTAAGTCAGCCCAAAAGACAAAAAAGAAAAGAAAGAAAAAGTAAATGAAACAAAACTATATGAAACAAAGTGACTAAAAATGTATGCTAAGGTACAGATCTCAAAAAAGCTGACTTTTTTTAAAAAATGCAGTATTCCATTGGAAATGAAATATATTGCTCAATAAATTGAAAAATAAAGAAAAGTATGTTTCAAAAAGGATGTTTATATACTTTAAATGAAGGAGATATGTTTCTCTAATGAACATAAAAATGCTGGCTGAAATACTAGGATGTTCTTCAATACTGACTCCAGGAGTTTTTATCTGGAAGATACAGAGAAAAAAAAAGCTCATCCTACAACAACAGTCTACAGGTAGCACATACCCTATTTACACAGCAAATAGAGAAAAGCTTTAATAACAAAGCTATGACAAGCTAGTAAACATTTCAGTTAAAGAAGTTATGCCAATCAAATACTTAAATCAGGAGCAAAGGCTGCAGTTATTTTGACCTATAAAGTTGAATAATCCCTGTTAGCATTGATCTGTAAGAATAAATTTTCACACACCCATCATACCAATTTATTTAAACAAACAGCACAGGGAGAGGTTGCTATGTGGTAAAGTCATAGAAATGGTGTCAAAACATCCTTACCTACGTTTCATGACTTTATAATTGCCAGTCTTTATTTCTTTCACAGACATGTACCTGATTCTAACCAGAAAAGTAGAACATTACTCAGAATGGCAGTGAAAAATCTCATGAAAAAGCTAAAAACAACTGATTCAATTCTGTGCCACTAGTCAGAATTCATTTAATGGTTTATGCATGAAGGCCACTGGGAAGGGGAAAAACAGGCTTACAGTGTTTTGCTTCTGAATTGTCTGCTTCTGAAGGACTTGCTCCTTTACCTAATATGAAGTGTTGATCAAGCAGATGGCTTCTTACTGATATTCTCAAAATCTAAAAGCTTCTCTGCACCAAACATCTTAGAAATGGGAAAAAGCACAACCGTTCAATTGAGCCAAGATGATCTTATAATGTAGACACATCTATCTAATAAAAATGCACACCCAGCAGCCCAACTGTGTCAGAAAATTACTCTTTCTAATGTATAATTAATGTGTCTTTGCTCTTGTAATACTTGTACAGGAGCTGAAAAATGGGTACTATTTAATGTGTAAATTGTGCCATTTTAGTGTCTACGTTTTTTTAAAATAAGAACCCCAAGCTAAAATCAACAAGGTTACTCCAGATGCAAATAAGTGCCCAGGAAGCTATTGCTGAAGTCAGCTGGATTATGTATCTAAATACCCTGGAAAATCTCCATAAGCCCTATCTGCATCCTCAGCTGCTCCCACTACTATAAAATCTTTTTTCTCTCTTCAAAACACACATGCTCACCTGATCCACTGAACCCTCTTAATTTAGCTACATATGTTAAGTGAAATTTCATCCGTGTCTTTCAACAGAGATCAAATCTTTCCACTACCCACTCACATGTTTTATATATTCTAAATTTCAGTGCTTATGCACTGTTAGAGGCAAAGGTGACCAAGACAAGCATTTGTGTCCCCTATATTCTAGCCATAATTAATAATAGAAATGGGGGGGGGGGGAATCACAGAAAATATATGCTTTCATGCTGAGTACATCTTAGTGTTATAAATCACAAGGATTCAGATAGCTCTGAAGTCAAAGTACTGAAAAACCTGTCCAGTTACTTTAGCAGTCCATCACAACATGAATGTAAGGAAGCTTCTAGGGCTACACAGCATGAATAAGGTTGAACCTCTGAAAAATCAAAGATGAATTCCTCATCTTGATCATGATCTTCTAGATGTTGGCTGAAGAGGAAGGCTGGGTCAGTACTAGGCAGGTTAGTAAGGACCCTGCCAGCTCAGTCATGAACTTTCTATTTGGTCTTGGACAGCCCACCAGTAAAACTGATATAATGACATGTCATGTCTCACAGGTCCATTGAGAGACTGAGAGATGAAAAAGCATCTGATACAATTCTCAGGTATTATGGTACCGGGCATGGATAAAAACTATTGTGCTGTTACTTAATGGTTCACCACAGTGGTCAACAAACTCAGATATTATTAAAAAAAAAACCAGCAACCTCAACAAATGTAGGTTAGGTAAGGATATGTACCTCTAAATAGATCCAGCTGCAAGTTAACAGAATAATATGCCTTCTGTTTTCCCCCTATTTTCACAAGCCCCTGTGTGATGTAACAGCAAAATGCCTGTACAACAGTGAATCCAAGCAGTATTTCCAGTATAGTTCATGCTCAGTTTTATAGCAACCAGGAGTAACAAGACAGAGGAAACAAGTGCTTATCTCTTCTACCATTATGTTACCACTAACCTGAGAAAAGCCCACAGTTCTGAATAAAGCCCATCTTGGAAACAGAATTTGTGATGAACTCTACCACCGCCTCTCAACTTTCCCCAAGCTCTCATTTCTGTCAGTTCACTATCTCCCTGAGATAACGGTCTACAGCAACATTCCCAAAACCAAATATCTGTATATTTGGATATTTTTCCTTCTGGATTTCTATAACAATAATAGCAATAACAACAACAACAGCAACATATTAGTATTATTATTATTATTGCATTACTAAATAATATAAACAGAAAAAATCTACTTTTCAAAAAGTGAAAGTAAAATGGAGAGTCTCCTGAGAATAGTACAGGTAGCAACCATTGAATAAAACATGACCAATAAGAACAAAACTATCCAGATGGTTAGAATTTCAGAGAAAACTGCTCTTCACAACAGGAACAGCAACAGTGTAGGAGTTATAAAATTAATTGTAAACTTTTGTATGGGAAAAAAAAAAGCAAACCTCTGCCCTTCACCCTGCTCGTGCTTCAGCAGTATGCGTGCTTTGTGCAGTAGCCTGAAAAAGGGTTAGCTCTCTCATGCAGTAGCCATTCTAAACAAACACCACTTCTGAGGAAACTGGGTCTGTCAGAGTAAGAAGAGTAAGATCACAGAAAATGTTAACAAATACAAACAATTCTTAAAGGGCTCTAATCATCCATTTATACTTCTGGAGCAAATCTCATAGCATATACGTGAAAGAGTAAGATACATTTATGTAAAATTTAACTAATTTGTGTTATGCAGCAAGAGACAGCACTAATCAAGTTACAATACCATGGAAAACAAATGCGGTTAATTTAAATTAGGGTTATTCAACTGCTTACAACAATTATGAGGTCTCTACCTCTTGCAGAAAAAGAAGAACAATTTAATGAAAAATCTAGCAACTTGATATTTTTATTTGTAGGCACTATAATATGATTTATGTTTGGTGTTTTGAACATTCTTGGAAAATCTACAAATTTACTAAAAGCTTTCCCCAAGTTATTTTCCTTACTTTTTTTTTCCTTTTTTCGCCTTTCAGGGCACTAAAATGTATTATTTCTTCAAATATTTTTCACTATGTTTCTGAATTTTGCTAGCCAGTTAATTTTCCAAAAGTGGAAAAATGATGTTAAAGAGTGTAGTAACACAAGGAAACTGTGAGAAAGACAGTGTAACCACTATCATCATTCAATCCCATGTGATGTCAGAAGTAATGCAAAAAGAAGGAGAAAACGGAAGAGAAAACAAAATTTCAGAATTCTCAGATTCAGCAGAAAAATTATACTAAAAAAAAAAAAAAAGAGGAAACCTTCTTGCTAAAATTTTCAGGTTTTAAATAAGTTTATTTTCTTACTGGAAATTTTTTCCATTTAAATTTCCAGCCAGGTTTGCTTATCTTTCTAGAATAACATACACTATAGATGATGTGCCACCAGCACATGCAAAGTACCCTAAAGATCACTTCACTGGATAGGACTGATTATTGATGTCCTTCTGTGGGGAAAGCCCCATAATAGTAGCTGCAGGTTTCTAACCACAAAGGAGTATGCATAGAGAATATTATTATCCAGGACACACTAATAAGGACCACCTAGAGGTAAGAAAAAATAACTCTAGACCCACAGTTGAAGGAAAAAAAGAATGACAGTAGATGTAGACTGAAATTTCAGCACTTGGATAAGCTAAGTTTTGCTCCTAAAAGTGCAGGCAAAGCCCTGTAACTTGGGATAAAGACCTGAATGGAGGAGAATATAACATATCTATAGATAATATAATTGGAGTATTTTCAGCTGAGAGAGTCAATGCTGCTTATGTTCACTTCTAACACATGGAATTTAAGAATTTACAGACCTATGTTGTTTGTATAGTATGAGGTAGGTCCATAGCCAAGATAACAACTGTCTAACAAGATGCTATAAGCATTTCTTACTCCCACCATGAGCTGAATTACCAGATGGGCTCTCCATGAGCTGAAGCACTTTCACACTTCATGTGAAAAGGCTGAGTGACTTCTTGATATTTTATGCTGTACAAGAAATAAAGCAGCTTACACTTGGGCAAGTAATAACGTACAAATACTGTAAATAAAAACAACAAACAAAAAAATCAGGCAGAACCAAATCCAAAACACTGCATTGGGATTGCTTTTTCAGACAGTCAAGGTTTTAATCATGGGAATGTCATGCCCTTAGCCGACATTTTATTATATACTCTTCCCCAGGATTTGCTGGTGTTTCTCCCCACCTTTTCCAGCAGTGCTGTGCCATTGCTAAAGGGCAGTGGTTGTCTAAAGAATACGGTGAGGATAGACAGGCCCTGCATAAAACTGAGTAACTCAAATAAGTCTCAGCCTTTTCACCGATTTTGTGCTCCTCTCCCTGTGAGCGCCCAGGTGTTTCCATTCTAGCTGTATGTCTGCATCTTTTCAGTACTCTCCCCACTCTATTCAAGTGATACAATTTCTTTCCCTGAGAGCTTAATTTTTAACACGCTGGGGAGCTCAGTCTGCAAATGTAAAGGCACTTAAACAGATTCAGGAAGTTTTCAGAGCAGTTTTATCACCCAGAGAAAGAGAAGAAGCATGAGGAGAATCCTACCTAAGAAAAGAAAAAGGAAAAAAGTTTTTTGCTTGCAGACTCGTTATCTCGCAATGTAAAATATTCATGAATTCTGCAGCTAGCATACACTACATGAGATACAATCAAAAACTTTAACACAGAGTGGAAATTATTGAAGTGTCTTGTTGCTATACAGTGACCCTCAGCAAGTCCATGACATCTAAATTCTAGTGCACTGCCTCATGCTGCAATATCCTGCCTGCATGGACTGGAGGGAGTCAGGTCTCCGTTCCTAACAATATATCCAAAAGAGGCTATGCCTGTCTCAGCACACCCCATGTATTAGTAACATAAATTCCAAAAATTTCCAGTCATATTTAAGTCATATTTTATGGCCTGTTCTAGAGCAAGCGCATTTTATATTTAATAAAACAGTTCAAACACCCCCCTAGGAAAAAACCTGGGAGAAATTATTGTACACGACTCATTTCTTAGCAGATTGGATTTTGCAAGATCAAGATCACAAAGTAATTTTTCCTTCAGTACCTTCCAGCAAATTCCCATCCTGCAGTTTATTTGAACTGGCCAGATTTAAACTTCACAGGGAAGGATGTCCCCAGAGAGGTCACCAGGAAGAGGAGCTCCCAGAGGAAGGCTTAATGAAAAATGAGCTATGTGCTCACCAGAAGACTCAGTAAGCAGTGGCTGCCAATAGGAGAGAACAGTAAGAAGGAAAAAGGGAGAGGAGGCTCCCTAATTTTATCTTAACTTCAGCAAACAAGTAAATTTATCAACTGGCTCCTTCCTTTTAGCAGCAAAACACTGCTTTATATGAGATTTAAGTATTGCATGAAAGCACTTAAGCTGGAGTATAAATGGAATGAGGAAGACAAGCACAAATGGCACACTGATTCTTCATCTGAGTTTACAAGATACATTTGCAGAAAATACTCTTTATTGAAACAAGTCATTGGCATCAAGTTTGCTTTTGCAATTTTTGGTCTGGGTCGTATTGCCTTTTTGTTACTGTATAGCTGCATTTAGTTAAAATTAGTAACTGAAGGACAATTTTGTCCATTTCTTACAGAAAGTGAAATTTGTCTTCATGGATGGAGGCAGCAGGAGGTTTCTGAACCCTTTACATCTCTTCAAATTCTTAGATTAATGACTTAAGTGGGACTTAAGCAGAGCTCTGTGTTCATGCCACTCCTTTGGCCAAGCATTAACTTCACCAACATGTGATGGTCTAGATTACTAACTATACTCACCAACACTGCTAAGTAAGCCCACTAAAATAGCAATTACTCCAGAATTTTTTTGTTCAGCCCTGGTTTATAATGATCCATGTCTACCTTTTTGAAATAGGAAGCTAAAGATATTTTGTGATAAGGTTAAAACTATACATTCACATCAGCTTTGAAATCCTAGAGGATCACATAACATAGTCTGTTTATATATTTTTTTAAGCCAGATCATAAACTGATGTAAAATGGCATTGTTCCACTGGCAGAGGATACTTCTTTCAACACAGGTTTATTTGGCTATTCACATAATTTGAATGTATTTATTTTGCACTTCCATAAACGTGTAGTAACCAATCTTCAATCACTAGTAATGTTGCGTCCACAAGAAAGTGATTTTTAAGTCTCTCAAACATCTATATAGCCTCTGAATTCATTTATATAGACCTTCCAGTTCTTATGTAGTATATGCTCCTAACAAATACTTCTTGCCTGTGATCCATGAATCTTAAGAATTTATTGCACTGTAACTGAATGAGTTTGAGTACTATTACTACCAAGACTCAGACAGCAGAGACGTTAATGTGCTGTGGAAAATCCATGACTTGGCATCACTTCCTGTTTGAATCATGTCAGTGCAATATACTTTGCTCCCAGACCCTTCCGCAGTTAACACAAGTTGCTGCTGGCCTTGAAGGAAAATTCAAAAAAACATGAAATGCAGCTTTTTCTTCTCAGAAACAGAAGCCACTGGAAGCATAGATATGTGCCCTTTGCCCTCTTGCAGGTTTTTTCTTGGGAAGTAAACTAACAGACTCGGCTTGTGCTGTCATGTCCAAAGAGCTCAATGACCTATGAAATCTGGAAAAAAGCCATGATGAAAGAGCAAGCTGACAGTTCAGTTTGTATTTATCCAACTGGATGATATCTCTGATCTATGTAGAAGGCAAAGCTTGCATCTCAAAATTTAACTGGAGCCCTCTACAGCAAGCATGGCTCAATCATGTCCTTTCCCACAGAAACAACGTGCATTTTATGAAGTTTATTAAGATAAGATTTTTTATCTTCACTTGGGACAGTTAAAAGGACACATTCTCCACTGTTTAGCATGTCTTGGGTTCCCACTGCAGCTCTTTCCTGAGCTGGAGCACTTGCTGAGATCACTTATATGGCTTTTCAGCTCTTCCTGAACACCTGTTTCCACAAAATGCTTAAGAACCCCATCATCCTGGAGACATCTACCACTCTGTAAAATCTGATGTTGATCCATGGGTTCAAATGCTATATGAATGAAGGAAGGAAGAAGAAATTAAGAGAAAACTGTACTCAGTGTAACTGCTTACAGAAACCAAGAAATGAAGCCAAACCCAAAACCTCACCAAAATAAGCTGCCATGCCATGTAGATGTAAAAGAAAAAATGGATAAGAATCTAATTTTTCATTGCATAAATTCTTGTAAGAATATGTTCAGACATCCAAGGATGTGATTTAAGTAGAGAGCAGAGAAGAACTGTACTGAAGACATGAACAGACATGAAACGAATTTGTAATAGGGCATTAGGAAATATGAAATAAAGATGTATTGAAGAAACTGATTTAAATTAAATGGTGGCATATCATTAATCCTCACAGCAGATGTGTGTATGCATCTGAATGCATACTATGTACTTCAAAGTAGTGTTATTCAACAAACTATTTGTTTATACAAAATAAGAGTATAATGAAATTGCTGAACAGGTTTTCATTCCTGTACTGTAAATGTAGCACTAACTGTAGGAATAGAGAACCCTCCTAGAGTTTGCCTGCAGCTGTAGCTGTAGAAGGCAGAATACTAATACCTCAAACCAGGGCACAGTGGCAGAGCTAACAAGTAATGCACACTCCCTCTGGAACAGCTATAAGCTACAAACCTAAGAAGTGCACAAAAAGCAATAACGAAGCAGCTTGAAAGAGCTACATCTGCCTTGCAGAGCAGATGTTGTGTGGAGATTGTATAATTTTGCCCCACTTTGAATAAGATAAGGAACAGATTTAGGATAACCCCTTTAAGTACAGAATGAAGCTTCCTGCAATCACAGCAATGCAACAATGGCCTTATTGGCAGCTGACCTGTACAAAGAGATTGTAAAACAAAAAGAGTTTGTGAAACAAATTGGTTCTACAGAGCAAATCCAGTCAGTCATAACCTGAAGAAAACTTGCAACCTTACCTGCATGATGAAGATCATAGATGAAAGAGCTGACATGATTTATAATGAAAGTAGGAAGTTTTAGATTAGACATTAGGAAAATATTCTTTATTATGAGGGTGGTGAGACACTGGAACAGGTTGCCCAGAGAAGCTGCAACCACTGCATGCCTTGCTGTGCTCAAGGCCAGGCTAGATGGGGTTTTGAGCAAGATAGTAGAGTGGAATGCGTCCCTGTCCATGGTAGTAGGGTTGCAACTTGAATTTGAAGGTTCCTCACAATCCAAACTGTTCTGTGATTCTATAATTCTGTGACTCAATAATTCTATGATTCTATGACTCTATGATTATCTTAAATTAATGTAAGCATATATAATATAATCAGCTGTATTATTAGACACTTGAAAAGTTCTTCTCTCAGTAGGATTTCAGAAAGATGTCATTATCCAGTGATTGTTCTAAAACAGAGCTACAGGCAAGACTGTTCAACACTGTCGAAATTAATGTGGATTTACAAGATGCTGCACATTATTCCTAAATACATTCCTCTAGTGCTGAATATATACCATGTTTCCTACACACGAATGTGTCTGTAGTCTGCTGCCACACATAGGAAGAAATATATCCTCTTTTAAAATCTTCAGTAATATTAGCCTTGAAAAATATCTCTTCTTTTAACAATTTTAATGTTTAATTAGTTGCCAAAGGGAACTAAAAAAATTCTCTTTAATAAAAAGAGTTTTACTACTCTTGTTTCATTCCTTCAACTCCGCCCTCTCTCTCATAGGCATAACAGCACACATATATACCACTTGGAATAAAATATCAGTATTAAAATGTCTTATTACGAACATGGAGGAGCAACAATGTTATTTCAGTAGGATCAAACTAATTTAAATCATAATTTGAGGGATATCACAGCTCTGAAGTAACGAGTCTGAAGCAGAATTAAAAAAAAGAACACTTTTTTGTCACTGTGACAAAACATTATTTTCACTTCATCATGAGCTTCCTGTATGAAAGAGCTAGTACCCCAAGATATCAGATGACAATTTAATTGATGTTAAATATGCACAAAGTAATTTAAAAACTGTTAGGAATTTTCAGCCAATAAGACCTCCCAGTTAAACTCAATTTAAACTGAAATAAACACTAGTACTTACACAGCTAAGGGAATTTATTGTCTGAAACATCCTAAATTTTGTTTTGAATTATCCTGCATGCATTATACACACGTGAAATTATCCTGTGAAGATTATTGCATATTTATGGCAGACCATCACTTAACCCTTCTGGGTACAAAAGACTCCTCTATGGGGCCTTTTTCTATACAAATAGCCAAATATTTTTTTTAAACTTCAGGTAAAAATTCTTGAGCAGCATATTGAGGCACAAGGGTAGCAATAAAACCTCCAATTATGAAATATTTGTGAAAATAAGAAAATGATAATTTGTTTAATTACTAAAAATAACAAGTTATGAAAACATAATTTTGGGATGCATTAAGACAATTAAAAAACTAACTGGGTTTCTGGAGCTCATTCACTTTCACCTTTGAAAACACTGATTTTCTCTCTTCACCTTTCTTTAGCAGTGCAGTGAGGTCAGAGGAAAATCTTCTTGGAGCCCAACTCTGATGAACTAGCATTTACTTCTAGCATTGGCTGGTCTAGCTGAATAAAGGCACCTTGTTTGTAAACCACCTCAATGTAAAGCAATGTGTCCAAGTGGTCTACTTGCTCTGATCAGAAGTGCATATTCATTCATAGATAGACCTTGAAGGTCTCTAACTTTGAACAACTTACAAAAATGACAAGGCATTTGCAGTATAAGACTGCAGCCTCCTAGCTGTCAGGGCATTTGAATCTTCATTCTTCTGGTGCCTCAGGCTCACATCCCTGTGTGTCATGAGGAACACTCATTATGAATGAAAAATATAATCTTATTACAAACATCAACAGAAAACAGACAGAAAAGCTATAAACCAATTCCTGCATGCATACTTACAGAGCTCAGGATTATCCAGGTTTTGAATTTCAGAATTTAGACCTGAAAAATTAAATAAATAGAAGATACAGCTTTACTTGGGGACAAAATGGCAGGGATTCAATGTGATCATGTACAAGAAAAGCCCTAGTAAATGGATACACAGTCACAACTCCTGGGGCTCAGGTACATTGACACACTCAGCAAAATGAATTATTGATGAAACTCATTATCATCAGTGGTCTTTTATCAGGGATATATTAACCCCCAAGCATAGACTGAAATTGCTTATTTGTCTCAATTTTGGATACAATGTAGCAAACATAGAAAAAAATTATGTTGAAATCAAGAAAATCTTCCTCGCCTAGAGAAAAAACATTCCTTACAATAAGCATCTGTTCGACTTGTGTGTATATGTATTTTTCTAACTCTGCAGTCATTCTCCTTCAGCCCATTTAAGAAAGAGTTAAAACTTCAGACTATAAGGGAACAGTCAGCCTTCATATAGAGATATTTCACTCTGAATGGCACAGCAATATATAAACATAATTTTTTTTCCTGGTCGGCTGGTACTGCTCAGCCTTTATAGAGACATTTTTTTTAATTTGGGACTGTCCTGGGTTCAGCAGTAGCAGTCATGATTTTTCCTTTGTGTTAGCTGGTGCAGTGCTCTGTTTTGACTTCTAGCCTGAGAACAGTGTTGGTGAAGCTGATGTTTTCAGTAGTTGCTAAGTGATGTTTACCCTGACCAAGGACTCTGTGAGGCTCATGCTCTGCCAGGGAGGAGGGGAAGCTGTGAGGAAGCAGAGATGGGGCGCCTGACCCAGGCTAGCCAAGGAGGTATTCCATACCACAGCACGTCATGCCCGGGGTGGGGGGTAACTGGGAGTTACCTGGAAGGACACGGGCTTCCACGTGGGACTCGTTTCTTGGCCGGTGGTATCGTATTCTCTTCCCTTGTTATTTTCCCTTATCACTGTTGTAGTTGATATTAGCGGTGGTGATTTGTGTACACTGGTTGCTGGACTGTTCTTGTCTCAACCCGTAGGAGTTGCACTCTTTTGATCCTCCTTCGCGTTCCTCCTGGAGCGGGGAAGCGGAGAGACCCGGTGGGGGGGGGGGACGGGGCCACGGACCTCGATTGCTCTCAGCCTGGCACCACTCACTGGGAGTGAGTGAACAAGTTACCTGACTGGGTTTAAACCACGACAGTTCTTTTTGGCACCCAACGTGGGGCACGAGGAGTTGAGATAAGAACAGATCTGACTGGATTGATAGTCACTCGTCACAATGCTGGTTTATTGGCTCTCAAGGTTGTTCCTCTTGATCTCACAGTTTCAGTATATTGTATCTTACTTCCATCCGGAATTTGCTGTATTAGAGTTTTTCAAGTGTGGGGCTTGAGCTAAGGTTTTTGTCTCATTGTACTTTACGGTAATGACTTGTAATACAATAGAATCATTGATCATGAAACTGATCTGGCTTATGTTCCCAGTGTGCTCACCACCTTTATACTTTGGGAGGTATATGATGGAGGTGCTTAGCAATTACACATCTTTTTTCTCCTCCTCAGGTGCTCAACCTGTGAAGGAGACATTCTTTTACCCTCCCAGTCGTCCCCCCAGACCATTTACATTTGAGAGTTTTGAATTTTTTGAATGGCCTTTTAATGCTGTTGAGACTCGTTTGCTGACGGTGATGGGGATCACCATGCTAGCACGTATACAGAGTGTGTTTTGCCCACTACTGATTTCAAGAGTTAAGCAGAGTCAGGTTTGGGTCTTGTCTGGGGTCAAACGACGATGTAGGAGGACCAAGAGATTTTCCCTGAGGTTGGACAGCCATGAGTGGCAGGGTGTGCGGGATAGTATGGGCAAGTATCTAGGTCAGTGGGCCCCTCCAGTACTTTGGAATTTCACTACCGAACAATTGCAAAATCCAGAAGAATTAGTAAAACACTTAAATGAGGTGTGTGGTCATTCTGGCCATACCAGAGATGGAAAAATCATGGCAATGTGCTGGGGCTTGGCCTATGCTTACAGGGCCTTGTTCAACACTATCCAGCACCTTCAAAAGGAAAAGAATGTCAGCGGATCTGAGGGCAAAGCAACAGTCGCTACTCAAACTTTGGCTGCAATGAACAGCACAGCTACTCCAGCAGCAAGTACAGCAGCTGCTCAAACTTCAACTGCAACAGACAGCGCGGTTACCCCAGCTCCAAGCACAGCAGCTGCACCAACCCCAGCGACAAGTACAGTCGCTTCTCAAACTTTGGCCTCAATGAACAGAGCAGCTACCCCAGTGGCAAGTACAGCAGCTGCTCAAACTTCAACTGCAACAAGCCCAGTAGACTATTGTGGCCTGAATGAAGTCACACCACCATTGAGTGCTGCCGTACCGGACATGCT
Organism: Pezoporus wallicus; assembly: GCF_028554395.1. Taxonomy (NCBI): domain Eukaryota; kingdom Metazoa; phylum Chordata; class Aves; order Psittaciformes; family Psittacidae; genus Pezoporus; species Pezoporus wallicus. The sequence continues at coordinate 399,198 of NW_026640005.1, read as the reverse complement.
AGAACTTCAGTATGAACTAGAGTCAAAGGCAGCCAAGTGGTATGCCACGATTGATATTGCCAATGCATTTTTCTCAATTCCTTTGGCAGCAGAGTGCAGGCCACAGTTTGCTTTTACTTGGAGGGGTGTCCAGTTCACTTGGAACCGACAGCCCCAGGGGTGGAAACACAGCCCTACCATTTGCCATGGACTGATCCAGACTGCACTGGAACAGGGGCAAGCTCCAGAACACCTGCAATACATTGATGACATTATTATGTGGGGCGATACAGCGGAAGAAGTCTTTGAGAAAGGGAGGAAAATAATCCAAATCCTGCTGAAAGCCGGTTTTGCCATAAAACGGAGTAAGGTCAAGGGACCTGCACAGGAGATCCAATTTTTGGGAATAAAATGGCAAGATGGACGTAGACAGATCCCCACAGATGTGATCAACAAGATAACAGCAATGTCTCCACCAACTAATAAGAAAGAAACGCAAGCTTTCTTGGGTGCAGTGGGGTTCTGGAGAATGCACATCCCAAATTACAGTTCGATTGTAAGCCCTCTCTATCACGTGACCCGGAAGAAGAATGATTTTAAATGGGGCCCTGAGCAGCAACAAGCCTTTGAGCAAATTAAGCGCGAGATAGTTCATGCAGAAGCCCTTGGACCAGTCCGGACCGGACCAGATGTAAAAAATGTGCTGTACACTGCAGCTGGGGAGAACGGTCCTACCTGGAGCCTCTGGCAGAAAGCTCCAGGGGAGACTCGAGGTCGACCCCTCGGCTTTTGGAGTCGGGGATACAAAGGATCTGAGGCCAGCTATACCCCAACTGGGAAAGAGACACTGGCAGCTTATGAAGGGGTTCGAGCTGCTTTGGAAGTGATTGGCACTGAAGCACAGCTCCTCCTGGCACCCCGGCTGCCCGTGCTGGGCTGGATGTTCAAAGGCAGGGTCTCCTCTACACATCATGCAACTGATGCTACATGGAGTAAATGGGCTGCACTAATTACACAACGAACTCGAATAGGAAATCCCAGTCATCCAGGCATTCTAGAAGTCATCATGGACTGGCCAGAGGGCAAAGATTTTGGAATGTCACCAAAGGAGGAGGTGGTGCGTGCTGAAGAGGCCCCACCATATAATAAACTGTCAGAAAGTGAAAAGCAGTATGCCTTGTTTACTGATGGCTCTTGCCGTATTGTGGGAAAGCATCGGAGATGGAAGGCAGCTGTATGGAGTCCTGGACGACAAGTTGCAGAAACTGCTGACGGAGAGGGTGAATCGAGTCAGTTTGCCGAGGTGAAAGCCATCCAGCTGGCCCTGGACATTGCTGAATGAGAAAAGTGGCCAGTACTTTATCTCTATACTGACTCATGGATGGTGGAAAATGCCCTGTGGGGGTGGATGAAGCAATGGAAGCAGAGCAACTGGCAGCGCAGAGGTAAACCCATCTGGGCTGCTGCACTGTGGAAAGATATTGCTGCCAGGGTGCAGAACCTGGTGGTGAAGGTACGTCATGTAGATGCCCATGTACCCAAGAGTTGGACTACTGAGGAACACCAGAACAACCAACAAGTGGATAAAGTGGCTAAGATTGAAGTGGCTCAGATGGACTTAGATTGGCAACATAAAGGTGAATTATTTTTGGCCCGGTGGGCCCATGACACTTCAGGCCATCAGGGCAGAGATGCAACATATAGATGGGCCTGTGATCGAGGGGTGGACTTAACAATGGACACTATTGCCCAGGTTATTCATGAGTGTGAAACGTGCTGCAATTAAACAAGCCAAGCGGTTAAAGCCTCTTTGGTATGGAGGATGATGGTTGAAGTATAAATATGGGGAGGCCTGGCAGATTGACTATATCACACTGCCACCAACCCGCCAAGGCAAGCGCCATGTGCTTACCATGGTGGAAGCAACCACCGGGTGGCTGGAAACATACGCTGTGCCCCATGCCACTGCCCGGAACACTATCCTGGGCCTTGAGAAACAGATTTTGTGGCGACACGGCACCCCAGAGAGAATTGAGTCAGACAATGGGACTCATTTCCGGAATAACCTTATAGATATTTGGGCCAAAGAGCATGGCATTGAGTGGGTATATCACATCCCCTACCATGCACCAGCCTCTGGGAAAATCGAACGGTACAATGGGCTGTTAAAAACTACACTGAGAGCAATGAGTGGGGGAACTTTCAAGCATTGGGATACACACTTACCAAAGGCCACCTGGTTGGTCAACACCAGAGGATCTGCCAACAGGGCTGGCCCAGCCCAGTCAGAACTTTTACATATTGTAGAGGGGGACAAAGTTCCCATGGTGCATATGAAGAATTTGCTGGGGAAGATAGTCTGGGTTATTCCTGCTTCAGGTAAAGGCAAACCCACTCGTGGGATTGCTTTTGCTCAGGGACCTGGATATACTTGGTGGGTACTGCGGGAAGATGGGGAAGTCCGATGTATACCTCAAGGGGATTTGATTTTAGGGGAAAACAGCCAGTGAACTCAATTGTATGCTGTTGCCTGCTGTGTAATACTTTTATAGCCCATCAACTAGATGTCTCCAGGTCACCAGCGACTGGCCCTGACTTCCCTCCAGCCATCATCCCAACAGAGAATGAACTTTGAACATCATGGACCGAATGGACTCGGCAGCATTATAGGGATTGGTCCATGCACTAAGAAAATGATCTTTTCCTCTTGGTCTGTATGTATATGGATGTATATATGTGGGAAAGCGATGGTGTATTGAAAATGTGAGATCTGAGCACGACGTGAATGGTATGGAATAAGGGGTGGATAATGTCCTGGGTTCAGCAGTAGCAGTCATGTTTTTTTTTCCTTCCTGGTAGCTGGTGCAGTGCTGTGTTTTGACTTCCAGCCTGAGAACAGTGTTGGTGAAGCCGATGTTTTTGGTTGTTGCTAAGTGATGTTTACCCTGACCAAGGACTTTGTGAGGCTCATGCTCTGCCAGGGAGGAGGGGAGGCTGTGAGGAAGCAGAGATGGGGTGCCTGACTCAGGCTAGCCAAGGAAGTATTCCATACCACAGCACGTCATGCCCGGGGTGGGGGATCACTGGGAGTTACCCGGAAGGACAGGGGCTTCCGCGTGGGACTCGTTTCTTGGCCGGTGGTATCGTATTCTCTTCCCTTGTTATTTTCCCTTATCACTGTTGTAGTTGGTGGTAGCGGTGGTGATTTGTGTACATTGGTTGCTGGACTGTTCTTGTCTCAACCCATGGGAGTTGCACTCTTTTGATCCTCCCCCCCGTTCCTCCGGGAGCGGGGAAGCGGAGAGCCCTGGTTGGGGGGGGGTGACACGGACCTCGATTGTTGTCAGCTCGGCACCACTCACTGGGAGTGAGAGAACAAGTTACCTGACTGAGTTTAAACCACGACAGGGACATAAATTAAATTAAATATTTATGCCAGAGCTACCAAGAGAAAGACAAATAGAACTGGCAAACAATTCTGTTAATAAAGTTCAATCACTGTAATGCACACTGTTGTCAAAGGGTAAGTACAAGTTAGTTTTTTCTTTAAAAGTTTTGCTTTATTTTCCTGACAGTCATGTCAGAAGAAACTGATAATTTGAAGGGAGATTCATTCAGGGAGTAATCCTGTGCTCAGCTGAAGTGAATACGGTTCCTTTTCCCTTTGGCAACATCAGCAGCTGGTGAGGTCCAGTAGCTACTTCTTTTTACTATCTGCTTCAGGGGAAGGTTATTTCATTAACATATATTTTAACATGAAAAGAGACTCTCATACACAAATAAAAAGAGAAAGATTCCTACTTCAGTATCTTTTTTTTTTTTTTCCAGGAAAACCAAACAACTATTCAGGGGAGATGACAAAGACTGGAGAAGTCCAAAGGCAATGGACAATGATCTAAGCATGGCTAGCCATGATACCATGGTATCCTGCTGATCCTATCCAGGTACAAAGCTCAGCTGAATCATCAGCAGGCAGAACAAAAAAAGATGCCATGTCTCTCAGAAAGACGGGTTTTCAAATATATAGAAATATGCTAAGAATTTTCAAAGCTGGTTTTTTTTTGGCACAGCTGCTGAGCAATTTCTTTTTGTTGTGTGAGCAAGAACAGCTTGCATGGTTAAGAGCAGAGGACTGAAGTAGTCTAAAGTAAAAAATGGATAATCTAACTAACTCTACACCTCTCTGTAACTTGTTTCCTGGATGACCCTGAGTTATCCTTGTGCCTTGCTTGTGCCTCTGTTCCCCCATTTTTAAGTGACAGCAGCAATGCCTTGTCTGATAAAGTTCATTCAATGATATTATTTGACTTCTGGAGCCCACATTCACTTCTAGAGCTCTCCAGACTCCAGCAACAATATCGAAAAAGATGTCATAAGATCTGAATTACATTCCTGCCTTATTTTTAAATCCCCAAGTGCCTTTTAGTCCACTCTCTGCCTTATCTATATTGCAAAATCTCTCTTAGTATGTGTCTGCATAGTTTGATTTGAGCTGGCGTTTAGTACAAGAAGCCCTGAGCTGAGAACATTGGAAATAAAAATTGATACATTAAACCTATGAAGCCAGTTCCCAACAGGTCTGAATTACCGTCACTGAATTTCTTCTACTAGTAACCACTGAAGTCCACTTTTGCAACTTACTGTATTGTCTGATTCAACATAATATAATGGAATGCCAGTTATACTTTACACTAAACAGTATTTTCTACTGCTGGAATTCTTGAATCCTAGACCTCAAGTATCAGCTGGCATCTCTAAAACAGTCCAGTTTTTTTTTTAATAACCACACATGTACATTGAAATATGAATTGTTGTCTATGGGTTTTGATAGAATATAAAATAATACTATTTTCAAAGGTCAGCTTAAAGTTTGCAGAATATGATATATTTGCCTTCCCCAAAAGAAAGAGGCATTTTCCAGTGGGCTACATTCCACCTGTAACTTTTTCCTTCAAGAAGGCAAAACAACAGAAACCTCTGAAATCTTTTGAAAAACAATGAAGAAAGCTCAAGGAACAGTTGTCATGGTCCAGAAATTAGGAGAAACATGCTGTAGAGAGCTTAACAGCAGAATGGCTAAGTAACAGAGGTCATGATATTGTGCAGCTGGTGGAAAGATAGGCCTCAGGGCTGCGCCTCAAGGCCGCAGTGATCTTGTGGTTAATGCTTATTCTGAGTTGCTCAAGAAACAGAATGTACAGATAAGCGCAACGGTAATGCTTGAGCAAGCTGGGACGTGGTGAAACATGTTGAAACAAGAAGTGGTTACATTTAGAGACCCCTGCGTTAATACAAACTAACCAATGATTTTGCTGTATCTTGGCAGACAATGTACCTAACACCGCGGGCTATAAAAATGAGTGTATCTTGCTAAATAAACGAGACTTGCTGACCATGATAGCATGAGGCTTGTCTCCCGCGACTCCAACAAATGGCGCCCGAACAGGGACCCGAAGGGGGACCAGGGACCCGAAGGAGTTGCGTTGGGTGCAGGTCTCGACTTAAAGACGGCTTCTGCAGGACTGCAGTGACACATCGGTGTGCTGCTTGCTTTCTGCTTTGGCCCAGAGTGCAGCATCGGCTGGCTCTGCTGCTACGCGCTGCCGACGCCTGGAGGGTGCAACGGATCCGGTAAATATGGACAGGCAAGCGGCGTATGATCTTTTTACTGCCTTCCTCCGTCGTCGGGGGTTAAAAGGCTTAGATTTAGATAAGGACCTCCCTACCCTTCTTTCCCACGCTCGGTCTCTCGGTATTTTTGATGATCCCCATTCAGTCCACCAGTTATCGGAATGGCGTCGCTACGGCGATAAATTATGGGATCTTACATTAGATGATGATAAAACTGCTAAAAAGTTATCCAAATTATGGCGTTTGATACATAACGAACTCTTAATGGTACAGGCAGAGAAACGTGCGGCCGAAAGTGCCCGTTTGGCACAAGATCAAAATCGTCACTACGATCCCTCTGCCCCTAATCCGCCGACCGTTTCGACAATCGAGATACCCCCCCCTCCTCCTCCTCCCGCCCCGTGCCTGCCCCCGCCGTTTCCTCCCCCCCCCTCTCTTCCCTCTCCCCCGTCTGCTCCTGTTCCTGAAAACGGACCTTCTGAGTCTCCTCAAAACTCCCTTCCCTTGTCTCTCAATGCCACGGAGCCGTTCCCCGGAGCCCTTTCGGACCTCGCGGAGGCTATGGCAAGTCAGAGACGGGAAGCTTGGGCTGCTCTGGCACGCCACGGAGTCGAAAACGGAGATAGGGTCCTTGCCGATGCGGCACAAGACCATGTTGCTACTTCCATGGCTTTTCCTGTCATTTTTCACCCTCAGCCTGGCGGCGGTTATAGGGCAGAGATTACTCAAATTGATTGGAAGTTATTGGCACAACTTCGTGCCACAGTCGCTCAATTCGGTGTCACCAGTGAACCAGCCAAACAGATGCTTGATTACTTATTTAATTCGATGATTCTCTTGCCTGTAGACATCAAGGGTATCGCTCGTTTAATCTATACCCCTCACCAAAAACTTACATTTGATGCCCGATGGGGGGAAGAAGCTGCTGCTTCAGTAGCTTTACCCCGTACTCAAGGAGACCCCCTTTTTGGAGTAACAATGAATGAATTACTAGGAAATGGTGATTATACTCGAACAGATGCCCAGGCTGGCCATGAAAATGGACCGAGAGGTAGCCCTGAACTTATTACAGTGCTTTTTATAAAAGCGGGGAATTGAGCCTGAGACTCTAAAGCAGCTAGCAGGTCTAGTGGCTAGGGAAGACTAATATTTTTTGCAGATCCTAATACAATATTTGAGGAGAGTGAGTGGCGAAAGTTTGGTGATGAGTTATTTGACTCAGTGCTTAATGATTATAAAAAGGCAAAGAAACTCGGTAAACCACAGAGAGAAGTAATGAACTGTATAAAAAGATACAAGGCAGAAAAGAAAACTGCCGCGGTAGCAACGGAGAAACTAGGAACAGACGTCCCCGGTCGGTTGAAACCGGGGGAAGATTACAACTCGTCCCCCCCCCCCAACTCGCGGGAGCACAGGGTTCCCCACCCCCCCCCTTCCTTTTCTCCCCCTCCATCAGAAGGTGCCGCGGAGGAGGTGTAACCCCCTGCTCCCCCACCACCCCAGTTCCGAAAGTAGGGACTTTGAAAAGGACAGAGAAAGTGTATTAGAAGGGATACGCATGATAAATGTCGAGGAATCCGAAAGAAAGAGGGCGGTGCCTCGGCGCCGGATCGATTGCGGCGCCACTGTGAAGCACGCAGTAGAAAATAGGGATCATACGCTGGGAGATTTAAAGGAACTGCGAGCCTCTCCAACCCACTACGCCCTAGAGTGAAAAAGTTTTTAACTCAGTCACGGAGGAGCCAGGTCTGCAGATGGCTACATACCGAACGAGATACACCTGATAAGAAAGACACAGCTGCGAGCAACGGAGACCCCGAGTTCGGCGCAGGATCAGCCCCCGAATCCCCTGAATCCGAGCCAGATTTGTATCCTCTGCTTCCAGACCCTGACTCTTCGTCTCCCGGGTGGGTCTGCTCAGACTTACTGGCCCTGGAGACGCTCAGTTGTAACAATGGGTAACCAAATATGTGATCATTACTGGGGAATTTTCTGCAATGGGCATCTTTGCATATCCTATGTTTACTACACAGCAGGGGGCTAAAGAGTGGGAAGCTCTATATGTTATGATTTTTTCTTGCAATTGACAGGGAGAGCTCATACAGTTTCTCTGTGATACTCATGTACTAGAAGTTGGTAAATATAAGTATGTCCAGGTTTCTATCAACCCTTGGAGACCTCTGTAGATACTGCTGGCCACTTCTTCCAGCACAGGCTGGCCACCTGTGTCGGAATGAGTGTGCATTTTTCTCAGTATAAAAGCCCAAGCCTCATACGATGTGGGGGAGGCAGAGCCTCTGCGGGGACGCCCGCTAAGGTTGAGCCTGCCACCTCACACTGCAATGATGCTTCTCGGAGCTGGTTTGCTGTTAGTCTCCACAGGGTCCTTGTTCTGTACGTGGGACTGTGTAGTGCGAGTAATAATTGTCTTTTTGTGTTTCAAATATTGAACTTATGTGGAGTGTGCTTGTGGGATCCCACACGTGCATGTGTGTGTGTGTGTGTGTGTGTAGAGGGCAATCAGTGTTTTGTGTATTGTTGGGTTTATTGTAAAAGTTTTTAAGGGGTAGCTGTTTAACATTTCAGGCATGAAAGAGTTAATGCATGAAAGAGTTGAAGCAGGCAGGCCGCTAAAGCAGGCCGCTTTTGCAGGGACTAAAAAAAAAAAAAAAAAAAAAAAAAAAAAAAAAGAGAGGGGGGGAGAGAGAGAGAGTAATGATGTTACATTTAACTTTGACCTGTCTGCTTCTGAAGAACTGATAACCTGGGGGAGGGGGTGTATTTGTGTCCTCCTGCCTATGATTGACTGCTGCAAGCAGGCAGGCCGCTATAAACCTGATGCTGCTGCCGAGCAGGCCGGCTTTTGCAGGGACTAAAAAAAAAAAAAAAAAAAGAGAGGGAGAGAGAGAGAGCTACAGAGCCTGCAAAGAAGAGAAAAACCTGATGCCTCAGCTACAGAGGAAGAGAAAGAACAAATAACTGCAAAACATCACTTGGGGGCAACTGAAAAGTAACATCCTGAATATGTGTGCTTGTAAAGTAGCTATTATTAGAGGTTGTGATTTTGTGTATAAAACCACCTGTATTTACTAGCTAGTTGCTAATAAGAAACTGCACCTTGTATTGTATAGATTTGTCACTTGTAAAAGAGATGTCAGAATATGGAAATTTGCAGTAGCCGCTAGAAAATGCTAAGGCAAAAGCTAGAAAAATTTTAATACAATGGTAGTGTTATAAAGCAGGTGACATCGAAGGCAATTCCTGATTTGTTTTAATGTTGACTCTGTAAGACATGCAACACTGCAGAACCTTTTGTTGTTGGAACAGGGACATGGATGTGAACAGTTTGATGGAATGTGTTGTATGAGTCTCTCTGATCACTCTAATTCCATTCATAAACAATTGGCACTGTTAAAAGACAATATGAGAAAATTACAAGAGACAAGTGATCCTTTCACAAACTGGTTAGCGTCCTTTGGATTATCTCCCTGGTTAATCACTTTGATAGAAAAAATTGTTTTGGTGTTGGCTATAATTTTGCTTGCAATTTTGCTTTTACCATGTATTATGCAGTGTTTGCAAAAAATGATATCGAATGTTTTTAATCATAACATGGCTATGCTTGCTACTAAAGAAAACGGGGGAAGTGTAGAGAGCTTAACAGCAGAATGGCTAAGTAACAGAGGTCATGATATTGTGCAGCTGGTGGAAAGATAGGCCTCAGGGCTGCGCCTCAAGGCCGCAGTGATCTTGTGGTTAATGCTTATTCTGAGTTGCTCAAGAAACAGAATGTACAGATAAGCGCAACGGTAATGCTTGAGCAAGCTGGGACATGGTGAAACATGTTGAAACAAGAAGTGGTTACATTTAGAGACCCCTGCGTTAATACAAACTAACCAATGATTTTGCTGTATCTTGGCAGACAATGTACCTAACACCGCGGGCTATAAAAATGAGTGTATCTTGCTAAATAAACGAGACTTGCTGACCATGATAGCATGAGGCTTGTCTCCCGCGACTCCAACAACATGCATGTGAGTAGAATGACAACATAGGCATCACAGAAACATGGTGGGATGGCTCCTATGACTGGAGTGTTGGAATGGAAGGTTACAGGCTCTTTAGAAAAGATAGGCCTGGCAGGCGGGGAGGGGGTGTTGCCCTTTATGTTAGGGATAGGCTGGAGAGTATGGAACTCTGTCTGGGGACAGGTGAGCAGTTAACAGAGAGTTTGTGGGTCAGGGTTAAAGGGAATATAGCTATGGGAGACATTACTGCGGGGATCTGTTACAGACTGCCTGATCAAGGAGAACCTGCAGATGAAGCACTCCATAGACAGATAGGAAAAGCCTCACACTCACAGGCCCTTGTTCTCATGGGTGACTTCAACCACCTTGACATCTTTTGGAAGGATGGTACGGCCCAGCACAAGCAATCCAGGAGGTTCCTCGATTGTGTGAAAGACAACTTCCTTCTGCAAGTAATAGAGGAACTGACAAGGAGAGGTGCCATGCTTGACCTCGTGCTCACCAACAGGGAAGGGCTCATTGGAAATGTGACTCTCCAGGGCAGCCTTGGATGCAGCGATCACAAGATGCTCGAATTTGAGATCCTCAGGACAGTGAGAAGAGCGTGCAGCAAGCTCACTGCTCTGGACATCAAAAGAGCAGACTTTGGCCTCTTCAGGAACCTGCTTAGTAAGGTTCCATGGGATATAGCCCTAGAGGGCAGGGGGGCTCAAGACTCTTGGTTGATAGTCAAAGATCACCTGCTACAAGCTCAGGAGTGTTGCATCCCAACCAGAAGGAAGTGCAGTAGGAGGGCCAGGAGACCTCCTTGGATGGATATAAGGAGCTCCTGAGGAAAATTCAAACGAAAAAAGAGGCTTATAATAAGTGGAAGCAAGGACAAGTGGCATGGGAAGAGTACAGGGATGGTGTCCGGGAAGCTAGGGACGAGGTTAGGAAAGCTAAGGCCCAGTTAGAATTAAACTTAGCTGGAGGTATTAAAGACAACAGGAAGGGATTCTACAAGTACATAGCAAATAAAAAACAGACTAGGAAGCTCTCAGGAGAACTGGCTACACAGGATTTGGAGAAGGCTGAGGTTCTGAATGACTTCTTTGCCTCGGTCTTCACTGGCAAAGGCTCTGGCCACACCACCCAAGTCTTGGAAGGCAGATGCAGGGACTGTGAGAATGAAGACCTTGTGCCCACTGTAGGAGAGAAACTGGTTCGAGACCATCTTAAAAATCTGAATGTGCACAGGTCCATGGGTCCTGATGAGATCCATCCGCGGGTTCTGAAGGAGCTGGCAAATGAAGTTGTGAAGCCGCTGGCCATCATATTTGAGAAATCATGGCAGTCAAGTGAAGTTCCCAGTGACTGGAAAAAGGGAAATATAACCCCCATTTTCAAGAAGGGGAAAATAGATGACTCGGGAAATTACAGACCACTCAATCTCACTTCTGTGCCTGGCAAAATCTTGGAGCAGATTCTCCTGGAGGGCATGCTAAGGCACATGAAAATCAACAAGGTGCTTGGTGACAGCCAGCATGGCTTCACTAAGGGGAAATCCTGCCTGACCCATTTGGTGGCCTTCCATGATGGGGCTACAGAGCTGATGGACAGGGGTAGAGCAGTTGATGTCATCTGCCTGGACCTGTGTAAAGCATTTGACACTGTCCCACACAACATCCTTGTCTCTAAACTGGAGAGACATCAGTTTGATGGATGGACCACTCGGTGGATAAAAAACTGGCTGGATGGCCGCACACAAAGAGTTGTGGTCAATGGTTCAATGTCCGGCTGGAGACCAGTAATGAGTGGTGTCCCTTGGGGATTGGTGTTGGGACCGATCCTGTTTAACATCTTCATCGCTGACATGGACAGTGGGATTGAGTGCGCCCTCAGCAAGTTTGCCAATGACACCAAGCTGTGTGGTTCAGTTGATACCCTGGAGGGAAGGAATGCCATCCAGAGGAACCTCGACACACTTGTGAGGTGGGCTGATGACAACCTCATGAGATTTAAGCATGCCAAGTGCAAGGTCCTACACCTGGGCCGGAGCAATCCCAGGCACAGCTACAGGTTGGGCAGAGAAGAGATTCAGAGCAGCCCTGTGGAGAAGGACTTGGGGGTGTTGGTTGATGAGAAAATGAACATGAGCTGGCTTCAGTGTGTGCTCGTAGCCCAGAAAGCCAGCCATACCCTGGGCTGCATCAAAAGAAGCGTGACCAGCAGGTTGAAGGAGGTGATCCTGCTCCTCTACTCTGCTCTCGTGAGACCTCACCTGGAGTATTGTGTACAGTTCTGGTGTCCTCAACATAAAAAGGACATGGAACTGTTGGAACAAGTCCAGAGGAGGGCCATGAGGATGATCAGGGGACTGGAGCACCTCCTGTATGAAGACAGGCTGAGGAAGTTGGGGCTGTTCAGCCTGGAGAAGAGAAGGCTGCGTGGAGACCTCATAGCAGCCTTCCAGTATCTGAAGGGGCCTATAGGGATGCTAAAGAAGGACTCTTCATTAGAGACTGTAGAGATTAGACAAGGGGTAATGGGTTAAAACTTAAAGAGGGGAAGTTTAGATCGGATATAAGAAGGAAATTCTTTCCTGTTAGGGTGGTGAGGCACTTGAATGGGTTGCTCAGGGAGGTTGTGAATGCTCCATCCCTGGCAGTGCTCAAGGCCAGGTTGGACAAGGCCTTGGATGATATGATTTAGCGTAAGGTGTCCCTGCCCATGGCAGGGGGGTTGGAACTAGATGATCTTAAGGTCCTTTCCAACCCTAACTATTCTATGATTCTATGATTCATACTGTGCTTGTTATAGGGTATCTAAATTAATTTGCATGGACATTACACAGACAAAAAAATGTATTTGCCAAGACGCTATCCACCATATTTGAGCAGTCATGGCATCTAGTGAAGTTCTTGCTAACTGGAAAAGAGGATAAAGAACTGCTGTTTTTAAAAAGGTTAAAAAGGAAGAAGCAGGAAACTACAGACTGTCAGTCTCACTTCAGTGCCTAGCAAGATCATCAACACCATGAATACTACTGCCTGCCTTTCTTAATTTCACTTTTGGGTGGGCATCATGCAATCTGCTACTCATGAACACCTGCTTTATTTAAAAAAAAATTAAAACCCTTTGATGAGGCTCTGTACTACGTTGGTGGTAGCATGTTCACTTGTTAAGCCTACCAAAATAATGCAGGTTTGGTGTGAATTACCTCTTTCTATTGGTCATTTACATCTCACCTAAAAATTAAACCTCTGTATTTTTCACAGCTGTCATGAAAACCCAAGATGTCATACACTTCCTAATAAGTTATTTTTTTCTGTATATTTTTAAATTCCTGTAGTATGTGCACTTTGTTTTCCACACTTGGCAACACCTAAAATAAGGAAGGCCTCAGTGGAGTCAGTGAATTAGAACATGGTGGGTATCTGTAAGTAAAATTGTGAGCATATATCTGTACATATAAGTATATATATATATATCACACTGCCTCATAATACATCTAATGATTCAGTAAATTTTAATGCCCACCTCATTTAATATCACAGGTCAATAGATGAAGCTATTACTCATATGGTGGTACATTTACCACCACACCTCCTCTGGTCTGGTCTAGGGTATCAGGAATTCCCCTCAGGCCTTGCCCTTTGTGTTATGATCTGGGGAGTGAAGCACCTTAAGCCTGTCAAGGTCCCTCTGGATGGCATCCTTTCCCTCCAGTGTGTCAGCTGCATCACACAGCTTGGCGCCATCAACAAACTTGCTGAGTGTGCAGTCCATCCCACAGTTCTTGTAACTGACTAAGATGTTGAATAGTACTGATCCCCATTCCAGCCCCTGATGAGCACCACTCATTACTGATCTCCACTTGGACATTAAGTCCTTAACCACAACTCTTTTTAGTGCAACCATCAATCCATTTTCCACTGAGTGGTCCACCCATCAAATCCATGCCTCTCCAAATTACAGAAAAGGATGTCATGCAGCACAATGTCAAAATCCCTGCACGATCCCAGACAGACGACATCAAGGAAAGTCACCAAATTTGTAAGGCATGGTTTACCCTGAGTGAACCCATGCTGGCTGTCACCAATTATTTATTATCCATGTGCCTTAGCACAGTTTCCAGGAGGATCTGCTCCATGATCTTGCTGGGCAGTGAGGTGACACCGACAGTCTGTAGTTCCCTGCTTCTTCCTTTTTAAAAACAGGGGTTCTTTTTCCTCTTTCCCAGTCAGCAGGAACTTCACTAGATGCCATGACTTCTCAAATATGGTGAATAATGTCTTAGCAAATACAAATTTTTTTGTCCGTGTAATGTCTCTGTGAATTGATTTAGATACCCTATAACAAGCATAGTATGAATGTTGTCATCCTGGATATGTAATACGCAATATGTAACTCACTGTTGTGACTGTAGTATATTCTACTGACTCATTTTGCAAATATTAAATTACTCAGTAATAGACTACTACTAGATCTTGTGATCCACCTTAAAACTGCAGAATTCTGCTAGATCAAAAGCCTTGTAAAATTCCCATGCGTGAATTGGTACTTTTACAACATCAGGTTAAGATCACTTTTTGCTGATATCTTGCACAGTGATTCTTTAGTCAAACCTAACTGATTATACACATACACTTTAGATAGATCCATTGACTGAGTGTGGGACTAAGATTGGACCTTGCCGCACCTAGCTCCATGAGGAGTTTAAAAAGCAATGGGACTTAACTCTGAATCTCATGACTCAACAGGAGGATTTCCTTACTCTTTGTATTTCTTCCGTTAGATTAAAAACCGTTATCCATGTCTGGGACTGAGATTGGACCTAGCCACACTTTAACTCCATGAGGAGTTTCGAGAGCAAGGGGGTCTACTCTGAACTTTGTGACTCAGTGGGAGGTTCTCCCTTACGTTTTGTGTCTTTGGTCTCTTTATAAATAATTTTAGGTTGGTTCTACCTTGATTTTCTTTTTGTATGTTTTATGCATGTGGCAAGTAATAGAGTGAGCCCTGCCATCAAACTCTGTTAAGTCACACTTCTATAAATTCATATTATGACTACTTTTGCTAATACCTTTTATGGCAATTCCTTGAGTGGCCCTAAACTGCTTGCTCATGACAACTCATTTTTGATGGTAAATACCTTCCCTAGCAGCACTCAAAAAGCTTGGAGATATTGGAGATATTATCTAGAAATTTTGTATAAAATGAAGTAGTGCTGTTTTGGGGTTTTTGTCTTCTCAGGACTTATACAGAGCATTAAAATAAGTCTGGGCAAACTGCATACCACTACCCCAAAAGCATGAAAAGGATACAGCCAGGACAAGAACAGAGATCAAGCAGAGGATAAAAGTGCAGCTTGTCCTGAACTTGAGAGGGATGCTTTGGATTTGCAGTGATGGTAGAATTTGACACAAAATAGCTTCAATACCAGGTGTACAGAAACATCAAAGTAAGAAATGTCTTTTTTTTTTTTAATATATATTAACACTTGATTTAATGAGCAATGCTTGAAAAAAATACTCAAGCCTGTCAGCAGGTTAAGTGTCAGAAAACTAAAGGTTTATAAATGACTTACCAAGAATTTTTCATATTGCTATACATTAGACTAAAGGTAACAAGACAGATTTGAAGGGAATGTAAAAATTACTTTTGGTGTGCTCAATAGAATGGAGAAAAGTGCTGACAGAATGAAAAGGGAGAGAGAAAAGAGATGATATATCAGTATCACAGTTTATTTGTTTGGGTCTTTTGGTAGGTCTTTTTTTTTTCTTCAAAAAACACATTTATTTTACTATTAAACTGATAATCCACTTTAAATGTAAATGTCTGAATACATATCCAGTCATGCAAGATGTAATCACTATAATTACAACAACAGCTGTACATTAAGGGAAACATCAGCCCTTAAATCAGTAAATGAGTTTTTAATAAAGCATTGCATTGTACAGAGTAGAAGTGATTTCTTTAACAGCCACCATCCAAACACTTTATTGTCTGATCAGTATTTCATATCAGAACATGCAAGTGATTTCAGAGTTACATTTCATCAATAGTTGTGGTATGGACTGAAACTGGAAAAGTGCCTGTCTTCTGTATTAACATTATTAAAAAATAATACAAATGCATTTAAGTGCCACTAGAGAAATCCATGGTTACCTTATGAAGTTAATCTATCATTTTATTGAATATTTTCCCCCCTTGTTTTCTTTCCCAACATAAGACACATTACTTGGCCTTGTATTAATTCTCAATATTTTAACACACATATCAAAATGAAATTTCCATTTATTATTATATACCTTAATAATTTACTCATAAAATTGTATATATTCTTTGCTACTCTTTGAATTAGATTTGTGTCTCTCTTTTCCAAAACACTGCAACACTGATATTACCATTACAATGACCATGACATGACCCGGACATGATATGAGCTATCATGCCAAAATCATCACTCATACATTTCAGTATCTAAATCACATTATGTTAACCACTAAAAAAAAAGGGTAACAGTAATTTCTCAAATATTATGGTAAGTGAAAATAAATTAAAATGCTAACTGGCATCTTGTTCTTGTAATAGAATGTTGTCTGGAAGTTAGTTCTGGAAGTTACTGGTTCTGAGCTCAAAGAGACTTAAAATTTACAGTTCTTGCCTTATAAGTATTTCAGTACTGAGCTCCAATTCACTTTGCTCCACAAACTCCCATCTTCAGTGGGAGTTTAGGCATTTAATTGCTGACATCCTTTGATTCTGCCCCTCTACTCTGCTCTCATGAGACCCTACTTGGAGTACTGCATACAGATCTGGTGTCCCCAGCATAAGAAAGACATGGAGCAAGTGTATACGAGAGCCATGGGGATGATCAGGGGACTGGAGCACCTCCCATACGAAGACAGGCTGAGAAAGTTGGGGCTGTTCAGCCTGGAGAAGAGAAGGCTGCGTGGAGACCTCATAGCAGCCTTCCAGTATCTGAAGGGGGCCTATAAGGATGCTGGAGAGGGACTCTTCATTAGGGACTTTAGTGACAGGACAAGGGGTAATGGGTTAGCTTTTAAACAGGGGAAGTTCAGGTTAGATATAAGCAAGAAGTTCTTCACTGAAAGAGCGGTGAGGCACTGGAACAGGTTGCCTAAAGAAGTAAACGTTCCATCCATGGCAGAGTTCAAGGCCAGGTTAGATGTGGTCTTGAGGAACCTGGTCTAGTGTGAGGCATCCATGTCCATGGCAGGGGGGTTGGAAATGAATGATTTTAAGGTGCCTTTCAATGTAAACCATTCTGTGATTCTATCCTGAGACCTCTCTGAACAGCTGACCTTTGACCTCAGCACTGGTAAAATAATGTGAGGCTGGCACCAGAGCCCTGACTCAGGCAAGGCAGAAGAGAAGCTACTTCATTTGGCTAGAGTATATTTCTTGTCATTAGCTATAATCTCACTAGGCATAACAAAGAACCAGAACATAAACTAGCAGCTTATATGACATTTCATTTAATTTTATATCCTAACAGCTAATAAAGAAATTAGCGTGGTTGGTACTGAAAGACATTAACTCAAAAGTTACTTCAAAGAGATGAGTTTAATGTTAAATGTGTGTACAAATTACCAGATCAGTCATACCCAAACAAAGAAGCAACATCCTTTTGCTTGTCATTTTTAGGAATTATATGAGTTATAATGCTTTGCAATCTTTAGTCCATTACCACAAACATATTCATACAAAAAAAACGCAAACAAAATTTAAGTGTATAAAGCTCTTTCTGGTGAGCACTATAAACATTTAGCAGAGCTAGAATTTTACTCTGAAACTTTGTTTTATTTTACATAGATGCTGAATGGATGCTAAGATGCATCTTTCTCTTTTGCCTAAATACCCCAAGGTCCAACCAACATTTCACATGACTCAAAAGCCCACTTACAGTCCAAATATACAACACAGAAAGCTGCAAAATCAGCCTAGAAATTTGGTGTTTGGCTCATTTTGATGTCATTCAGATGTTCTCACCTCCAAAAGTGGAGCTTAGTTCTAATAAACACAAATGTCATCATACAAGAAACTGGAGTTTAATTCCTTTGTTAGGCAGCAATTTACCGAAGTTCATAAAGGAGCTGTGTGATTAGTTGATGTTCAAACTCTCTAAGCCACTGCTACTATAGAGCTGTTAAGTTTGCAGTTTGTAGCAGACATGCGTTGGCAACACAAAAAACATTACTAGAACTGGCACTATCAAGCTTTCTGACACTGATGTGCCTGAGAAGCCCATGGTCCCATTAAAAGATAGCTATTTTGGAAATGTCACATCTGTAATAATGCAGTACATACTGAGTAAACCATGACTCAGTAAACCCACAACTTTCCTATTTTTAAGCTAAAGAGCACTAGGAAAGAAGAAAATCTTTTGCAGAGCTCAAATGAAGAATACAGCTGCCTTGACAGCCGTGGGCTGAAGTTTGTATTCATCAGGTTTCTGTCAAAAAAACAAACTCTAAATTTTAAAAATTGTATGGCTGCTTTGTTTTTCATTTCACAACTAAAAATAAGGGCTTTTCCTGGAATTCAATAAACAGAGCATTTTTAATCTGCATGTACAGACTGCAACAGAGCAACAGAGATTAAAACTGACAAATATGAAGTAAACAAAAGAAGCTGGTTAGGAGGTATGCACAAACCAGATAAGGAATTAATGATCTCAGTAAATATTGTATTGTTCCAATTAAGGTTTTGAAACATGTTGTTTATGACTTTCCGCTCTGCAGACGTCTCAATGTAATGCCCTTGCAGACAGCTAAATGCAATGCTCTTGCTTTTGCATTGATGGGAAATTTAAATTTTGTTAATGAAGTAGCATACTGCACCGTGCCTAGCTGTCCAGAACAGTACCCAGACAGGCAATGCAAGCTCAGTAGTCCAGCACCCAAATTTACTAACCTTCCTTGCAGAAGATCAGTCTGCAAACTCTTCCATGGTCATTTTCATCTCCAGCCAAACCAGTGTCTCCTGAGACTATGGGGGCTAATCGAATACCTATGTTCAGAATTAGTTAGGTGTCATTTAGTGCTAAACTTTCTTCTTACTAGGATGAAAAGTTACCAGGTTTACACTGTGAAAATAGATGGTAGATATGACTTCCTTTCCAAGTTTAAGAGATGACACTATCCATTAGGAAGTAGTATAACATGCTATAATTAATAACAATCTGAGTGCTACATACCGATTATCTATCAGTATAAAGTGACATTGAATCATGTGAGGCAAATAATCAAATGGGACATTTTATTACTAAACTATGGTTTAAAATAATTAATATAATGGTGCAACAATGGCTCAGCTGACTGCTTGCCAAGAAGCTGTGCTCGTAATCTGTAATTCAGCACTGCAAGAAGACTTCCAAGTTTTGAGATTATGGATAGTAAAGACACTCATGCAAGTGGGTCATAAAAGGTATATTACTCTCAACTGCTTCTCACATCTGTGTTCTTTCTAAGCTGAATCACCTTTAAAACCAGGTATTATTGTCACTGATTCACTTTATTTCCCAACATCCCAAAATTCAGTACTTGGTGCTATGGAGTATGAGCATCTGTTCCACCAGGAAATTACCCCTAGGGACTGCTTAATTTTCAGAGTCCACACCAAAAGCTATTGAACCTAGTCCTAATCTTTTGCAGCTGGAGTGAATGATATGCCTGGATTGTTACAAAGCAAGGCAGAGATGGAGAGAATTTATTACACCACTTGAATGCCCATTTGCACTAATACACCTACAATACGTATTTTCCTTTACAGAGTTGCATAAGTAGCACAACGTTTATGTATAATACAGCAAAATAATGGCTCAGACATTGCAAGAATTGAATTTGTCCTCAACTCTGTGTAAATATATCTTAAGATAGTTACCAGAAGAAAGCTGAAAATAATTCCAAAACCAGTGTTATGAAGATAAGGAAACACAGAAGGAAACATTAACAGCATCAAAAATATTCACAGCCAAATATCATCCAGCAAGAGCAGAAAAGGTCAAAGAAAGCTGTTAGAAAGCTTTAAAACTGGCTCACCCCATCTCCCTCCCCTAAGAACAACAAAAGCACCATAAAATGGAAGAAAGAGAATTAAAACAGAAAGAGAATATAATGTAAGAGCTGGGGGAGGAAAACAGTCAATGGAAGATAAAGTCATTTTCATAGGATATAAAGACCAAAGAAAAAGAAAGAATAAAAGTGCTACATGATAGGGATCAAAAAGTTTTAAAGCTGTTTAAATCCCTCAGAACATAGAGGTCCTCAGGACTGAAGCCTTGGTCTACGATAAATAGGTATACTGATTAAAGGTACAGTTAATTACATACCAAAGAATAGCTACTCTGGTACAGAGTATTTGCTAAACCCAGACTGACATCAACTCCAGATACTGCATTTGAGGAACAGTTGGAAAGATAAAATAAGGTTAACTTCTCAAGCATTCTTGAATGTGATGGATCTTTGTGTTTTGCAGGCTTTTTCTCTTGCTTATTATTATATTATTGCTTATAAGTAGAGCCCTTACTCTTACACTTCCAAGTGGCATGATGCTCAGGGTTTCATGTAATTATCAAAAGCCAAGAACACCACCACTGTTTTCCTTCTGAGGTGCTGCCACAGGCATTCCTTCCAAACCAGCAATAAATACAACAATAATCTGGCTACGCTAAATAGCCCAGAAATATCAGCTAATTGTGCTTCAAACATGTCCATGACATAGGAATTTAACTCCCCCCCCCCCCCCCCCGCAAGTAGAATAAATGTCATATTTATTATTTGCTCTGTTCGGATTCCCCCTGAAAGAAGGAATAATATCAAGATTTGTCTTGAGAAGCAGATTCCTTACTTTTAGGGACCATTCAAATGAAGAGTTCAAAAGACACATCCAGAGACTCACAAAACTGCCTTCTATGTTGAATCTCTCCATTTTTCCAAATAACCAAAACAACCCTGTATTTGTCTGAAACACAAGAAACCCTAGATCACTCAACATCCCGTTCTATTTTCCTCTAGATATCTCACAGGAAGTCACATAAAGCTGGCAGAATACCACAATGGTGGGAAAAAAAATAGGAAAAATGTGTCATTTTATTTTGTATGAACTTCATTCAGATCATTTTCTTTTAAATTAAACTAATGCATGAGTAGTGTTTAATTGTTCCACCCTGTTATTTCTGAGAACAGTGGTATAGTATTGCAGCTTGAAATTTATTCCAGTATTGCAGTACAGCTCCTGAGAGAGTCCTGCCAAAGAAGCTTACAAATTGCATTACTCTGAATAGAGAGACCTTAACCAGTAGTTAACAGAGTCTTTCACAGGGTGTTCTGCATCACCCAGAAAATACATATTTTTACATGTGGGGTTTTTTTCTTTCTGGGGACTCTTTACAAGATTAAAGTATTAAACCCTTTTTTCTTACCCTGCTACAGATCTTATGCTGTGACTCAACAAATTCTTCCACTAAGAATTCAAAGGCTTTAATTGAGGTATATGATAAATTCCCTAGAATGGAAAAAGAATTATGGGCTTAATTAGGTGTGCCTTTCTCTTTTCAACATTTTGTACCATTCTACAGCATCTGATTTTCTATTAACATTCAAATACAGGATATACAAGGCAATGTCTCAAACACAAAGAAAATGTTTCAGCTCTCTGACTAGAAAAGAACTTCAGGCATTCAGAGGTGGCATTCTAAATACAATTGTGTAGCTCTCAAACACCATGAATCAAGAAAGAGAAATTTAGAGATGAGAAAATAAATTGTACTGCAGACTCAGGAAGCTGTTTCTAATCATTGCATTATGAAAACAAGCTATTGTCACCAAAGAGCTAGCAAAAAGCAATAGTCAGGAGGTGAAATCAAATACTAGAGAAAACAGGAGTGCTGAGAGGATTTTGCACAGAAGCCTGTGACAGCAGGGTAGGTTCAGTAATACTTTGGAGAGGAGAGGTAAATTAGAAGGGAAACTGTGGGGGAAAAGGAGTACTTCTTGTTCATACATTTTTCTACTTAAACATGTAGATAAATAGAAAGATAGCATGAGTTCAGCTTTTGCTTCTAGAAACCACCAGAAGGTTCTAAAGAGCTCTGTCACTGCTAACAAGATGATAATATTCCATTTATTCCTGATGTCCCGTTCAGACGGGTCAGGACCAGAGGAAGGAAGGGGCCAAAGAACACCCATGTAGCTGGGGCAGGAGCTGGGGCAGGAGCAGTGGCAGCAAGGCCAGTGTAGACAGCTCTGGGAAGAAGGTTGAGCAGAGAGGCAGGAGATAAGGAGGAGCTTTTTCCCCAGGAAGGCAGCGGGGACAGGAGCTGCTGTCAGTTGGGACAGTAGATTCCCTGGATGGACTCCGGCTCTCACAGGATAAAGCTTTGAGCAAGCTGATCTGATCTTGTGGCTGATCCTGCCCTGGGTAGGGAGTCAGACTGGAGACCTCCTGAGGTCCTGCGTTACCCAATGATACTGGGCAGGGGGCCACGCACTAGCAGGGAGTACGACTGCGAAACGGGTACTTCATAAGGAGATGTCTAAGGGATTCTCAGTTACTTATTTAGAAATAGCCATTTTCAGCAAGCCTGGCAGTTTCCAGAAGCAAAGAAAATAATGTTTGCTGTGCTATGAATTGTACAGGATAATTAACACACCTCTCTGTCAGCAGTCAGCTTTCATTGAAAGTGCAGCCGGGAAATAGAACCTGATTTTCCCTACCCCTTTGTTAGGATCCCTCAGTGATTCTAAGATCTGTGCTGTGCATGTGAAAGGAATCAGTTGGTACCCATGATGTAAGGAGAGTCTTGGAGCATTTCAAAGAAGGTAATGTGGTGTAGGAGACTGGTACTCTGAAGATCTCCATTCTCTTTCCACCTCTGTCTTTGGTGAAGTTCAGTTTACCTAGTTGCGAAAGGAAGATGATGCTATTATCTTGAGGGAGGAATACCTACCTTTTTAGACAGAAGTATGTTATATACAAACTCATCATTTGTTCCTGTCATTTGCTTCTTGTAACATCCTTGAAAGAAAGGGTTTGATTTTTTTGTATGTACATGGAAGAGGGTAGATGGCTCACCCATGAAGTTGACAAGGCAGTGATCCAGTCTAGATTTTAATTGCTGCAGACATAGCTCCATAAAATCCGCAATAAACATTAGCAAACAGCCATAGTATCCAGCTTCAAATAGAACCCCATTAATAAAAGTCATATATCATAAAATATCAGCAAAATGCACAGAAATATTTTCAACAGTTGTAGCCAGAGTACAGGAATTTTTGCTCCAGGTGATCCTAATTATAAATGGATGTTTCTATATGACACATCATTTAATCTGTCATCCACAGTGAATTGTACATCACTGCTTTTGGTACTATTCAAAACGTTCAGAGGATTTATGTGCATTACTCTTAAAGAATGTGAGTTCAGCAGCACTGGGTGTGACACCTTTTATTAATCAAATATAAGACAAATTGCTTTCAAAAACTGAATGTTTTAATTCATTAAATTCTACAAAATGCAATGAAATACAAAGAGAAAAGTATGTTTTACATATCAAAACACCAAGAATTAACACAAACCTTGCTTACACCTCCATTCTGAAGACCCAAAACATTTACATCTAGAAATATTGCATTGAAGGGTTTTAAAAGGCTAAACTTAGCTCATATTTTCAGTCTTCCACTAATGCCCTGGTTAGAGTTACTTCTTTCATTCCTTACTAATTTCTTAATTGTTCTTAGTTTTCAGTTTCTCACCTTTAAATTCTCAGATAAAAGAAGCTGTGTCATTTATCCCTCACATTTCACTTGTAGTATTGGTTCTTCTATACCCATGTCATTCACATTCAACCTTAACTCCAGAAAAAGAACTTGATGAAAAACTTGAAGTTCAGTTCTCCAGAGAAGAGATATCAATGCAATATTTGGAAGTGTTCTGAGTAAAAATTCTCCTATTTACGCTATATCAGTGCCTGAACAGAGGGAGTTAGGTATACATGGGTAGTTCACTGGTTCTGGACTAAAATAATTTTACTTGGATGGGGACTACATGAGCAGTTCAGAGTATGAAATTAGTCTGACAAGGAATAAAGCAATTGATCTGGCTCCTTATAAAGTCTCTAGAGCTAGAAATTCCTGTATTTTTTTTTCTTACACTGGTAATTTTACTATGCTCAGATTACTTGTAACAAGATGAGGCAGCAGAGCTAGTCTTTCCTTACAGCAAGCCACCACAGTGCACAGGTCTTTCCCATACTTACAGTGCAGGCTGACAGAAGTGAATTGGGAACATATATCGCTAGCAAGTTTCCAGGGTTTCACAATGATCTTCTGGTTATTTCTGCTGGTGGACAAGATACACTCAAATATATAAGAAAAAAATACCAGCTGTAGCAAACTAAGGGCACTGTAGTAAGATGAGACTATAGTTAACTGAGATTGTTCGATTGCAGTGACTATGAACTCTAACCTCCTTCCTTGATTTAAAAATGCAAACCAGAGAAAATTATAAAGAAGAAGCTGGTGGGAAAACAAATAAACAAAAAAGAAAAAAACAAAACCAAAAACACACACAAAAAGCCCCCCCCCCCCATCTTCTTTAGGCAATTGTTTGTAAACATGCAGGATAGAGTAGCAGCACAACAGAGGGAGGAGGCCAACAGGATTATGGAACGGAAGGTGCAGTGATCTGAAATTTCAGGGCTTGCTGTCTTTCCCCTGCGGTTGCATCAAAAATTCAGAGACCTCAGACATATTATACAAGATCCTGGGAAAAAGCATATTGAGCCCAGCAAGGCACTTGCAATGTGCCAGAATAATTATTTCCAAAGCAAAAGCTCACTGACTGAAGATGACAGAGAACTAGCAATTCAGTCATTCAGCAATTCTTTGCGACCATGAAAAATCAGGAATTAAGGTGAAAATGGAGTTGGAGAGGACCCACATCTGAAGCAGGGAAAAACCTTTCTCTTGGTAGCCAATAAGGAGAACAAATGCTTTAGAATCATCATCACTCTGGATTAGACAGAGTTCAACTTGTTCTGTTAGAGTTTGTCCTCTCTGTAGCGCTACCAACAGTTACTACTCAGTAATGTTGTGGGGTCAAAAGTGTAGGAGTTTTAGATTTTAAAAGTGTGTTAGAGGAGTGAGTAAAATAATTTCAACACTGAAATTGACTTTAGCAAGCAGTTTAGGCCAAAGAAAGGGAATGCAGGATTCTGGTGAGGAGAGAGAGGAAGGGGAGGCCCAAGCAGCACAAATATTAAAGTGTACATTGTTGCACTTAAAAAAAAAACACAAAAGAAAATTAAACAAAACTAAACTTTCAGGTTCAATTGTACTTTATCACATTTCTACTTTTGGGTGTGACTTCTAATTCTGTTTGAACTAATTTAAATTAATTCTTCCTAGTAACCCAGATTGCTTAGTTTTGGGTTAAATCAAAAGTTTCCAGTTGATTTTACATGAATTTTTTGGTTAAATTTTTATTTTTCTTTGACCTAAGAAAAAGACAAAGCCAACCTTTTGCTTAGTTCTGACTCAAGACATACATTCAATGGGCTTATGTTTTCAGCTGGGTTACCAGAAGATCAAAAATCCACTATTTGTACTGCACTCTAAATACCATCTCTTAACTGTTTTGAGTTTGTTCTAGCACAGATCAACTTACTGATGTTCACTAGTCATTGAATGAGGGCTAATACTCTAAAAAATTGTTTCAGGATTATGAGATGGTAATTACTGTGCACTACAGCATCTCCTCTGGCTTTGCAAAGAAGAACCTCAAAGCATCATATGAGTATTTAAATACTCTACTTAAGTTTAAGCAGACCTAAATAGATCATTAAAAGCTTCAAGCCCCAGAAACAGGGAAAACTGCTGTCTCTGATAGAAGACATGCATTAGATCTGTACCCCCAGTGCAGAGAGAGCCATTTTGCTGTGACAGTTTGTTTTAAGCATTATAAATTAAACCTTTATTTCCCATCTTTTACAAGCTAGGTCTTTAGAAGGCAGGATAAATCTCCCTGGAAACAAACACCCTTCCTACTGCAACTATTTAGACAGTGTTTTTTCTTTCTCTACTCAGAATGGACAAATGTTTTTGAGGCCATTATTAATTCTGTCAAAACCAATTTTACCTATTTCTATTCTTCAAATAAAGAAACCTTTCTCAAAAATTCAGCTGAAACGTTTTTGGCATTGGTTGTGGGGATTTTTTTTCCTCATGCTGTTATAGAATGACTTTTAGAGATGGAAAGTTTTCAATGGTGAAATATCTAGAAAATTTTTGCATGGATAATACTTTCTAAAAGACTTTTATTGGCTATTTTATTGAGGCAGTTGAGCTTGATAGTAAAGTTTATTGGTAGTATTATGTTGGTGGAAATGCTGGAAATCTGGATGAAGTTTCCTTTGTTTCTTGTATCATTTATAGCACTGATGATTAGCTACCACTAAAATGTCATCACCGTCATGAATTTGTTCTATTGCAACAGTTTTTTATACTGGACTCTTTTTCACAACTGGCTCTTTCACCATATTTTTTATTCAAACACTATTTTTGCTTCATGTAATAGCGACAAGTACTTTTAAGGAGTGGGCTGGGTATATTATAGAAAATCCAGCTTCTGTGCTGATATTTGACCAGGATAGTTTCATCTTTTGTCTTCTCAGTTTTCAAATAGGTTTTTGAGGTTCTCTTTCCCAATAGCACTTCTGAATTTAGCAACATATATATCAGTTAAATTCTAAACATAAAATTATAGAGATTATTTACTATAAGAGGTTTGTGTCAAATGTGTCATAGAATCATGAAATCACAGAAAGCTTAGGGTTGGAAAGGACCTTAAGATCATCCCTTTCCAACCCCCCTGCCATGGGCATGGATGCCTCACACTAAATGATGTCATCCAAGGCCTCGTCCAACCTGGCCTTGAACACTGCCATGAATGGAACATTCACAGCTTCCTTGGGCAGCCCATTCCAGTGCCTCACCACCCTAACAGGAAAGAATTTCCTTATATCTAATCTAAACTTCCCCTGTTTAAGTTTTAACTCGTTATCCCTTGTCCTACTACTACAGTCCCTAATGAAGAGTCCCTCCCCAGCATCCCTATAGGCTCCCTCCAGAGACTGGAAGGCTGCTATGAGGTCTCCACGCAGCCTTCTCTTCTCCAGGCTGAACAGCCCCAACTTTCTCAGCCTGTCTTCATAAGGTAAGTGCTCCAGTCCCCTGATCATCGTTGTGGCCTTCCTCTGGACTTGCTCCAACCCTTCCATGTCTCTCTTATGCTGGAGACACCAGAACTGCACACAGTGCTACAAGTAGGGTCTCATGAGAGCAGAGTAGAGGAGCGGGATCACACTCTTTTTTGTCATTGTTTAAGCACAGGCTGTAAATCAGAACCATACAGCTCTCACGCTCACTTCCCCCCACCCCTTCATCCCCAACACCCCCCCCCCCCGATAACATCGGTGTTATCATCACTGTTCCCAGGGTGAAAGTAAGCCTGTCGAGGTCCCTCTGGAGGGCATTCCTTCCCTCCAGCTTATCAACCAAACCACACAGCTTGGTGTCATCAGCAAACTTGCTGAGGGTGCACTCAATCCCACTGTCCATGTCACCAGCAAAGATGTTGAACAAGACCGGTCCCAACATCGATCCCTGAGGGACACCACTTGTTACTGGTCTCCACCGGACATTGAGCCATTGACCACAACTTTTTGTGTGCAGCCATCCAGCCAGTTCTTTATCCACCAAGTTGCCCATCCATCAAATTGATGTCTCTCCAATTTAGAGACAACGATGTTGTGCAGGACAGCGTCGAAAAAATCCAGGTGACTTTTCAACTTCTGAGAAATTAAGAAGGTCATCTATTTTGTCTTTTATTACCACAAGATGTGAGAAAAAGGACAATAGTCCTAAAATATCCATTATAATCAGTCATAGCTATCAAGTAATTCCACTAATGTGAAGTATGAGGGATTTGGTTTTGTCACTTCAAGCAGGCAAGTATAGATGCCTTATTCAAAACAACTAAGATTTGGGGGATCACTTTGTCTAATATTTAATTTTAAAACAAATAGTCCAATATTTCATTTTAAAACACCTTTAAAAAAAAAAGAAAAAGGAAAGATGAGAAGGAGGTTTTGTTTCATATCATATTTGCTGCTGGGATGGGAGGAATACTGCCTAAAATCATGTAATAGGGTTTGTGACTGCAAAGCCCTGTGAGGATGACTTGTACTTGACTGATGCAGAGGATATTTATGACTTTCTCATTTCAAGAGTACATTTTAAGAAAGGAAAGCAAGTAGGCCAAGATTTAGCTAGATGACTAACTTTTTGCCACAGGGAAGACTTTCACTTTCAGGAAGCATTTGTCATGGAAAGTTTAAAACTTGCTCATTAGCAGTCTCTTTCTAAGTTACACTACATCAAGACAAGTTACAAAACAACATAACTGCAAATATTAACACCTTCTCTTCTGTCAGAAAAACAAACTCAAATTACAGGAGTTGCTGTTTGGGGTGGGGACTTTTTCCCTCCAGAGGACCTATGAGACTGAATGATGCTTAATATAAAAAGTCACTGGAGTGTCCCCTGGGAATGGGACTCCCTAAATACTAGGCTAGCCCAGAAACTGTCTTTGAAGACATTCTCTGTTAGGTAGCAAAGACACTTAGGGTAATAAGTGTTTGGTAATGTCTTGGATTTTTGGACAAGGTTGATTAAGAAGTTTTCTTCTGGCTGTACATTTGCAGTCCCTCGCAACTCAACAATTTCTGGTAAATTGTTTGCAAATCAGATCACAGAAGTGATCTGTGTGGAAAATCAGCCTCCAGAGAGGGCATATTATCACTAGAGGTATTTCATCGGACCATTCAAACTCCTCATTTCTGGCTGAAGAATGACACCAAGACCTCTCTCTTCAGAGCATGAAAATCAGGAGTTAAAGCCTACAAAACTGCAAGGATATTATCCTTAGCTGAAAATAATTTAAATGCCCAGAAACTGCTGTAATCAAATTAATGTCTTTTTCTGTCAAATATGGGCTTTCAGTGACAAATATGTTTTTCCACTGGTTTTGTAATATTATTTTTAATGTATTTTCTGATTTTTGAGAAGGAATTCCAACTAAAACAGACTCTTAGCCTGTATGTCTGTTAAAGTTGTTTTTGAAAAAAGACCCTGGTTTTGGATTTTTCATGCATCTGCCTAATTCCTTGTTTCCTCCTTTCCACCCTGTAATCCCTTAAAATGTTTCAGTGTGGAAGAGATTAATGACAAAGACTCATTTTCTGACAAAAAAATTTAAGACTAATTTTATGACAAAAAAATTAAAAGTTATATTTATAATCTTTTACAAGACATGCTGCCAAAAACTAAGACATATTATTTTAAAATTGAGAATTTCTAATCTTATTTTTTTCTTTTTCCAGGATTAAGGTTTTCCAAATTCATACTGAATATAATGGAAAACATAGAAACAGAAGGAATTCATTTATCACCTTTATGTATAATATATTTTATGTCACTTGGCTGTAAAATATGTAAAATAATAATAACAACAGTAATAAAAATTCAGAATTACTCTGTAATTTAAAACTCCTCAAAGACACTGAATATTAAACCCTGTTTTACTTCAAACATTACAAAATTTTAAAATAATTTCTACCTTCAAGACTCTGCATGGCCCTAATCTTTTCCATTTTTTTGATTAACTCTTTCATTTAAGCAGTGGTAAGTAAATTTCAGGGAATAGCCTGTATTTAATGGCCAGCTGAGAAAAACAGATATCTTAAGACACAGTGAAGTTCTAACAGCTGGCCATTGATCCCCCCCCAAAATTATCATGCATAAATGTCATTATTGCTGTTGCAAGCTATAAATGGAGTTTTCTTGTGTTTTCAGGCAATTTCACTGGATTAAAGGCTTTCAGAAAGCATGATAACGTTAGACCTTATATGCAGATCAGATATAACCTCTGAGAAACAGTGTATGCACCATGCAAATATTGTACTTGATTGTTTTCTTTCCTTCATTGCAGGTTTTTTTTTTGGACGGGGGGTGGGTGTGGGGAATGGGAGAGACGTGGAGAGAAGGGGAATGGGAGGGATGTGGATAGAAGGAGAAGGAACAGATAGGGGAAAAGAGGATTGCTGTATTCAAGTAGTTGTCCAAATCCTTAATTCCTCACCTGTGACTAACTTGAGTGTCTCATTTGTTGTAAGGCGACCCAGTTGGTTAAGGTTATCTTACCTAAACCCTGACCACATAAACTAACTATAAAAGTTGACAACCTGAGCTGCTATCATCTGATGTATTTTAATCGAACACAGTCACATTTAATAAATTACCTGGTGATGGAAAGGGTGAGAGTACGTACATGTGAGGGGAAAGAAATAGGGCTGTAAAATAGATTATTTTAAAATATTTCTATACATTTCCAAGAGCAAATTGTATTTTTTACCATAAGAAGGTGTTCCTCTCACGTTGTCTCCAATTCTGTGGTATGGAAAAATGCATATTTCCTGGTTTCAATCTTCACTAAAAAGGCATTTATGCTTCAAGCTACAGTAATGAAAAAGAGTGAGAAATAAAGGGAAGAGGACTGGCCTGTAGTGTTCTCTTCTGTTCTTTGCATAAGGAAAAGCAAACCGTGCATTGTATAACGTTCTACAACGTGGTAAACGGTTATCAAATAAACAGTGCCCTCTGTTGGAGGAAAAGGTCCCTCCTCTTGCCAGCTCTCCGAAAGCTTTTTAGAGTGGGTACTGCTACACTTAGTGTATTAGCAAAATATTAGCCACAGTACACTTGAAGAGAGAAATAAATGTCTGTAAATGTAAAACTTGGGTCATTGCCTAGTAAATAATTCCAAATTTGTATCTAACATAATACCATAATATTACTGTTACAGATAGTATAAGGAAGGGGGGAGAGGGAGGGTGAGGCAAAAAATATGAACAAGATAACATTTTCTCTGGTTAAAAAGGTATGTTCTGACAGAAGGTTACACAACAACTCCAGAAACACCTTTCTTGTTTCCAGCTACAGGGACTACTTTGGGAACCTTCTGAAAGTTAACTTTTACTGAACATAAAATCCCTGCAAGGCAGAGCATTTCCTCCTGTCAGAGAGATGATAATTTTCATCTTTCCCTTCTCCCCCTCTCTCTCCCCTCCTACCCCTCCAACGAAGAAATTTCTATACTGGTCTATACTGCAATATTTTGGTTGCAGCAAGAGTTCAGAGACACCATTCTCACCAAGTAAAAACATGGTAGAAGAAAGAAAACCAGCATATATAAAACAGCGAGAGGTAACAAGAGCCAGCAAGCTAACTCTTCAGCTCTTTAGAGGCCATAGGATGTATTTAACAACCTCAGAGAATGCCAATTTAATCCTAAATTGCCAATCACCCTATCTTCAAACCCTGTTTCATTATGCGATCTTTTTAAATAGAAGGAATGAAATTACAGATTTTGCTACCCACATGTAGGACAAGACACATCCTTACAGATTCAAGTGGAATCCAGGAAAAATATTTCCTACCATCCCATAACACACACTTTGGTCTTCAAAAGACAAGACTATGGACTTGCTGTCTTCTTCACCCTTGACTCCAGGTCATCTAAAGAGCGGCAATAGAACAAAAGAGCATCCACAGGTTCCTGAAACCTCTCAAACAGGTAATTTGTGAACACCTTATAGAATGGCTGCCCTGTCCATGAGTCAATGCCAATCAGAAGGAGGCTGACAGCATATTTAGAAATACCTTTTATACCGCCATTTACTGCTATTCAGATATTATAGAACTTGTTAGCAATGTCAGCAGTGCATGACCATGTTCTTCATGTATGTATCCACATATATGTCTGCTTTGATGATTATGAAACTGTGGAGTTAACTAAGAAAACTGTCAAAGAGGACAAACATAAGCAGACTAATGCCTGAGAAGCTATGCTTCAGACCTTGTACTACAGCACTTGTGAGCCCACATCAGGAGCCCTGCATCCAGGTTTTTGTCCCCCAGGAACCAGAAAGACATTGTTGTGCTGGAATGAGTCTTCAGAGGATCCCCAGGGCAGAAGGGCTGGGAGCACACAACAAACAAGGAGGGACTGAAAAGCTTACTTAGCCTGGTAAGGAAGCTGTTGAAGGATCTACATATTATCTTCAACTACCTAATGCCTGGTGGGTTATAGAGAAGATGGGCCACACTCTCTCTGTAGATGAGTAGCAGAAGAATAAGGGGCAGCAGCCAAAGGTTGTAGTACAAGAAATTAAGTAGATGCAAGGAGCAAACTCTTCACCAAGAGGGTAGACAAAGGCTAGAGTTTTCCACAGAGGTTGTGGGATCTCCATTGTTGGAGACATTAAAAAAATGAGTTAAGAAAGAGTTCAGCAACCAAATGTAACTTCAAAATTGGACCTGCTGTAGAAGAGGGGAGAAAAGTTAGCTAGTATGACCCCAGAAGTTCCCTTCAGACTAAACCAGTCCATGATTGTGAGTTGACATCGATATTGCAGAAAAAAAGGCTCAAGAAAGGTCTTATTGGAACTGCGCAGTTAAAAAAGACCATGTTTGCAGCATACAGGTATTTCCACAGGAAGATGGTATTCCTTATAAACAACAGCTTTCTTGATATCCTAAGGTTTAATAAAATGGACTCCTTTTTTTATTTATGTACGTTTACCATTCTAGAGACAGAAAGTTGTAGTTGTGGAACGCAATATTCATTGTAAACACCATACAGAACATGATTACTGCTGTCTCTTAGCAGATTTCACTAACTCACTTCAGGTGCAAATCCAGTGTTTGAGATAGTTCCGAAGTAGGACTATTTTGATGTGTTTGCTGCTAATGTTACAAAAAATGCATGTCCATAAGAATCAGCAATAAAGACTTGTAATTTTTACACATTAAAAAAAAAAAAACAAACACACAAACAGCTCCTAAAATTTTGCTTCTTTCCAAGCATGAATTTTCTATTACAAGCAAGTGCAGTAATATTCAGTTTAGCAGAACAGTGCATGACTACAGCTTCCATTCATCGGCTTGGCCTTTCTAATTCAGAAGTCAGTAAACAAACCATGCAGCACATAAACACCAAATACACACAAAGCACAGGTAAGATGTCCCAGACACATCAAACATAAAGAAATGTATGTTTTAGAGTAGATCTGCAGCAGACAGTATTCACTTCCTGAGACAGCCAGAAGTTAAAATTTCCAAACAAAATTCTCTCTGCTTTGGAAACTACATATTTGAGTTCTCTGTTATATTTTTTTTTGGCCATAAATATAGGAAAAAATAACCCACAACCCCCAGCACTACTAACCAAAAGTTTAACATTATATTCACTTAAATGTTTTCTGGATCTTTATGATCCAAACTTGAATATAATTATAGCTATCTTCTCCCCTCCCCTGAGGGAGAAATTCTCATTGTTCATCTCCAGAGTTGTTCTCATAGAGGGCTTAGCAAGGAGTTCCCAAACCCAAACTGCATTAATGAATTATATAATTAGACAGCAGGAGAAGAATCTCTAGATCACCTCGCCTGCTGTGATAGAAATAGAATCCAGCAGACTGTACCATTTCTAGCTCAATTTGAATTAATTTTAGTTTTCTAATTTGTGTTGAAAAGGGCAAGAAAGCTACAAACTTAATGAGAAATTATAGGTCCACAGCAATCACTAACAAAACTCCTCTTGTCTTTTTTATGTCCAGTCCTTTACCTCTGCTAATTAAGCTGAGAAATTAGTTTCTTTCTCCATGGATCACCAAGTTGGTTTTGTTAACAAAAGACCTCTCTGTGTCAAGAGTCAGAAGCTAACCTGGAGGAGAATTTCTCTGTTATCTCTTTTGGGACTATTCTTCCAGTCCTAGTCAAAATTAAGTAGAAAGACCATGACATAGCATTTGTAGCTGTTGGTAGGTTTTCTTAATCTCCTTTGCAAGGGACATTGTTGACAATGGTGCCTATATTGCACAGAAGTCTAGCCTAGAAGGGAGAATGGTCAACAACAAAAGGATATCAGCCAGCATGTTTACAGAATACTGTCTAAAACCGTATTTGGATATTCCTTGCACTTTTGTTAAGAGCTACATGGTTAAAAATCATGTCCCTCTAATCTGGGGGGAGAATTACTTTAGAAATTCTATAGTATCTTGGTTTATATTTTTCAGCATGGATGTAAAGCTGTTAACCATAAAGGTTTATATATTGTTTCAGACAATTCTTTGGGTTTGCTATCAGTACTTAGCAGCTTTGAGGACCGCACCCTGTTTTTACTAGTTTCCAAAGTGACATAGGCAAAAAGAGGGCAACTTCATATAGAGAGATTTAGAGTTCTTGTTGCCATGGTAACACCACTTCGTGTTAGGAGGCTTTTCTGAACATTTTGGCTATTTTACAATCCCTGCCTTAGTTTAATAGATCTTTAGTGTTCAGATGGTTAATTCACCTGGCAAAAGCTTATTGCCCTTTTAATAAAGCCCTGCTACACAGACATTAAAATCAAATAATACCTGTGCTTATTTTATTAGACTTCAAAATATTTCCCTGAACAGAGGAAGATGTCCTCTATGTAAGGAAACATTTCGGGTAACTTTCTTTCCTATCTTGTAAAGGAGCTGCAGCATCCCAACAGGCTTTAATCCTTACCACTTTCCTGTGGCTATTCTCCATTTTCTTGTTTTCCACTTTCAGAATGATATACATTATATACAAGAAAGGTTTGGATGAAGAGCAGGACAAGAATATCTGTAGTCAGAGGCCAGTGGTTGGAGAGTTCAGTGCTGAGAGTCAGATGCTGTAAATCTGCTGGGGACTGTTCCCACAGGTAATCCTGACAAAGCCACTTTACTTTCTATCTGTTGCCTCCAGGGTCAGAGAGAGGTGAGAGCTGCTCTGAGTGTGTAGTGATGAGTAAAAACAACTCTTCACTTATAGAAATTACGACCATCTATGGGACTGTTACTGCATATCTTTAGACTAAGCTCCACCAAAACGAAGGGCTTCTGAACTGTGACAGTTCATGGTGCATCCACAGATCCTCAAAACTCAGAATCAAAACGTAAATATAACTCCAAATATAAATTTTAATTTGCTTAATTGTGCACAATTGGAACACCTTGGGTTTCAGGTGTGACTGGTTCTGTGAAATATGTGGAGCTATATTGAGGATGTATCACCTGTCTCTGTAGTTTCTCTGTGCCCCACTGTCCCCATTTCTAAAACAGGAGTCGTGATTCTTCTGCATCCCTGCCAAGTGTGTTGCGATGTCTGGATAGACAGTGCCAAAGGTAAGCCAGCTAGACAAGGCTTCTGAGGAGAAAGACTGTGTTTTATTTAGCAAACTGAAGTGGTTTGAAAGAAAGCTGATACACTTCTTCATAAGCTTTTATTCAAATCATCTTACAGAATCATTATTTTTTATGAATGCATATAATTTTTGTCCTTTGCCTTTTCAAGAATATTATCTTCTCTGAAATATACTTGAAACGTAAAATAGCATACATACACCATCATATATATGGTATTTTGAATGAATATTTTTCTATCGATTTTAATTTAAAAAAAAAAAAAAAGGAAGAATTGTAAAGGAAACAAAAGGCTCTTATAGCTTGTAAGAGTGCGAACAATAAACATCCCAAACTGCATTCTCATAGATATGTAAATTCCAGGATTCTGAAAAGATAAGGGAGAAAATATAAGCTTCTGCTTAGATCTTTGATATTGCGGTACAGGTAACTGCCACAGTTACCTGAGCACAAATTCTTATCCATTTTGCAATATCTCTGGTAAATTTAGCAGAGTGTAATGGTTCCTGTCATGATAAAAGGAGAAGAGGGCAGCTGTGTCTCTGCTGAAAAGGTAATTTCAACCTTGCAAAAATTTCTGGATCATATTGCTTGTCACTGCACCAAGACATTTAGGCAGACATTACCTTTTTATTTTAAACATAAATGAGTAACTGAAGAGCATTGATATATATAAATGGCTTTTTTACTATTTTCTAGTGCTCTTTGCAACACAGCAGACGTCTTATTTTCTTCTTAAAATGCAGCAGAGATCCCAGAAAGCTCCCCATAAGGACCTGGTGGTCTTTCCTTGTGAGAACCTAAGATATTCAGAGCTATCAGCAAATACAGTAGTGCTCAGCCTGTACAGCATATGATTGTCTTTCTTACTATTGCAGGCCCAGTTGCTATATTCAAATTCAGCATTAGTTTTAGAAACAATTCTAAATCTCTCCTGTACATTTCCACAAGAGAAATAGTTCCAGCAGTCTCAAAAAGATCAGAGCTGCCATCCTCTGTATCATCTGTGTCTTCAAGGAAACAAGAGCTGCACACCTTATTTAAGGCAGCGTGGTCCTGAGTGCAGTGAAGAAAAAAAAATTCACATCTTGTTTGATTAATTAGCTCCTAAATGACATACATACAGAGCAATAAGTCACAAGGAAGAAAAGATGGAAACAGTCGTAATTCAGTTCTAGTTTCTGGCTAGGTCAAACCACAAGTCTGATCACTTTCTCCCCATGAATATATTCCTAAAACTCTCAAATATGACTTGTTACTGCATTGTTGCTTCTTCCCAGCTTCCATCTCCCTACCCCCAATGGAAATGACATGTCTGAGTGCACACATGTTGAAACCATGTTTT
Source organism: Pezoporus wallicus (assembly GCF_028554395.1). Classification (NCBI taxonomy): domain Eukaryota; kingdom Metazoa; phylum Chordata; class Aves; order Psittaciformes; family Psittacidae; genus Pezoporus; species Pezoporus wallicus. Next base: position 362,870 of record NW_026640005.1, on the reverse strand, counting down.
CACAATAGAGTAAACTTGAATTTGCAGCTCCTACTGCAGTTACGTGACACAGCACACCGATCCACGATAAACTTGTTCCGCCTCTAAATTAATTCAAATATAGGTTAGTTAACTGTGTAGAAGCTGGGTTTGTAAGTGAAGCATCACCTGTCTATGCCATCCTAATTTAATCTGATAACCTGTCCTCCTACACTAAGTAAAAAGTCAGAGTAAACACTGTATTGTGTATTTCAGCTAATATGAATGAAATTAAAACATGTCCCTGCACAAGATCAGGGGACAGTAGTGATAATTTATCTATGTGCAGTGGTAGTTATGAAAGATTGGCAACATAAGGTGGTGTTTCTCAGTTCTTTTACACTTCAATTCTAGAACCAGGTCTGTTCAGGATTTTTATCAATGATCTGGATGCTGGAGCTGGACGCACCATTAGCAAATTTGCTGATGACTCCAAACTGGGAGGTGCTGTTGGTTCTATCTTGAAGGATGAGACACCTTGCATCTGAAGTTTCAGTGCTGCCATATCAACAGCTGGACTTTCTTGTGTATTCCTAGAAAAAGATATGTAAGTATCTTGATGGCTTTTCAAGACCAAACAGAGTCTGTCCAAGTTAACAAAAGCATTTATGAAAATTTATTAATAACTCACAAAAGAAAATCTCCTTTTTTTTATGCTATCAGTATCACACTAGAGAAAAAAATGTACAATATTGTAAATGCAGCTGTGTGATCACAGAATCAAATCCTACCACAGAAACATATTATTTAAAAAGAGCATATTCACTGGCTTCTTTCTGCATTTTCACCTATTATGTTGCAATAGAGAGACAAACTGTACATTATAAACATGGTTAGTCCCTATGCAAATGTACGGTATATAACACAGTAGTTTAAAGGATAAAAAGTATAAAGGATAAAAAGTGAAGTCAGAAGAAGAACTAGAATCCTACTTTTCACACTCCTGAGTTTAAATTGTTCAGTCATCAGCAACAAAATCATCCTCTTCATATACAGAATTTCGATATGTTGCTTTGGGATACAAAGGTCCTGGAAACTTAACATTACGGCACCATGGTAAACCATTGAGAAATAGCTCCTCTTTGTTCCTTCAGAGCATTTGGTTAGAGAGTTTTTGATAGAAATCCTTAATCTGCTTCAGAATTTATACTTTTGCTTTCTCTGTTATGTTATGGATAGTATAGAACTTCAATACATGTTGTAATTTAAGCCCAGCTGGCAACTAAGTACCCACACAGCCACTTCCTCACACCTGCTACTCCCCACCAGGATGGGGAAGAGAATCAGAAAAATAGTAAAACTCATGGGTTGAGATAAGAACAGTTAAGTAATTGAAGTAAAAGTAAATGATAATAACAATAATCATGATGATGATGTGAGAGAGAGAGAGAGGAATAACACAGACTCCTCTCCTGAGAAAGAGATGCACAGTACAATTGTTCACCATCCACTGACCAATGCCCAGCCTGACCAGAGCAGTGATCAGTGGTTTCTGGTTCCAGGTAACTACCCCCAGTTTCTATACTGGACATGATGTGCTGTGGTGTGGAATACCCCTTTAGCTAGTTTAGGTCAGGTGTCCTGTCTCTGCTTCCTCCTGACTTCTTGTGCCCTCCCGCACTGGCAGAGCACAAGAGAATGAAAAGTCCTTGATCTGGGTAAGTGTTATTGAGCAACAGCTAAAACATTGGTGTGTCATCAGCATTATTCTCAGACTAAAGCCAAAACACAGCACCACACCAGCTACTAGAAAGAAAATCAACTCTGCCCTAAGTGAAACCAGGACATTACCTTGCACCCTTTCCAAATGCAAGGAAGCAGTTTCACCTTTCTTAACGGATTTTGAGGAATTCTATTCATCTCTGTTTCTAACCTCCTGTACTGATGTTAGGTTTCCTTTACTTCTGACAGGTTTCAAGAAATTTTTTTTGCTCTTTTCTCACTTTTTCCATATGTATTTTGATATGTTTTATTAATTTACTCTAGTTTTTATTCATTTCCCTCATTCTCCTGCATCTCTTAAGTTGCATTTTTTGTTTGTTTTCTAATTGCTGCTTTCCTCTCACTGCTGAACCTAGGGAATGCTTTAGCCAGAGCTAACTTTAGAAGGTGACTTTAATGCAGCTATTTGTCTGAATAAAAAGAGACAGCTATTGTGAAGGGTGCTCTCAAGTGTCCCTCAGAAGACCTTTATTCCTACACAGGTCCAATAGTGGTCCACATCCTCCCTTGCTCCAGTGGTGTCATTAGACTCCAGTTCCTTGTCTAAACAAGACAGGAGACAAAACTCTGTTGTCATGAGCTTAGTCATTGCAGGGGAAGAGGTGAAATAGCAGGATGGCTGTGAAAGTTCTGTTAAATTGTGTATGTATATGTCAAAGTAATTACAGCAGAATCTAGCTAGGTGCATTGCTCATCTGCTATCTGACATGTAAAGAGAAATTAAACAACAATAATCATGATTTAAAATTTCAAGCAAACATGAAGTGTTTTGATATAAGTGAATTCCATATATATTCACTTCATCTATTTCATGAAACAACTGTTTCATACTCATGTTTGGGTTTTGATGTGTGTTTTGATATGAAAGTTTGAATGCTCCCTAAATAACGAACACCCAAAAAAGAGATGTTTCCTTGAAAACTGACCTAAAAAAATATGAAAATTTAAACGCCTTAAGATATTACAGAAGCACTGATTAAATATAAAAGTTGTTTAGTAAAGAACCCATGGATATCATCAAACACTAGGTTTCATTTTCTTAATAATTCTTTTTTATTAAGGAAGCATTTTTCTGCACTAATATCACTAATATTAGCAGTTCTGCTCAAAGGATAACAGAAACCTCATGTAGTCTTATGTTATTAAGAAAGTAAATAAGCTAGACTGAGCCTAAACCAAGCCAAAGCAAACCAGCTATTTGAAGTGTCCCTGTCATCTCCTAGCTGCTATAGAAGAGATAGCATGAGAATTGATTAAATGTGCTATGTAATACATGAGTAAAATAGAAAGGATAAATCCATTTAAGTAATTCTTGAGCTTTATTGATCTTTCATAAGCTCAATGGTCTGAGCACCCTAACATACAGGAAAGCCAACAAGTTAGTCCTATTTGCACAAGTATCTGTGTGTTGTCAGGGGAATCACCCTGCAGGAAGCCACAAGAGTGGCAATGTATGAAAAGCATCAGGACAGTGACAAAGAATACTTGGGAATAGCCAGAATGAAAACAAGCAAACAAACAAAGAAACAAATTATCCATGTTTATCTGTACTAAAATACAGACATCTTTGCAATCACTAACACCTTCCCATAGACACACAAGATCTATCACCAGCTCAGTGTTTTAAATTTGAGGATGACTTGAGTTAAACTGCGAAATTCAATCAGCTGCTAAGATGATACGCAAACAGACCTGTGGTTTCAGCCTTATAGCAGTCTTCTCCAATATTTCACAGATTTGAAGAAGACATAAAAATACACTCAGCTTTAAGCAGACAAGGCCTAAGTGCTCTGAAAATCAAATAATATTCCCTTGAGCTGTTGTGTAAAACGGAGCTTACTTTAAAGTGAAGTTTTCAGATGATGCCCAGGTTTGGCTTAATAAAGTGTTTGCAATATACATTGTTCAGTGAAATCTGTTCTTAACTGCTCTTTAATCATTAAAAATTATTAAAATGTACTCTACATCTCTGGAAACAACAGCAGTATCCTAGGCTGTGAGGATCAGAGAGAGAAAATGGCTTATAACTAATGAATCTAATTTCACTTTTTTAGGGGGTAAATAGATATATTGCTAGATCTTCACACCACATATGCGAGAATAATGCGTATCAAACATGAGGCAGATAGCAAAAGAGCCTACATTTTTTTTCCCCTTTCATGTACCTCCAGCTCAAGCCAGAAGACAGCTCTTTTCCATTTCCAGATGTGACTTCCAAATACTACTTAGTGATGGGAAGCTCTTCTATCCCCAGTTTGGAAAACTCCATGTTACTTTTATAACACTGACATTGATAGATCCTAAGATGAATCTGGATCTAGTGTTATTAAGAATAAACATTTCCCACTTACATTTTTTTTAAGAAAACTCCCTATTGGTTTTATACATATTAATGTGTATTATTGAATATATTCAGTCCTCACTGAGGATAGCCATCAGTCTCCCAGTTCCAAGAATAGTTTAAATTTGACTAAAGCAAAACACAGATTTTTTTTTTTTTTAAATTATAAATATACATTATGCTTGGGTGTAGTTACATTTAAAAATTAATAAAAGCTGACCAATAACACTGGAAGGAAAAAATGCTTCTCTCAAACTTATTACTAATAAAGCACTGATCTTAACAGTGCACTTGGCACTTTAAAGCAATCAAAAATAAAAATTGCCTTAAAATCAACTGCTGCATCTGATGAGCAGAAGCACATTTTGCAGACAGAAGTCATGGTCCCATCATAAGATACAGATAAATCAGATTGGCTGTAGATTGACTTCAAGGAAGCCACACGTGACAGTAACAACAACTGCACATGCAATTCTTTACAATTAGTACTGAACTTTTATTTGAAAAGACTCATCTATAGATTTCTTAGATAGATCTATCTTACATATATACAGGACCTATGAGAAAAAAATGAGTTTATTTCTTTTGCTGTCTCTGGAAGAGTAGTGAATTAATAAATACTCAAGAGAGCTAAAAATGTTGATTTCAACTATGATTAGGAAATTGGTTAATTTCAACAGCAACTAGGTTAAGTAATCTGATTTCTCAGCTACTAAGGAAACATTATTATCAAAGTAAAACAAATAACAAAATTTTAATAATTTAAAAAATACTTGCAACTGTGCCCTCAAAGAGACTTAAATTATGTCGCTATTAAACTCTAAGGACTATTCCCAAAGGACTAGATCTGTAGTTCTCTTGGCTGGAGTTTTGCCAAGGTTTCATGTGATTTTATTTTTTTTATTATGTTCTTTTTATATTATATTCTTTTATATGAAAAAAAATGAAAGAAACTTGTGAGAAAATTTATATTTTTTAATTTACACAATGTTTTAAGAACATATAACGTCACTCATATTTATGTTGGTATATTCTGTAAGAAAAATTAGGAAAGTCTGCAAGCACGTATATACAAGAAACAAATGTTAACTCTCACACAGTGTGCAATAATCACTGAAACCATAGCAAAATGGCTCAAGTGGCAAGAAGGACACTTACCATCTGTATCATGTAAATAAACAGAAGAGGCTGCTGCTTAAAAAAAAAAAAAAAAAATCTCGAGTGGAGAAAGGAAGAAAGCTAGACTTCAGAATTAGAATATGGTGAAAAACCCACAAATAGTCTACAGACCAGGGAGAGTTCAGGAAAACTAACAGAGAATTGAGGCTGCAGGATGAAAGAAGTACAACAAACATTTTCATGTCCTTTGCACTAGAAACCATAGAAATGAATAAGCATTAATGCATGAATGCTCAATATAAATTTAATATTAATATAGTTATGCAAAATGATCCCCAAACCTCTGTAATGTGATAATTAATGCAGAATCTAGTTGGCTAGATTCTAGATACTAGATGCTTCAAAAAAAAAACATATTCAATACCAAGGACGTACTTTCTACAGAATTATACATTTCAAAACACTTATATAGGCTTTTCTTTTCTCTTTTCCTTTCTCCTTTCTCTTTCTCCTTTCTCCTTCCCCTCTTCTTCTCTTCTCTTCTCTTCTCTTCTCTTCTCTCTCTTCTCTTCTCTTCTCTCTCTCTTCTCTTCTCTTCTCTTCTCTTCTCTTCTCTTCTCTTCTCTTCTCTTCTCTTCTCTTCTCTCTTCCTTCCTTCCCTTCCCTTCCCTTCCCTTCCCTTCCCTTCCCTTCCCTTCCCTTCCCTTCCCTTCCCTTCCCCTTCCTTCCCTTCCTTCCCTTCCCTTCCCTTCCCTTCCCTTCCCTTCCCTTCCCTTCCTCTTCCCTTCCTTCCCTTCCCTTCCTTCCTTCTCTTCTCTTCTCTTCTCTCTCTTCTCTTCTCTCTCTCTCTTCTCTCTTCTCTCTCTCTCTCTCTCTTCTCTCTTCTCTTCTCTTTCTCTCTCTCTCTCTCTCTCTCTCTCTCTCTCTCTCTCTCTCTCTCTCTCTCTCTCTCTCTCTTTTCTCTTCTCTCTTCTCTCTTCTCCTCTTCTGTTCCTCTTTCTTTTCTCTCTTCTCTCTCCTCTCCTCTCCTCTCCGCCTCTCCTCTCCTCTCCTCTCCTTTCCTTTTCTCTTTCTCTTTGACTCATTTAAGACATGTTTGTTCCTAGCTCTGAGACATAGAGTTCAAACAATAAAAGCAGCACAGAAAAACTGGTAAGTATATTGTTTTACCAATTTTTTATATCCTTCGTTTGTACTTGACAGGCAAATGGTTAACATCTGGACTGTCAGACAAGTGCCTTCCTCATATTAGCAGTAGAATTCACATCCAAATAGTGGTTGTTAAACTACCAGGGAGAAAACGTATGAATGATGAACATTTCTAGGACTGAAAACTTTTCAGGTAAATTCCTGTTTTGCCAAGAAAGCTAATTCACAATCTCAGTCTTTTACTGTACTATTTTTAGGCAAGTTGTTATTACCAGTTCACACCAACATGATCATATCCTACTAAAGTACAAGCATTAGAGGATGTGTTTGGGAGCAAAAAGCTCATAGGCAGTGATGATGAACTGCAATCCTATTTAGTAAATATTAAATTTAGTTTTATTTTTGGATAAAAAGTTAAGAAATAATTGGCACACTGTAAAACAGCTGTTGCTTCCAGAGCTTTGAGAAATGAGGTGCACATTTTTCTGTGCTGATTACCTTCCACTCATATATCTGTTCTCTGCAGCAAACAAAGCAGAAACGCAGAAGAACCTTGCACCTTTAGCTTCTTTTTCCTCTGTTCATAGTTTTTCTTGACTTTCCCCATGCCTATGCCTTATGACGCTGCTTCTCTCTGACACTGGCCAGAGGAAATTTTCAAGCTTTTGAGTGGTGCTGTAGAGGTAGAATGCACATTTTTGCTCTAGCAGCGCTATCTTCAGTATGCAAGACTATAGGAATTACCATTCCTAATGTTTCTTTTGCAGAGCACTCAGATTTCTGCTAGTCTTCAGGTAACACTACATTACATCAATTCAATCACACAACAGCCTTAACATAAGCCTTTTTCAGAATTCCTGTGCAGTTGTCTCTAGGCACATTGTGCAGGATGTGCTTGAGCTACACTTAGGTTTAAAAGAGTGAGAGGACCGAAAGACACCCAGAAAAGAGGCAGGCTGATCCTAAGAAAAGAACAGAGAAATACTCAAATTTTTATGAACATGTTTTTGTACAAAATCTGAAAATAAATCCTTGGGCAAGGCCAAAAATTCACTTGTTATGTAAGGATGGCATAATCTAGGTGAAATATTTAACTATATAAAAGCCATTCTTCCATTCACAACACATATATGGCTATGTAAAAAACACTTCTATGCATTTACAAATTACACCTTTAATGACCAACCCTGAAAAAGCAATTTCCTCTTGTATAGGAAGGCCCCTATGTTCTTGCCTTCATGGCCCTACTGCTTTTGTACATGAATTTCTGTCAAAAGGATCCCTTTTAATTCTACTAGAGATATTATCACAGAACATTTTATCAAGACATTTTTTTCTCAATTTCACAATCAAAAAGGTAAAGAAAAGATTCAGATTAGTAAACACAGAACATTAAACATCTCAGTGACGGTCCTCCTGCTGAACTTGTATTTTATAGTGTATGCACATGAAATATTTATAATTTGCTAGAACTCTAGTAGGTTTGCTTGTATTCTAGCAAAAGGGAATGTAGCCAGGAGCTGCCTGCTGGCTATACACTCTGGGATGCTCTGTTTATTCTGGGCCAAGGCCTGCCTCCCCCTGTATTTCATAAGCTGTCACGCCCCAGCCCCTTGATCATTCCTCTGGTTGATGTCTGGCAAAAGTGGGCAGTGGAGGCCAGTTGGATAGGGGGTTTTAAGTGCCTGCGACATGTCACTGTGTGTGTATCACAAGTATAGAAGCATGTCTGTTGCAAATGAATAATAGAAATGAGCAGCAAAACATAAATGACAAAGTCTGATGGACTTAAGTATTTTTTGCATGTCTCCTGCGTTGGCATTTTAGTTTAGTCTGTGGCTTTTTTTTAAGTTGTCAGAGTAGATTTTTATGACATGTCAGGACAAAATCCAATGACTTTTATTTTCTGTTTCCTCTGAGCCAGGTTGGAGCAGTAGAGCAACGTTCTCATGTTCCTCTGAAACAAGAACACCACCAGCTATGAATAGGATACTGAAAATATCATTGAATAAAGGTATGCAATTCCAGCTATTTGTGTAGTCAAAAGGAAAGAATACGAATCATGAATAATTTGATTATGTCTTTCTAAAATCAGTTTACATTGTAAAGCTCATGGATGCTTAATAAAGAAGAGAACACACCAACATTTCTATTGATATAGACATGCAAACAGGGAACTTCTTTAATACAGCCACCTTTGTGGTGAAAATAGATTCTTATAACTTCATGTGTAAACTACACAAATATCAGATGTGCTTGATATTTTCACCAAAAATCTTAGGAACATCTTTTACACATTTATGTTAGTACAGGCTCATCTTGTAGAAAAATACAACAAAGCAAATGCCTCTGATTTCACATAGCAGAAGTTAGCATGGCTCAAAAGAAAGGAGAAGAAGCACGAAAGAAAAAGTTTTGGATTATTAGTGTATCTATCTTCTTCTGAAAATCCACAGGTTTTCCAAACTTTCCAATGATAAAAAGTATTCTAACATATAGACACTTGGTAAATATAAAATTATCCTTACCTAATTAATATAATTTTTTCTATCAGAACATCATGATTTAAGAGTTGCTACTCCTATATATCCAAGACCAGGCTGAACATTTATTTCTACTCTTGGCATTTGAACAGGTGACAGCATTGTTTTCATTAACACCTAAGTGAACACCAAAGAGCAGCAAAACTCATCCAGCAGTCTTAACACATATAATGAATAAGCAAATGTAAATGTTAACATTAAAGCAAACCTCAAATAAAAGCCATGCAAAGATTAAAAAAATAAACACACAAACGCCCAGAAAAACATGAGTTCTTCAAACTCTTCTATTTGTTTCTTTGTTGGTTTGTTTAATAGGGACCTTAGAACCTAATCAGAGAGCATCCCTGCAGTGGATGATACAGTACTGGTAGGGATACTGCAGCTCTCCAGAAGCCCTCCACAGGTTCAGGTGCCTGGGCTGTTGGGAGATCGGACACTGTGATTGCAATTACACTCAACAGTCCATGAAGGAAAGTCAAGCCAGCAGCTGCGAGAAAGATTGGCAAATTCCCAGCGGATTTCATGAGATGTAGCTTCCTATCAAATCATAACAGTATTCCATCAGATCTTCTTCAAAACTAATCTACCTTATGAATATTGCAAATATTTTAAAAATTAGAATTAAAGAAAGATATTATTGTGTTATAATGTTTTCACCCAGCAGTTTTTATCCAAATGGATCTCAAGTACAGTTTGAATAAGGTACTCAGAGAAACAAAGATTAAAGCCACATGCAGTTAAGTCTTCTCTTTTAAAAATGACAGATTTTTTTTTAATTAAATATATGAAAGAAAATTAAAGTATTTTGATTTTTTTTTTCTTTTTGGCAGCAGATGTCCATTTCAAGTCACAGAAATCATTACACAACTAAGTTTTCTCAGAATTGATGTGACTTAAATCTTTGCTCAAGAGAATTTTCTTCTGATTTGAGCTTTACTGAGTTACCCCATGTGAAATGCTAAGTAACAGTCACCTGGCACTTCCTTCAATTTGTGATGAGGTGAGCTGTTTTGCTATCTGAAAAAATTCATTTCAGAACCACAGGGAAACATCCAGACTGTTACAGAGAATTTGTTTTAGACTTGGATGAAAAATCCCAAACTGGCCATGAGCTGGTACCAGCAAATGTGCATAACCACTCTCAGGAATAATTCCTCTAAATAGGAGGTTCTTTTAGCTATGATCTTCATGTTCCAACTGATTTGAGAGGAAAAGGGTGAAGTTCTGCCACTGCATAGGTCAGCTTTTTGGTTTGTTTTTTCTTTTTCCATATCAAATTCCTGCAGAAAGAAGAGGATTAGCAGAAGAGGTTAAGGTTGCTGACAAATATTGATTGTTTGGAAGGATGGTTTTATCTGTCTCCTTCTAAAACTTCCATGCGTTTTATCCCATAAGTATTCCGTCACAGCTGTCAAGCTTTCCCTACCTTCCCAAGCAGTCAGAATGATTCGTAGAAACTAGCTGTAACTCCTTACTCAGCATGGCTGTCCGTGAGGAAAAGTTCTTCAAAAATAGAAGATTAAACTGGTGGATCATTTAAACTGAAAACTACAGGGTCAGATCTGTTCCTGGTGTAGTTCTATTTGCAGCAGAGGAACTTGGCCTGGTATTCTTCAGCATGCTTACTATTGACCTGAGAGTTTAGGCTAAGGGTTAAAGGCACAGAGCAAATACCTGATGACAGGCCTGAGCTCAGTCAAAAGAAAAGGAGAGGAATACACTCATCAATTATTTTCATTTGAGCTTCCTAAATTAGCAGATTTGAGGAAAAGTAGATTTTGGCTTACTATGCAAACAGTATAACTAGATGTAGATATAATTCAACATGGAGAAGGACATGGTAGGAAAATTAAATGTACCAAGCATTTGATATGCAAAATTGTAGGCTCTGTACCTGGAGAAGATTTTCAGAGGATTTGCGGAGCTGGATGTAGGCAGCAGTTGACATTGCAGTGTGAAGCTGGCAGAGAAGTACCTAGTCCTGATTTTTTCCCTGTCTAGAAATATCAGCTTTCCATCTTTTCTTCTGCTCCTGCCCTAAAAAATGTTGCCTGTTTTCATAACAGGAAAACAAAAATCAAAAACTGCATTTTTCAAAGGAGCCATCTAGCTTTTGATGTTAAAAACCCCCAAAACCCTCATCAGAAAGGTGTTAATTTTTACAGATTTTCATTCAGTGTGCCTGCAAGCAAACCCTCCCTAGACCTTCTTAATGCTCTCTCTCTTGGATGCAATCTGTATATCTTAAAGCACACTACCTATTTCCTTTATGCCCATACAACCCACCCTTCTTTGTCCTTGTCCTGTCTGGTTAAATGAACTCATTTGCTTGCCAAAAACGGGCAGCCTGGGTACTTTAGATCCATCCACTGTCCTTCTGAAGAACTAAGGACAAACCCCCTCCTGAATTCCTGTACACTCTCCAAGGCTACAGCTGGAGGCACAAGAAGAATTATAACGGAGAGCACTGCTTTAAAGAAAGGAGTAGTATTTGAAATAAGGGGGCTTACTCCCATTTCCGATTTTACTGTTTCTAGAGCTGCTTGATCCATAGCAGGACCTCCCTAGTGTGTTTTGCCAACTAGAGAGCAAACTAGAAGAAACATGAAAAGTCTGCCAGAAAATGACATGCGAATCCTGTACCTCTCTATAATCCATATTCTATTTGAATACGATGTTCGTCTTCATTGCACCATTTCAGATTTATAACAGAGCTCTTTGTCACTCAGATGAATCCAATCAACATACATCCTTCAGGTGAATTTGATTTGGGTTTAGGTGAATAGCAAAACATCCGTCTGAGGTCTGCTTATCTCTGACAGTAGCTAGTAAATGCAATGAAACAGTGAATTTCAAAATGTTTATCAAATTTCAGTGTTTCATGTAGCTTTGTTAGAGAGGGTGAAGTTTTTACCACAAAATAATCATATAAAATAGTTAAGATTATATTTGAGAAATTTATAAATCAATAGTGAGGCTTTGTATATTAGAAGACGTAACTTTGCCGTTTTGTATCATAGTTACTCTGTAACTAAATGATACAATGGTAGTCTTGGTAGCAAGAGCTAACATAACTGTATATGGTGAGGGGAGTATGGGTGTGTGTATTGTAAAACTCTGCCCAAGCAGAACCTAAGTTTAAGATAGCCAAAAAGGGGATACCAGAAGCATCCTGGTGAAGATAAGAGAATGCTAACGTCCACAAGACGATTGGGACCTAGCCAAGTAGAGAAAAGGTGAAGAGGACAACCTGAGGAAGACGTCTTACTTCATCTGAGGAAGATTCCTTACTTCATCAGGGCGACCACCAGAGGGGGCTGCGCAAGCGCAAAGGAGGCTGATGTCGTAATAGGCTGATGTAGCAATCCTTGATGCATATGTATTAGTCAATGATGTAATCTGTGTTGAATATGCATTAGTTACGAAATTTTTAGTGTATAAATTGCGAACGCGATGTGACGGGAGTCGGAGCCAGATTTGGGTGCCTACCCCTGGTTCCCGGCGCCTCAATAAAGCACCTCATAACCATCCCGGTGGTTATGTGTTTGTCTCGACGCTAACAGCTTCACTTTTCTTTGAATGCAATATCACTTTTTGTATAAATAGTAATGTATGATGCAGTACTTCTCTCTCTCTTTTCCCAACCCTCCCCTTATTTAGATATCAAATATAGCATCCTGTGGCCTCCCCACTAAGTCAGGGACATTTTGAAACTGAACTTTTTTCACCCTTTAGCAAAGATGATGTCTGAGAATCTACTATCCTATGCCAAACCAGAACAGCGAGGTAATGCCTTCTGTGTAGTTTGATTTTCTTGCCTTTTTTTTTGGCGCAATTTGCTGCTAGTGTTTGCTTAGTGAACTAATAAATTGAATACTGAGCTCTACCACTCTACAGCAAATCAGCAAAACTTGTTAGTTTGGGGTTTAAAAACATGAATAGGAGCTTTATACTGTGGTATTTCAAAAGTCAAATATCCTAAGTATAATGGCAGACAACCATGGCCAAAGTACTGAGCCACATAGTGTAAAACAAATTTCACCATTCTTCAGGCTGGGCTACAGATTATTTATAAACTATTATGCTGACTGATGACCTAATGGAGCAAATCTCACTTGCATGAAATAGAACAGGCAAATCCTGGCTAGGTAACATTCTCATCACCTTTATCTGAAATCTCCAAAAAAAACCCACTTCATTTGGCAGTTCTTGAAAAACAAATAAGGGCATGAGAACTGAATAAAAGTAAGGAAAAGATATTCCTCACTTTCTGTGTACCAGTGCCAACGAAGAATTGTAGAATCATAAAACATCTCAAGTAGGAAGGGATCCATAAAGATCATCAAGTCCAGCTTCCTGTTGGCATTTTACCTCTATCAACTGTGATATACTGACTTGCAACACCTGCCAGCTTTCTCCACCTGCAGCAGCCTTACAGCTGATATTCTGCTTGCTTGGAGTCCCCTGTGTACCTTGCAGACTTAATTGTCCCCTCTTCACCATCACCTGTTCCCAACCTGAGCCACTTCCAGTCTCTATCTTCAGAAATGCTTTCAGAAGTCCTGCTTGAATATAGACAGGATTTGTAAAAGTACTGCAGTCTTTGTATGTTACCTTCAATTTCCTTCAGTCTGCCACAGCTCTAGGGGTCTTTGCCAGGTCTCGTTTTGCTTGCACTTCTGCAGCTCGCATAATAGGATTTTAAAAATGAAAGCTTCATGAATTTCCTCTGCTTATGATTGAGATATATTTGCATTGCTAGGGCTTACTGTGTGAAGATAACTTACTAATTCTTGTGAAATCTCAAAATCTTGGGCTAGCAAATGTAGTGAATACAAAGAAAAACATGGCATACTCATTCTCCTCCTAGAAACTTTTTTGGCCAAACCCAAAGGACTTTGAATAAAATCTTTTTAGCAAAAACAAAGGTGGACCAATAATGGTATAGAGGAATAGGGCTGAATAACAGCAAAAGTTGTGCCTTGATTCTTGTAAGAAGAGGGACTCAAAATTGCAGTTGGGAAAATACATTTTTAAAAAGAAACCTAAAGGAGATTCTTGATATCTTCTCCTGAAATAATATGAAATTATAGGAAACACATTTTCCAATATTTGACTCATTGTTCAGAAGTTGTGGCCTTAACATAACAACATAAGGGTGAGACACAGGAAAGTTTTGAGTGATACCTCACAGAACAGTTCCTACCTTCAGGGAAAGCTTTTCTGACTTTGAAAATGAGGAACTGATACAGTGAAATTAGGTGAAAGAGAATGGAATAAGCAGAGGAATATGTCTTCATTTCTGTGCTGTACAGGGTTTTATTTGCTGTAAATGAGCAGAGAGAAAATAAAAGGAAATTATGTAACAAAATCTTCAGGATGATTGTGATTATCTTGCCTTTCTAATGGAGATTTCTTCAAGAAGATGAAAATTCAAGTCTAAGCAGAGTTCTGAATAAATATTACTCATGAGAACACACATATATAACAAGAAAGAAAAGCCAAGATCTGCAGTATATTTTCTGGGAGCACTTAAAATTATGACAGCCCTGTCAGAGTCATCATCTGTACTTATTTTCTAGGATAAGGCAGCAGATGATTAAGATGCTTGAAACGAAGACAACCTCACGTAGTTCTGTCTAAGCTACATCAGAAAATAATCACTTAATTGCTCAATTTATTGCCAAGAGCCTGCAGTCATTTTCTGTCCTGAATAATACATGGATTTTTGAGTTTTTCATATCTCTGCATCAAGTCCCTGTTACAAGCTGCCATTGTCTCTGTGGTTGCTCACTGTGTCAATCCCTCATGCACATGTGATGAGCACAGACTTTTGATACAGGAAATGGCCCCAACACACAAGACAAAGATCAGCAAACAACTAGCAAATGCAACTTTACTCTCCTGCCAGTCCCTGAGAGGTACTACAGACAACATCAATTCATCTACAGTACTGCCCATTCTAATAACACATCAAATATTCTACTGTCCCGTAATGCCACTGGCAGAAGACATATTTTTATTGTCTTGACTACATACCCTGTTCAGTCTAAATGGTGAGCTTCTGATGAAAATATCCTCTTCCTAAGGGCCTTCTTTTTCTGATGAGCCTCCACTTGTAAGGAAAATGATGAACATTACTTCAGAATCAAAAGGAGACAAAATCTAGAGTTTTCTTAACTTTTTACCAAGCTTTTCCACAAATTTTAACTCTTTTCCAAAGATATTAAGAATGTGGGATTGAAGGTTGTCCTGCTAGGCAAGTTTTTTATTATCAAAATTAATTCATGCTGGAAAAAAATACTGACTTTAAAATAAAACTAAATGAGTGCTTTGAGTGTACCTCAAATGGTACAACAGATTTTCCCACTCTTCTTCATCAAACACTCTTACTGATATGCAGGCGGTCTCACCCAGATTTCACAGTCAGTGATCAGGCAGTATTTAAATATCAAAGAAAAGCAGACATTGAATACGTGTAAGTCCCTTAGGCATGCAGTTCTCATATTCCAGAACAGGATGACCTGTCAGGTAATACCAGTGATGCCCAACCTACTACCTCATAATTTGTCTAACGTACTTCTAGTATCCCAGAGTTCAATTCAAAACTCTGCTTTTGATGGACAGTCACTCTTCATCACAAAGCTCTTTCTCATAGAAAAGGCTGCTTATCAGTGTCTCTGGGACAGCTCACTTAAGAAGGGGTGCAAATGGCCTGTCTGTCCAAATTTCAGTCTCTAAAACGCAGAAATCTGCATGTGCACCAGTTGTCAAGACTTATTTGTAGGCAGCAAAAGCCTGTAAGGCAGAGGGAGCATAGGTCTAAAAAAAAAAAGATTTTTCTGCCACGCATTATGCTGTTTGACTCCAGTCCACTTTACTGCTGGTGCTGCATAGACCATCTCTAGACCAGGAAGGTGGGATACCCTCCCCCATTTGCAAGGTAAAGATAATTAATAGAAGTAGCTGGCATCTACATCTACTACAACTCCTTTGTTACGTGCATTGCAACTACAGTTCAACTCCATTAATGAAAGAAATAAAGACCTAGGAGGTCACAATAATAGCTTAGAAAGCCATAAATATTGCTCAAGGGATAGTATACTTTGTAAACTTTAGGCATGTGATTTAGCACAAGAGCTCTGTGCCTGAAGAAACAGTACTGAATTATAATAATATCATTAGAAATTCAAGACTGTATTAAAAAAATAGCAATTAGCAGTCATCAGGTTTCAATTGTAGAAAAAGCCTTCAGCAAAGTTAAACTTGATAAAACTAAAATTTGTGATTATTAAGCTTTTAGAATTCTTAGATCTATTTTGTTTCTGACTGTAACTGAAGACCTAAACTCTTCATTCACATGTACCAGATGAATATTTCAGACAGAAGGATAAAAAAAAAAAAAACAACTTTACATAAACTAGAAAGGGTCAGCAAAGTATGTCAGGCTGAGGGTTGCCCAGTAGAAGTTATCTATCACCCTCATGCTGTTGATCCCAAAGCCAGGTTCCTGGCATCTTGGTGACAGTTTATGAAGTGGCTCTGTGGAAGAAGACATTTGTGGTGCCTCTTCCTTTCTGCAACAGACATTCAGACTATGCCAGGCCCCTCAAGCACCCAAATTTTCTGTGCCTTAAACAGAATGAGAAAACTCTGTTAATGACTATCATCTGCCAAGCCACAATCAAGAAGTCCTTTAAAATTACACCATTCAGAAGTATTCTTATTCTTCCTGACTTTACCAGTAACCTCTTCTACAATCCTAATTACTTGTTATGATTACTGCTTGACTGATGGCTGTGGATTAAATCCTTTGGGAGAGAATAAAAAAAAAATAATCATTCTCTTATTGGTAACTGTAGCTTCCCAGGCCCCTCTCTGACTTGGAAAAAAGTACCTCATAAAAAGAAAACAGCAAGAACGGGTGAGAGATTGCAGGAAAAGAGAAGGTATGCTCTTTGGACATTTTTTTTTTTATATACTTTCTAGATCTGTCACTATCACAGTTACTGAAGACTGTAAGCTAAATAAAATGAATTAGATTTTTACACTATCTAGGCCTTTAACTATTCTCTCAACAATATCCTTTTTTTTTTCTTCACTACTACAAATCAAGGGTGTACATTGGCAATTATAACTGCTTTACCAATAGACAGTAATTTATTTGTAAGTCAAAACTGTATATTCAAAATACATTGACTTATTCTTTCTTTATACAGATCATACAGGTAGATCACAGATGATGACCTCATTGTATCAAGAAAACAAACCACTTCTGTTTAGTGTTTACCTCTCCACAGTTTCGTACTGTTGCAGAAAGCAGTCTAAGCAAAGCCTGAAATATCTAACACTAACAGGCTTTCTCCTCACAAGTTTTAATTGTCATTTTTGGGGAGTGTTTCAGTCTCCCCTGCTTTGGTTCTGCTAAGGTTCAGCTTGACACATAGCCAATTGGAAGACCCAGAGAACTAAAATGCACCAGTCACATCAGTGTTCTTCAATGTTCACAATCGCATAACAAAAACCAGAGAATATCCTTGATAACTACAAATGGCTTGAGGATTTCTAGAAAGGTTTTATCTTCCACTGATTTTGAAAAGATAAACATTTAGTCTCAAGAAAATTAATACCTTAAAATGCTCATTAACATCATTCTACTTGTTTCTGACATAAATATTACTACCAATAATAATAATGACAATTTACCCACCTCCCTTTCCACCTTTTTGATGAGTTAACACTGCAGGTGAAAATACAGAACATGTTCTCTTCAGTGAAAATCAGATGTGCTAAAATTAGTAGTGTCTTTGCCTCAGAATCTGAGGTATGTTGACCACAGTTTCTGGAACAAACCCACCCTTCTCTGTTACAAAGCAAGCATGGAAGAGTACTATGTCATTACTAAATGCTTCTCATGAGGGAAGGCTTGAAAATGACTGAGGGGTGGTCTCACTCCTCTAGGCGTTCTACAAATGAAAACCTATAGGACAAAGAGCAGACTCTGCACAAATATGTTCACAATCACGTAACTATGAATGTTACAACTGTTGACTCTGAACATATTTGAGCAGAACAACAAAACCAGCAACTTTTTGTTTGTTTCCTTTTTCTGTTTTTCCTTATTCCCTGTTCTCTTTCTGGTTTTCCTTATACCTTGTTTTGTTTTAGGGGACAGCAAGTGAAAGCATCTCAATGTCTCTTGCAGTTTTACTTCCCGTATGTTTAACGTGGTCTCAAAAAGTACTACCCACTGTGTGCCACCTGATGCACAAATGACTACTTTAAATAATTTGTACTTAACAAAAAAAAAAACAACTTCTCTAGAACTTTTTTTTTGCATTTATATTACTATTATTTTTTTTCTCCACTATTTTTTGTCCATAAACATGATTGCTTTGAATGTTTGAGTGCTCTCACAACTTTTACAAAGTGGTACAACCTGTGGCATAGTGCATGAGTAGCTATGAAGAGATGAGCAAGTTGTGCTCTGCAGCACACTGTCCTGGGTTCAGCAGCAGCAGTCATTTTTTCTCCTTCTTGGTAGCTGGTGCAGTGCAGTGTTTTGACTTTCAGCTCGGGAACAGAGCTGATAACAAGGATGTTTTGGTTTGGCCAAGGACTTTGTGAGCCTCATGCTCTGCCAGGGAGGAGGGGAAGCCAGGAGGAAGCAGAGACAGGACACCTGACCCAAACTGACCAAAGAGGTATTCCATACCACAGCACGTCATGCCCAGGATGTAACTGGGAGTTAGCTGGAAGGGCTGGGAGACGGCAGGGTTGGAGGAGGTATCGGTCGGAGCTTGGTCGGGCTGGGGGGGGCGAGTTATCGGTCGGCTGGTGGTGAGGTGTTGTATTCTCTTCCCTTGTTATTTCCTTTATCATTATTATCATTGGTGGTAGCAGTAGTGATTTGTGTTATACCTTAGTTACTAAACTGTTCTTATCTCAACCCGTGGGAGTTGCATTCTTTTCGATTCTCCTCTCCGTCCCTCCGGGAGCAGGGGGAGGGCAAGAAAGGGGGGGAAGTGAGCGAACGAATTACCTGACTGGGTTTAAACCACGACACACACACAAGGTCTGGGCACCTCAGCTACCTACTTCATGGTGGTGGACATGGCAAAAGTGCAGCAAGACTACTTTTCCACACGTGTAAAATGGAAAGCTGGCATAGACCAGATCTTGTTCAAAGTTCAGTGGAAGATACCATAGGATTATGTGCTACACCAATCACCCTGTATTCATGTTCACCTTTTTCCCCAAAGATGTGAAGGTGACTTTCTGACAGGGTATCAAGTTCAGCAGTGCAATTTCCAAAGTGTTTCAAGGCTTTTTTGTATGTTCAATTCTCCCATCCCAAGAGATCAAAAGGGCTATGAAGAAGACAATCCTTCTTGGTTATGACTCTATATCTGTTCTTGATAGACAGATAATAAAGGTACTTTTAATATTTAAATAGTTTGAGTTTGACAACTGCCTTGGAAAACACATGGTTTGAAGAACCAGTTCTTGCTCCTGTATTTCAGTTTGGGATAAGACTACATTTAACCAGGCATTGTAAAGCATCCAAAGATCTTTAAACTGCAAGTGGTTTACTAAGAACAAAAAAAAAACACTGAAAAAAAGTATTTAATAATATTTACACAGTGACCACTATTATGGTCACCATTAATTGTGCTACCTCTTAGGTTATCTATATTCATAAAGAGTAGGTGCAGTGCATCAGTGACAATCAGAATATGCCATAAATGTGGTTTAGAAAAATCCTACCAGTATCAGCGAGTTGTGTATATAGTACAGAAAGTCAATTCCTCTCAATTCATCCTTTCCCTTGTTCCGTAAGCATATTTAAAAACTTTTGTAAATTATTTTGGTTTTAATTAAAAATACAGACCAGAACATTTGAATTTTTTTGTCAGCTGATAAGAAATTTCATCAACAGTCAGATGATTATATATTCTCAAATTCCCCTGAATGTCATTTGTGTCCCCAAAGAAAATGCTGTATGTAAATCAAACCATTTGATTGACTCTTCGTAATTTCTCAAGTCAAAGGCATAATTTCTCAAGTTCAAAGCCTACCTTTGCACATGAAAAATTCAGCAAGTCCACATCACCTTGGCTTATTACAAATTTAGTTGGACAGGTATATTCTTCACTCAGAAAAAAACTGTTTCCTTCCTTTGTAGTACAGGTTACTACCGTCTTCTTGTTTTCTCTACTTCTATTTCTGCATTTGCTTTCATTTGCATGTATGTAACTCGTATCACTTGCACATGAGAATAAAGGTCTAGATGTATTCATGTCTGTTCAAAGATTATGTTTAAGCCAAAAACTAGCCCATTTCAGATGGAGGCAATTTCCTTGAGCCTATTTTTCAATTTTTCTCTATTTTTCAAAGATCTTGCTGTCTCTCATGCTTCCACACACTCCAGCAAAGATGTCCATTAGAGCAGAGACTGCATCTTCCATATTTTATACACAGACTGTCCCCTTGCCACATGACAACAAAAAATAATATTTTTTAATCATCTCTTTCATTTATCATAATTTTTTTCATGTCAATCTCTCAAGGAAAATATCAGTATTTACGGCTGGCAAAATAGTATCTGGTTGTACTGCTTTCAGATTCACTAGTGAGACTGCTTTATGCCAACTGGAAACAGAATTTTCGAAAACCATAAAAGGATCAGGTTAGATCAACATTTCAAAATAAAGTTTATATTAAAGAAACCATGCATAATCTGAATCTTTTCTGTGTAAATAATTCTGTCACTATTAATTGACCTCGAAATCAAGTTACTACAATCAAATTCTGTGTCAAAAATTTGATAGATAATCCCAAGGTCCTCCAGAAAATATTACTGATACCTCCGGGGTGTTTAGCCAGAACATCCTCATCTTGAGTTTTTACTTTAAGAGCAAAAATGTTAGTGTCTTTGAGAAAATAGGACAATTAAACTTAAAGACAAGAAATTATATTTCATCAACTTTTTTGTGATAGTTTGGTTAGTTTTCTTTTCCTAACATTATTCTTAGCAGTACTTGAAAAGTGTCTCAAAGCTTTTGAAATTCCCATGCATGGCAGAGCTTCCTTTCCAGGAGCATTACTTGCCATTTTTTTGTTCCTGTTAATTACTTTCCTACCAAGATCTTAAGATCCCAAATACTGATATTCTCAGCATTTTACTTTGAGCCATTAGAGTTTCATTAAATAAACCCCAGTGAGTGTAGCCTTTCAGCCTGATACAACTACAGAGAGAATTAAAAGAAAACTCAAAGACTTAAGAAAATCTTTCTAGCACTCAGAACATACTAGAAAAGTCATAGGTCATCAGATAAGAAAATTAGTTTATTCTTATTTTACAGTTAAAACAGCTCTGCATCAGCAGGCAAAAAGATGACCTTATACAGGCCTATTCTTCTTCCCTCTCATCTTTTCAAGAAAGAAATCACAGAGACACCACTACAGGCAGTACACTTCAATTTCCAGCCTCAGTTCCCCTTACAGTCACACATTCATCAGGCAGTTTACTGTCTCTTGTTCAACCTACTTCATCCAGATTTCCATTTCATTATTATGAGGGTGTTTGTTTATTTGCTGCTACTCCTGACTGAGGTGCTCACCAGCTCAGGTTTATTTTGTCCTGTCTCTATGAATATGTACAGTTAATAGCAAATTATCCTGACTGAAGGGGGCATATAACTTAGTTAATTGCTTCATACTACAGTACATTGCCATTTCATTTAGAACTGGTCTGTTTCTTTTCATTATAACAGCATGGAAGTAAATAAACAAATTTTGTACATATTGCAAAAAGTAGGCATGTCAGAGCTTAATTCATGTTTGCATGGTTAATAGTCCAGAATGCCTGGAAAAAAAAAATACACCTTCACTTATAAACACCATTTCATTAGTCCATTCATTTAAGTGTGAAATATATCTAGATTGTGCCTTACTTGGCATCTGGGGGAAAAATTAACGAAATTAAATAAGATAGGAAGCAAGGTTGAAACAGCCTGCTTGGATCAAAATAACAGTTGAGAGGGACCCAAAACAATGTTTCTGTTCATTATTTCAGGTGATATTAATCTTGAAAGAGCTAGGAGTACATCACGTTACTCCAAAAAATATATTTTCTTCCTTGTTTCTTAATGGATAGAAAAACCAGGCTGAAAAAATTAAATTGATTTTATTCACTTAGGCTTTCATATTCAATTGCACAACTACTGCCTAGCAAATACTTCATTAAGAGAGATAATTACTTTAATGAAGATTAAGTATGATTTAAAATTCACATTTGTCTTTACCTAATACGTCTGAACTAAACTCAAAAGGAAGTACTTCAGTGAGATCTGACCTTCCACTCACAGTCTGACTGTGATTGCCTTTGGTTTCTCGCTTTTTTCCTCCTCTTTTATACCTCATCCACCACTGACTTTCACATTGGCCTCAAACTAAGAATTTCCACTGTTCGGTTAATAGGGCTTTTCTGATGCCCACTGACACATGCAGAATATTTGGTGATTAAAATCATAAAAGTGGTGTGCTAGCTGATTGCGCACGCAGCTGTTTACGGAAAAAAGCATGAGATCATTGGTAAGGTAGAACTTCCAGTAGGAACATACTCGGTCTTTCCTACTGCCTGATTTGGGTTTTTTTTCACACAAAAAGAACTGTTGTGGCTTAGGCCCAGCCAGCAATTAAGTACCATGTAGCTGCTTGCTCACTGAGCCCCCAAACCCAGCCCTGTGTGGGATGGGGAGAGAATTGAAAGAATGTAAAACCTGTGGGTTGAGATAAGAACAGTTTAATAATTGAAACCAAGAGATATATGAAAATAACAGTATTAACAAAGCATTGATAATAATAATGGAGAAAAACAAAAAAAGAAGGAGAAATAAAAATTCAGAAAACACAAGTGACACAAAATACAATTGCTCACCACCCACTGACTGATGTCCACCTGTTTTTTTCCAGACAGGTTGGTACATGCAGTACCTACTGAATAAAAAGGAGATTAAGAAGAAATAAAATTTAAGTACTGATCGGAAATACCAAGTAAAAACAATTCTGAAGATGTTTTATTCACATTTAAATAAGAATTAGGCATGGGTATTAGGTGAAATATAAAAGAAATGGAAATATGTTAAGGCAGGAAATTGGGCATTTGAGATATGCAGACACCTTTAGAGTAGAATTCATAAAATTAAAATTGATGACTTCATCGAATGCAATCCCAAGCCTAATTAAACAGATGTTGAAAAAGCTCCCTTACAGTTCCTCATTATTTTTACGTCTTGTCTTTATACTGGCATTGGCATTCTTGAAGGAGCTTTAACTTCTCTCTTCACTAAAATTTCACAGCTTATGCCAAAAAGTCCTTCCCTCCAGTAAATTCATGCAACAATGCCTTCCCACAAATGACCAGCAGTACCCAGGTGAGTAAAGCAGTGCACTTTCAGGAGTTACCCAGCCTTCTCTTACAACCAAGGGAGATAAGGACTCCTCTTCTTTCATTCCTGTGTGAAATTTTATTCTGATACAATAGAACAACTGTCCTGGGTTCAGCAGTAGCCGTCATGTTTCTCCTTCTTGGTAGCTGGTGCAGTGCTGTGTTTTGACTTTCAGCTCGGGAACAGAGCTGATAGTGATGTTTTGGTTTGGCCAAGGACTTTGTGAGCCTCATGCTCTGACAGGGAGGAGGGGAGGCCAGGAGGAAGCAGAGATAGGACACCTGACCCAAACTGACCAAAGAGGTATTCCATACCACAGCACATCATGCCCAGGATGTAACTGGGAGTGAGCCGGAAGGGCTGGGAGACTGCAGGGTTGGAGGAGGTATGGGTCGGTGCTTGGTCGGGCCTGGGGGGTGAGTTATCGGTTGGCTGGTGGTGAGGTGTTGTATTCTCTTCCCTTGTTATTTCCTTTATCATTATTATCTTTGGTGGTAGCAGTAGTGATTTGTGTTATACCTTGGTTACTAAACTGTTCTTATCTCAACCCGTGGGAGTTGCATTCTTTTTGACTCTCCTTTCCGTCCCTCCGGGAGCAGGGGGAGGGCAAGAAGGGGGGGGAGTGAGTGGACGAATTGCCTCACTGGGTTTAAACCACGACAACAACAGATCTGAAATTTATGTAGTAACATTATTTTGTAATATGGTAATGAGTAAGAAGAGCTTCATTACTTAAGGTGCTTATCTAGAAATAATCAATAACAGAATAATTAGGAGAAATTTATTAGCAAACAAGTCATGGGTTATATTAATAAACTGTAACAAATACCCACAGTAATTTTTATAATTTTTTAACTTCCAGACTGGTGTCCTAGCCATCAGGTCATCTTTCTATTCAATTTCCATATTTTTTGCACTAGTACATGAATCTCAATCTGAATTTAAGCCTAACAACTGCCTAATCAGTCAGTATGGAAGACTACTTCAGACACATTGCCAAACCCCTAATTTCTCCTTTTAACCTAGTGTATTTTACAGATGGCAGGTTACTGCTGACTACAGCACTGAGTCCTTTTCCTTTCACTAATCTACAAAAAAAAAAAAATGTTTGTTAGAATATCTTGAGGCCACTTACTAAACTGTGTGCCTACAGAAAATCTTTGAACCATTATAGCTAAGGTATCTTCTTAGAAAAGAGCGGATGCAGTTGGAGGCATTGCTTTTCTGAGACGGGCAGTTTGCCCAGTAGACGCTAGACAGGGGTAAGGAATTAACTTTGTATGTGAATCAGTAATGAAGTGAAAGGCTCTCTGTATTGTATTTCTTATTCCCCAGAATAGAGATATGATTTGTACCAATTGTCTTCATTATTTCTTCCCCTCTTCTCATGTCTTTCAGCTATGAATCTCTTTCCTTTTTTTCTCATTTCTATTACATGATGTCTTCTAAGCTCTTTTAGTAATCAATAGCTTACATCCAAATTAAAAGCGTCTGAAATAAAACATAATGATATTATGGAACACTTCCTGAAATTAAGCTCCCCTAAAGGAATTTGCTTTTGTTTTCTTCATACAGCCTTCCTTAAGGGTTATGCTGGTGGAGTTACAGCTAGTGAAGGGTTCCCAGAACTTGGGAAACCTGGCAACTCAAAATGATGAGGCCATTGTCAAACTATGATTACTCAACAAAAGGTGTTTTAAAGAGGAACAGAGAGAGAGAGAGATGTAGCGCTATCCTTCCTTCAGTAGTACCCATCATGGTTATGTTTTGTCCGCTGCACTGCAAGTCAGATGCTCTACAGCTATGCAGAAGGTCTCATGCATACAAACAGGCAATTTCTTATCACATTTTCTCTGGAGATCAAATTCCTCAAATGAAAACTGAGATAACAATATATAACTACATAGAAAAAAACACAATAAAATGTTGACATGAAAAATGCAGCAGAAGTGAAATGCAATTATCACTACTAATTAGGCTGTTCCAAACCATCAATACATCTTTTTTTTCATCTAAACCTTTATTTTTCTTGGTAGTATTCTGATTTTTTGTAATGTGCTCACTGCCACTAAATGTAAGATCTAGCATTCAATATTAATAGTCACTAATAGTTTGAATTTCAGTGGGCAGAATATGTAATTTCTGCTTTTACAAAATCCATGGAATACATTTTTCTGCTCTTCCCAGACACACAGCTTGTGCAAAGTGAGCCAGCACTATGAATAACCTATTTCCAAACTTTTTGCATGAGAAGACTACTAATTCCTCTCTCTACAGAACAGATCCTCCTAATAGACTGAGCAACTTTAAGATAAACCTCAAAAATGTTGATTATCTTCCCAAGTCACCTCACGTAAAATGTAAAAATGGTAAGAAAACTATCAACAGAAGACAATATTGAGCATTAAAAAAACAGAGAACCCTAAGCTGTTACTAAAATTTACTCATTGCAGTCCCATGTGAAGTGAACTTAACGTACTCAAGAACTAGCAAAGCAAACATACTTGGACCCATCATCATTTGAAGACATCCTTTTCTTTTTTTTTTAAATCCAGCTGCTCCAAAACCTATATAACAACTATCAAAGAAAGGAAGTAATTGTTTGCTATTTCAGAAAGACACAAAACACCGTCCCTAATCCAACACCAATCTCTTCTGACAATTTCTTGTTCTTGAGAAGCTGTTAACTGAAAGTATATAAAATCATCTTGTCAATCCTTCCTCTCCCAACTACCTCTCAGAAGAATACTATACCTACGACCACTAACAAGAAACTACATCTTCCAAAAGAATAGCTACAGGCAGATATCCAGCTTTTAAATCTCTGACAGCTGTGTGCAAGATCTAATAACCATGGTCTGTCATCAATAAATGGGAAAAAAAAAAAAAGAAAAACAAACCTAACCAATATTGCAACTGTCTATGAGCTAAACCTGGAAGATTAATATTCAGACTGGCTCTTAAAATCCTGTGTTTCAATGCATCTTCTCATGCATTGCTTGAAGCTCCCTTAGGTCCTTCCTGTTTGCTTTCTTCAGGTACTTTGTGTTACACTTTAACAAAATGGTAGGTGGGAAAGCATAGAAAAGGAGAAAAGATAGAACTTGAGTGACAGTGTTGGAGAATTGGCATGTATTTATGCTTAAATATAAGTGCTTTAATGGACAATGATTGGACAGATTTCCAGTTCTACGGGGAAGCTGTAATGGTATGCCATAAGTCAACTTCTTATGTACACTTGCATGGGCACCAACCCCATGAGCATCAGAACGAGGCACCTGAGCCAGCACGGGGTCCAGCCCCCAGCCTGGCTCTGCTCCCCAAAGGTGGCCCCTGAGCACTCACCTTCCACAACTGATGGATTGCTACAGGACTATATTGTTGCATTTTTTGTCTCATCACCAAGAGAAACTTCACTCCCCTACAGGGAGTCCTGCCCTGCTGCTTCTGCACCCAACCAGTTAACCCCTTCTGCAGTTGGACCTTCTTGCCCTCCATGCTAGGTTGTTCCTTGGTCAGAAATTGCTAGTGCTGAGCAGCTACAATCTGAATTTCAAGTTGACCTTGTGTTCCATATTCCAGGAAAAAAATCACGACAGGCTGAATTGTGTTGCAGGTATTTCATTGTATGTCTGGGAAGTGTAGGAAGACAAGAGCAGATGAAAAGGAGGGAGGACACAATTACAGTTTGCCTTCTTCAAGGAGTACAAAGGGTTTTGTGTTTGGAAGAAATGGAAGAGTAAGTTTTTTTTCACAGAGACACAATATTTCCTATTGCTCTTTAGAAAACTTCAGTATATAGTGATCAAACTCATTCAGTTGCTTTCCTCCTCCATTTTTGTTTCATCAAGACACTGCATGTGCTTTTTATCTTCCTTTTAAAAAGAAATATAAAATTTATCTCCAGGGCATTATCATCTCTCTCTAAGCTTTCACATCATTCAAAAGATATGCTAAACTTGTCATGGTTTAGAGATTGGTATTTTTACAGTTATTATTTTAACAGTCATTATTTTGCACAAAATCCAGGTTAACATTAATTAGGTGGGAATAATTATGTTACATTCCCTTTTCCAACATATTGCTTGGACAAGTTGGGTTAAGTTAGGCAGGCCACACTATGTCCAATACTATGCTGAAAATAAATGCAGCTAAAAAAAAAAAGAAAAAGTAGACAAAAGTATCTTTCTGTCCTACAGTTAGAGAGCAAATACATAAGTAAACTAGAAATTGTATCTTCAATTATACACCTGCAGGTTTACAGCCATAAGCATACACAAAAATAGTTTTATTTAGGATATATAACATAACTACTCTCTTTTTAAGGAATGGATCGGCATACTTAGAAAACAAGACAAATATAAGAACACAAAGGAGTTAGTTGAGCAGATATTTCTGGTGAATTGTCACACAGGTCAAATCACTCGTATTTGTGGCTTGCAAAGACACTAGGATGCTCCTCATGTTACCTAAATATCCTAGGTGATGATGATCTCACCTCTCCACACAAAAAAAAATAAGAGGATTAGCTAGTGAAAAAGTAAAACCAAGTAAATAATATTTTTCACACAGCCTGGTTGTTATTTTTGTTAGAAAAATATTAATTTCACTGAAAATACTAATTTCAATTTAAAAATTGAGATTTTTTCATTTACTTACTGGAAAAATAGATCTTTTTTACTAAGTTTTGTTTTGTTTGTCTTTATATTAACTACACACGTCAAAAAAGCGTGTTGCCAAAATGACATAATTTTTGAAATACCTACCCCCAAAAAAGTGATATTTCCAAGACCAAACATGTAGAATTTGCACAACCTTAAAGGTATTATTTGCACAATACCTTAAAGAATCATTAATTCTACATAGAAATTGAAACACATTTTGAAATGTGTGGGCTTTTTCATTTAAGGAACTGAAATAAGAATTATTGTGCTGCACAAATGGTGTGCACTTGTCTAGTTTTGATTCCTGCCTTGACAGCTGCCACATTAGTTTCTTTAATGCATTCTTTAACATATATATGCAAGTATTTAAGGAACTGGGTCTCATATTTTCTCCTCCTGCTGTTCAACCTGTTTATTATCTATTTTTTTCACTGTATCTTTTTCTAGAAGTTTGTATTTTCTGACATTTTGAATATTTATCTGCCATCTATACACCAAAAGAAAAACATTTTTTAGCTTATAGACTAAAAGATAAAAAATAAAAAAATGTAATTATTTGGCAGCTAATAAAGCAGATGTGCATCAAAGATAGTTATAGCATAGGTCTAATAACAATTATGAAGCTGGGGATTTTATTCCTGCAATCCAATGAGGTCAGGCAGAAAGCAATCTGTCTTGATCTACTTCTGAGCAACAAGGACAAACACTATTAAGTTGCTGTTTACTACTGATACAATTTTACTTATAAAGGGGTAGACATAAGAGACAAAGCAGGGCTTCAAAAATGCTATGGGACAAATTCATATTAAAGTGGCAGGGGGGAAGAATAGTCTGAAGCCTTATTTTAACATAAATATAAACTTACTCATAGTTGGAAGTGAATGAAAGCCTTTGGGAAATATACACATATACTGAATGCAGCAGTTAGTCAGAAATACATTACAGGACAAATTGTTGCAAGACTTCCTCTTTCAGTTGGATAAGGATGCACTTAGACTGTATGCATTTTTAATGAAAACTTGAAAAAAAATAATCTTTGAGTCCTCTGTGACTGATAAACTTTAACTACAGGTACAGAAGTTTGAAAATGTAGCTGTATAACTTTTTGACACAGCTTGGGATATTCAAGGAAGCTGAAGTTATGCTGACATGATCTTTAGAAATCCCAAGTGGAAAACAAATGCAAAGCTACAAGTGAACTGTACCTCTACTGTGCTTTGTATTTGGAGGAATACAGATATGAAAACTTGGCAATATGTGATATCCTCATGAGCTTTTAATGTACAAAGAGAAGAAATTCACAATATATATCAGTCATGTCTTATGGGTACAGCATTTCCACCACGTCATGATTTACTGTAAATAAATTTCTCTCATGCTAGCAAGTTAAAGTCATCTGAAGAGATACAATTAGATTAGCTGTCTTTAATAAATAATTACTCTTTCAAAAATAGCTTTCAATGTTCCTCTGTCAAAAATAGAACTTATGTTCTATTATGTGCAAATGAAGTGCAAAATGAAAATTTTAAGCACTATTTTTCTGAGTGAAAGTTGTATGTTGGTTGCACTGTGATAGTATAAGACCTACAGTTTAGTTTCATTGTGACCACAAAATCTTCATGATGTTAGAGCAAAGATGGCCTACACAGTGCCACATCAACTTAAGTTTAAATGATGATGAATGTAAAAATATACGAACAAGTTCTAGTTAAGTCCACTTAAAATTTTAAGGAAAAGTGTATCATTATCAGTTCTGTTTGCTGTGTAACTGCATATGCGAATTGGGTATATCCTTTACTGAATAAAAAGCCCATGAATTGTTGAAATCCAATTTTATATAAAAAATTCTGATCTTTACTGGATTTGATTAAGACAATCCAATTCTTTGCTTTCAATGGCATTTTACAGTAAAATGTCAAAATTCTGCCCAACCTTGAAACAAGGGAGAGTCAGAAAACAGGTTTTCTCCACTAATTTCTCATTTCCTACATAATTAAGTGTAACAAATGCTTTTACATCAGGTTAAGTACTTTAGGGTACCACTGATTGAGGACTACCATTTTCTTGGCTATACCTTTCAATATGATGTTTGTTATAGGTCTGACCTGTTGATTTGCACTCAGGTAAAAAACATCCCTTTTTAGATGATGCTGCAAACTGAGCAAACACATCAAAGATGTGCTCATTCAGCCTCTAATTTCTTGAAGAATTAAAAGAATTCTTGAAGAATTTCTTGAAGAAATTAGAAGCTGATTCATCTGTCAGGAAGAGGGCACTGCTTTAATAGTAGAATGACTAAATTGTATCCACAAACTTTATAAAAGTATTTATCTGAGTTGAGGCTTGACATAGCCATGTAAATAACAAGCTTTATTGCCTTGTGTTTCTCAGTGTGTTGCCATATTAGAAGGTAACACAATAGGAGCCAAACCCTAAGATGTTTCCATCTTTTACAATGGCTACCTATCAATGTCTTACAGGGAGTAATAAATACATTTATAAACATGCTGTAGCTATATAATTTACACTGTATTTAGAGGACAGAGCAGTTATGAGGGAACACCCACCTCTGCAAATGTATTGTATTCTGTTTTGAAAGCAGCATGTTTAACTGGCTGAGAAATATTCAAGAAAATAGTAATTATGAAAAACCTAACCTTCAAAAAAAATCAAATTATTTGTAGCAGTGTCTGGTTTTCTCATTGTTAAAAAATAATGAGTTACCATGTTACAATATGTGTTGTCTAATTGTAAACATATTGATAAATCTTTACAGCCTGGTTCTGAGGAACTAAGTTGTTAATGGCAATTACTGCAGTCAAGCTTTAACAGTTAACAAAGGCGTCAGTTATTCCAACAGCATGAAATACTACTTTTTGACAGCAATAAGGACTATGATAATAGGTTCTACAAAGCCAAAATTTCATCAGAAGTCCTATTACTACTGATTTCCACTACTGCCCTAGAAAACAAACTGATTTTCTGTAAAACAACCCTCCCTTATTAGTGAAACTTTATTGATACTGTGACAGCACCAAATTGTTTATGCTATAAACTTCTCCAAAACCTTTGGATGACAACATATATAATGACTTACCCATAATGCACTATAAACACGTCAGCTTTATTTATCTAGAAGATAACTGCAAGAATACGAGCCCCAGACCTGGTGCCTAATCTGTAAGATTCACTGGAATAAAAGGAAGATAAATGAAAATCTGGGCCCCCTCCAGTAGGAACAGGAGTCATGGTTACCTGGGACATGGAGAAGGCTGAAGTACTCAACAATTTTTTTGCCTCGGTCTTCGCTAGCAAGAGCTACAGCCACACTAGAAAGGGAAATAAGAAAAAGAAAGGGGCAAGAAAACTGTAATCAATCTTTTGTATTTCAAAGCTGAAAAGAAGACTGGAAAAAAATATTCAAATATAGTATCTGCTTGAATTATAATGTCTATTTGAAAATCAAAACTGCTTTAATTCTAAATTCAGGGAAGAAAAAAACAAAAATAAAAATAAAACCCAAAGAAAAACAAACAGAAAAAATAAATTTGAAAGGAAAAAACAGAGAACCCATTGCTGAAGACAGGGCTTAAGCCTAAGCTTTTAAATGCAGGAGGCGAATCTTTTCACAGCTGTTCCTTCTAACCTGGGCTAAAATGTTATGAATGATCTAAAAATATATAACTTCAGAAATACCTGAATGACCTCTGAGCACCTACTTGAACAAATCACGATAGGTATAACCTATACCTCCTTTTAGGGACATTGAATTTCTTTCCTAAACAGGTAACTTTAACTCAAGTTCTGACGGTATAGATTCAAAACAAGGAAAAGGACATGTGCTTGCAGCTGACATGCAATGGTTTCTCTCCCTGCAAGTTGTTTTAAAGACTGAAACTTATATTGGTTAAAAATAACTGGGCATATTGACGAAAAGAAGTGCCTAGTATGCTCCTAAGGATAAAATACCATTTCTGGCTCAGAAAAGCCCACACCTGAATATTTTCTCAGTAGCTGGAGGAAAGTATCTGTATGTTCTTACTGAGCTTTTCTAGTTTTAAAAGTCTGATTCAAGGAGCAAGAGCATATTCCCAATTTAATGCAAGCAGCCTTTTCTCATACACTGAATTAAAACTGTTCGCAGCAGCCATTACTTACAGGAGCAAGAGTATGAGGTCACAGTCTGGTCACAGTTGTGCTAAAGGACTCACTTTTGCTTTTAGTTTCAAATACCTACTTTCCTGCTATACTTACCCTAAGCATTAAAATGACCTCTGTGCCACCCCATTCACTAGGAGGAGAAAAAAGAAACAGGAAATTACATGGAATTGACCATTATAAAAATTACTTCCAAGGCATTTTCATTTGATAGCTGTATTTTCCATCATACTATCATTATTTTTTGTTGACAGATTTCCTAGATTTTAATCTTGGATTGCAATGTTACTCTATCAGAAAAAGTTTGTATTTTCCCGATAGGCACAGTGGCAGAATGCAGAATCATTTATGGGGCAACTGTTGTATTGATAAATGTACCTTTGCTAGAAAAAGCATTTAGTTTGGTAGTCTGCTTGGTCATAAATCATCACGTATGTGCTCAGGGCTCCTAGGCAACAGATTGAAAACTCTTTTGCTTCTTTTATTAGAATAGTAATATTTGCATTGCTGTTGTTAAGTTGAATCAGCATTTCTAGGATAAGCCCATATTTTCAATTAAGAGACTTATAACTCTGGTATTAATATTCAAACTGGACTTAAGCCCAGCATAAAAATGTGCTGGTTAAGAGCATTACTTTCAACACTTTTCCCATATTTGTTATGCTAGCTAGTCACAAAAGTCCAGTATAGCTAATATTCAAGAATACTTAGCCTTATTCATATGCTAGGTATATTTCCAGCCAGGACCAACTTCTCAGAAGCATATTTCAAACCTTAAAGTAGAAGAACAGTACAACAGAGAGAGGGTTTTTCTATGTTATTGTGTTGGGTTTTTTTTCCAAACAGAAAGAAGCAACTGAATTGTGCTAGCTGGCACTGTTCTCAGTGTATGATTCAGAGTCATTGATGGTTTTTAGATGCAGTCTTTCATAACCATTATTGCATAAATATCCAATTTCAACAGGACCAGAACAATTGAGTGCTTATGCTTTAGAGAAAACTGGAAGACATAGAAAAGGGATACAGACATATTTTCAATTCTTTATTAATTCATTATACTAAATCGCAACAGTTCTATAATCTAAACTGTTCATTTGGATTAAATTTTAATTCAGGTTTCCTCTTTAAGGGGCTTTATTTCTCCTTTATTAACATAGCATACAGGCATGTTTCACAGCATGATTAACTTTGTATTGAAAAGGAACAATGTAAAAAGATGTGCATGTGAGTGAGTGGGTGTGTGTATAAATACAGGTGTATACAGATTATTAAACACATCTAAACAAATGGTAAACAGACCATGCTTATAACAGGTACAATAATTGTGCCACCCTTATGAAACATGTTATATCTTAAAGCTAATGGATATTGCAGTTTTAAAAAGCACTTTTAGTGTATGATCAAACATTATATAGTAGATCAAATATTAGAAGCATCTTTTGACCTTCCTCTGTACTTTCCTACCTTAGAAGTCCAGAAAGATGTATTTTCATTTCTATTATCAGCCACAAACATTAAAGCCTCAAACCAATAACATCATTTCCTCACAGGAAAACACCAGTTCTATTAACTACACAAAACTATAGTCTGATTCTAGAACTCAGGCTGTCACAGGATTCAGTAGGGACCTTTAAAGAACTTCTTAAATAGCTGTATTGTTTTTCTCTCTCTAAAAAACCTGCTTTGATCCCATGTCAGGTCTGTCCAAGTTAGCAGACAAATAAACCTATTTGAAGCCTACACTGACTGAAATCAGTGGCAAAACCGGGAGTTCCCTCCAAGGCTACAAAGTTTTCAAAAGGAAATATGAGAGATAAAATAGTGCATCTTCAGATTTACATTTTCTTTAGATTTTAATAACTTTCAAGTAAAACAATACATACAATCTCAGCAAATGTGCAGGCATAATTCTAGGGCAGAAATGACAATTCACATTTAAGGTGTATTTCATCTGAATACATGATGAATATGTTACAAATTTTTAATCTCACAAATGAAATGAAAGAATTTCAGTGCAGACTAAATTAAATTTTTTCATGAAAAGTAATATGAAAACAACCTCTGAGTTTTATATTCATTAACGTCTTACTCCTTTTTTGCACTGCAAATGGACTTTGGCAGAGACATAAATCCTTCATAGACTCACCTATACTAAGCCAACAAGTTAAAGAAAAATATCTTCTAAAATCTGCAGAGTACAAGGAGCTAATGATTTTTTTTTTCTGCCTCTTCTCAGTCTGAGAAATGCAGCACCACTTTGTCAAACAATGAAAAGCAAAAGAGGTCACTTTGCACTGTTATTCAGAGGTATGCATAGTAAATAATATTTGAAAAAGAAACTGAGTGCAAAAGATCAGTGTGAAAAATGTGGATAGACATTCAAAGAATTTGCTTTAGGTAAGAAAACAGAATGAAAGAACTGAGGCAGGCATTATGAGAATTAGCTGAAAGTAAAGACTGTTGGCATTTAACACATTTTCAGGGAAAAAATGGCCAAAAGTATTCAATTTAAAAACAACAGGTAATACAGTCTTCCTGGAAGGACTATTATAAATTACCACAAAAAAAAAAAAGAAATTTTTTTTTTTTGTTCTGCACAATACACAGTACTTCTCTGGCTTGACTGAGGGCCAAAACAATGTCCTGAGCCAACACTTCCTGCTTGATATACCTAAGTTGCACAGCTCACCCTAATACATACCAATAACCTTTTGCTAGCGCTGCAGGTGTGGGGGGAATGGAATGATATGTAGATTCTTTTCTTCAGAAGTGCAAGAATACATGCATGGGGGCACCAGATGAAGGTCCCAAAACCTTTGTGCCTTGCATGATGTTACAATTCAGCAGGATATAAAAATAAACTCTGCTCTCCTGCCCTCAGCAGCCATGAGAAACAGGCATGGGCAAATATGTCCATTAGTGAAATTAAATCCACAGTTTTGTTAAAAAATGACTTAATTTGTACAATTTAGGAATACAAGCAGATTTATAGGCTCAGTCAGGAGTATTCCTACACCAATTCTTTCTATATAAACACAATTGCATATTCTCATTACCTCTACAAACAGGTACCCCTTGCATAAAGACCACCAAGTCTTTTGTCCCGTAAATTAGCAATCAGCTGCATGAAAGCATTTCCTTTTGTATTTTAAAAACATTCACTTTACAATTTCAATTACTTATTCAGAAATTATGAAATAGTATAAATGGTAAGTAAGGACATCAACCCTGGAGAACTGAATATCACCTTACGGGATATTCTTATTTTCCTTCTTTGCTTAAGAAGCTTCAAACAACCTAAAGCCTCAGCATCATGCTATTTTATGACTCTAGTCTGTATCATCTCATTTCCTTTTGACCATTGTTTGTTACTCAAAACGCAAAAATATCTTTTTTTCATGTTTTATTAGCTACATGGACAGTTGAACAGTTAAAGTTACATAGGCCCATCTCTTCTTCGTGTTGAGAGAGCAGAGAAAATACCTTGCTCTTAGGGAGTGGTCGGCCATGAAGGGGTGGGGGGTGAAACACTGAGAATAAGCATTAAGATAAAGAATATTAAAAATAGACAGTGCTGCACATGTTGCTATCCTTCTAAGTCCTGACTTAACAAGGCAAAAGTCATTTTCAACTGTGGACCCCCATAATAACCATAGTACCTCTATCATGCAAAATGTGATACTACTCTGTGTGCGTCTATATGAGAGAATATGATAGGACAAACTGGTGACTCAGAGGAGGATTATTGTGGAAATGAGTATGGAACTTCAAGGTGCTTGATTTTATAGTAAATTATGTACACCAGTACAAATTAATAAAACTGTAAAAAAGAAAAGACACTTTCAGAGAATTAAAACTGCTGAAGTGTCTTGTGCCACGATGAGCCAATTCCACAGATAAACTTTTTACTGGTTTTGGCTGGTATAGATTTAAATTTCTTCAGGGTAGCTAGTATGAAGTTATGTTTTCAATCTGTGCTGAAAATAGTGTTGATAACACAGAGTCAAGGAATTTTCTCTTCTCACACTGCCCCTCCAGCAAGGAGGCTGGGGGTGCATGAAGCTGGGAAGGGGACACAGCTGACCCAAGGCATCACAGAGCCACAGAATGCTTAGGGTTAGAAAGCACCTTAAGATCATCAAGTTCCAAACCCCCTCCTGTGGGCAGGGATGCCTCACACTAAACCCAAGGCTCTGTCCAACCTGGCCTTGAACACTGCCAGGTATGGAGCATTCACAACTTCCCTGGGCAACCCATTCCAGTGCCTGACCGCCCCCATGGTAAAGAACTTCTTTATTATATGTAACCTAAACTTCTCCTGTTTAACTTGTCCTGTCACTATAGTCCCTGATGAAGAGTCCGTCTCCAGCACCCTTCAGATACTGGACGGTTGCTATGAGGTCTCCGTGCAGCCTTCTCCAGGCTGAACAGCCCCAACTTCCTCAGCCTGTCTTCATACGGGAGGTGCTCCAGTCCCCTGATCATCCTCATGGCCCTCCTCTGGACTTGTTCCAACAGTTCCATGTCCTTTTTATGTTGAGGACACCAGAACTGCACACAATACTCCAGGTGAGGTCTCACAAGAGCAGAGTAGAGGGGCAGGATCACCTCCTTTGACCTGCTGGTCACGCTTCTTTTGATGCAGCCCAGGATACAGTTGGCTTTCTGGGCTGCAAGCACACACTGCCAGCTCATGTTCAGTTTCTCATCAACCAACACTCCCAAGTCCTTCTCCACAGGGCTGTTCTGGATATTCCATATCATATGGCATCATGCTTAGCATATAGAGCTGCAGAAAAGATGGCTGGGCATTGGTCAGTGGATGACGTAGCAATTGTTTTCATTTACACCACTTGTCTTTTGGGGGGCTTATTTTCCTCTTCTTTGTGGGTTGGGTTTGGGGGCTTTTTTCCTCTTTTCGTTACTTTTTCTATTATTATTATTATTTTACTATTATTACATATTGTTATTATTATTATTAATGTGTCGTTATCTCCACCCACAAGGTTTTCTCTCAAATTTACCCATCCAAATCTACCAGAAACTCAACTTAGTGAGTGAACAACTGTGTGGTGCTTAGTTGCCAGGCAGAGTTAAACCACAACAATCTGTGACAAACAAATCTGTAGATTCTGTTGGAAAGACTTTGCTCTACGCAGGTAAGTGTGGAAACTCTTTACGCACTTAAAACATATTTCCTATTTTCCCATTTAAAACATATTTTCCTATTTAAAACAAACTGCAATTGGTGTAGCCTTACCCTTGTTGGATGGCACTTTGAGCAACCTGGTCATGGGCAGGGACATCTCCCTCTGGCTGGAACTAGGTGATCTTTAAGGTCACTTCCAACACAAACCATTCTATGATCCTATAGTTCTATATTCAGCTAATAGAATGGTTCCAGTAAAACTAATAGTTCTCTTGGAATAGATCACAATTCATTTAAAAACTGAGAGTCAAGTGAAAATCAAAAATTAAAACTCATTAAAAAAAAACAGAAGTGAACTGTTAAACATTTATTGCATCCATAAAACTAAACCTTGTATTCTAGGTAGGTACTTTATAGCTTCCCAATTTACTTTTTAATTGAGTTTTTTAACATATGTTTATAAGATATAAAGATATCTTACAAAACAATATTACTTTAGGTTCCTTCAACTGATTTGTACTTGTATCTATTATTTGCATGCTAAGTATGCATCAGTAGGCTTTTGGTCAGCATAAAGCGTAGATTGTCTTACATCAAGCCATTTACCCAATGGAACAGTTCCATTTTATACTTAATCAGATGCAGTCAACGATGACCACAGTTAAAGGGCAAACAACTCGGCAGTTGTTCAGGTAGCAACATCCGAAATATTACACATTTCTCAAAATCTGTTTCTGGAGAAAAGTGAACAATTGTAAAACTACATGTAGGATCGTAATTAACTTTTTCAAGCACATTTCTATTTACAGCTATTTCATCCATCTGTGTTTGCTGCTGTCCTGGCTTTTTGCTAGCAATTACTCACAAAATTTACCTAAGCAGGGCAGTCTCACACAAAGTCACTTACCAAGCAGAATATGGAGGATACTGGTTCGTAAAAATCATTCAGTGTTACAAATATATTTTATTGCTTTCAGTAATTAACTTTCAAAAATAAACTGGAATATATCTGTCTTGCAAATCGTCCTGCTCTTGCCTCACAAAAGGATAACCCAATATGTTTGACCAGATGTCTGATTAATTAGAGAAAATTCCAATTTTGAGGTGAGAGGTGAGATACTTTTTTATGTCAAAGAATGTGGTGAATGGACTTAAATCCAGTTGGTGGCTGATCACAAATGGTGTTCCCTAGGGCTCAGTATTAGGCCCAATTCTATTTAATATCTTTGTCAGTGATTTGGATGACAGAATCAACTGCACTCTAGATAAGTTTGCAGTTGGCATCAAGTTAGGCGGGAGCGTTGACCTGCTTGAGGGTAGGAAGGCTCTGCAGAGGGATCTGGACAGGCTGGATCAATGGGCTGTGGGCAATGGTATGACGTTGAATAAGGCAAAGTGCCAGGTCCCGTACTTGGGCCACAACAACTCCATGCAAGGTTCCAGTCTTGGGGAATCGTGGCTGGAAAGCTGCTTGTGGAAAAAGACGTGAGCCAGCTTGTGCCCAGGCAGCCAATAAGACCAGCAGTATCCTGGCCTGTATCAGCAGCAGTGAGGCCAGCAGGGCCAGGGCAGTGATCATCCCCCTGTCCTGGGCATTGGTGAGGCTGCACCTCAAATCCTGTGTTCAGCTCTGGGCCGCTCACTACAAGAGAGACATTGAGGTGCTGGAGAGAGTCCAGAGAAGGGCAGCAAAGCTGGTGAAGGGCTTGGAACACAATTGTGATGAGGAATGGGTGAGGGAACTGGGATTGCTTAGACTGGAGAAGAGAAGACCCTGAGGGGACCTTATTGCTTTCTACAACAACCTGAAAGGAGGTTGTAGTGACATGGGTGTTGATCTCTTTTCCCAGGTAACAAGTGACAGGATGAAAAGAAACAACCTCAAGTTGTGCAGGGGGGGTTTAGACTGGATATTAGGAAAAAATTCTTCACCAAAAGGGTTGTCAAGCATTGGAACAGGCTGCCCAGGGAAGTGGTGGTATTTAAAAGGTATTTAAAAGATGTGTAAATGTGGCACTTAGGGACATGGTTTAGTGGTGGACTTGGCAGCACCAGGTTCATGGTTGGACTTGATGTTCTTAAAGGTCTTTTCCAATGTAAATTAGTCCAAAACTCTTTGATGGAAGAATGCATCACTGGAACCAACTAGGGTAGGGACAAATGAAATCAACCGCTTCTGTCACCTTTCCATTTTCTTTGTAGAGCAAAGGAAATTGACCATATTAAAATACAATCTTCTTCAACTTATTGGGTCCTTACACTTGTCTTCTACAGAGCACTTTAATCAAGTATTCTGCCTTGCCCACTAAATTTAGAAAAGTTTGCCAGCATAAAACAAAGATGAAGAGGTCATATCCTGGTAAGTTTGGGGATGCGGATTTAAACAAAAAAGGAAAAAACCCCAACTCCATAGTAAGCACCATTTCCCTAGACGGATTTGTCATTCTGCCCTTTAAAACACCAGTAAGCAACAATCTGGTTCTCAAGTCTATATTGTTTTCCCTTTAAACTTCTTTAATTTTCTAAATACATCTACCTTGCTCCTGCTGAAGTTATCTACAGTGACAGACCAAGTCACACCTTTTTTTTTTTCCCTTCTGTCCAGAAAAGGCTTAAGAGTATAAATATGAAAATAAGAAGGGTTTCAAAGCTGGGTACAAATCCTATTAAATATCTTTTTTTCTCATCATTGTATGGTGCTCAAAATTCAAACCTCATCAGGTGAAGATATGATTTTACCACTAACAGTCATTCCCTCACACTCCTCCCTCAAAATCACATGAACGACTTCAAAAGAAAAGCAAGCTCAGTGAAGTTAATGCTGCTGGGGTTTTCTTGGTTTTTCTTGTGTGAAAGAAGACATGGTAACTATTTCAGTTGGGAGCCATTTAAAAAATAATCTACTAAATTACTACTCATTAGGAATTTAATATTCCTTGTGGCCTGATATCCAGTGCCATAATAAAATTAATTGAAATAAAATGTCCTATCAGGACAATTATCTAGCTAGATTTCAGAAAATTTATCACCAAAATCATCATAGGGTCATGGAATCACAGAATAGCTAGGGTTGGAAGGGACATTAAATGTCACCTCTTAACCATTTCCTGGGAAAGAAAAAAAATTTAATTTTTAGAGTTATGTCATCATTCAAAGTATATAAATAACATTGGGCAATAAATATCAAATGCAGAAAACAAACATTTATCAGTCAGGTGACATAACAAGTTGAGCTATCTTGTTACAAATTTATTAAATTTCTTGAATAGCCTGTAATGATGGAACATACGTCAGTGAAATCCGGACAAATTCAGTAATAATATAAAAACCTCTGAATCCACATGTCTGATTCTATATGTTCCTGATATTTTTACAGTAACTACACATTTTAGAGCAACAAATAATTTTATTTCTATTGCAAAATCAAAGCAAAAATGTGTTTTAAGAAGGAATTTGTTTTCAAAGAACATCCTAAACTCAAAACTGCATTGTGATTTCTTTGCAGCTTTTTGATGATAACGTAAGATTATAATCTAAATACAAAAAAAACCTGCAAGAAAGTAAAAAAACATGCACAATACTTTTATTCTAGCTGTCTAGACACATTTCGCAAGGCAGTAAGTAAATCAGTGTTACTGAAATAGTAATTAACATGTTACTGTATTTATAGCAAACTGGTCACTGCAAAAAAAATGGAGGAGGGAAAGGGGGAGAAATAAACAAAAACTAACACTACTTTTCATTCACTTTTAATATCCGGTAGACAGATTTTAGAGGTATCCAAACAATTAAAAAAATGCAAAATGGCACATAGCAGGCTCTTAATTTTATTGAATAGGAGACACCTAGACGCTTTTGCAACCTCTACCTAAATACCATTACAATTGGCTCTGCATGGCTATCACAAGAGGAGCAACATATAAACTTAGACTGAGAGACAAGTATCAGTTTGACTGAAATTAGTGAGAATTTTCTTTAGGAGGAAACTTTTCAATAATTATCACTCAAACTACCATTAAGATTCTCTCCTTTCTGTTGTAATGCGCACAGCTAACTTTCAGCACAGTTTCCCAGTCAGCCCCTGTTTTGTTTTCTAGGAGTCACTGTCCCTCCATGAAACTGGAAAGCACTGGACCTTCTTGAGAAGCAGACTCCAGGAATGGGAAAAAGACAAAGCAGCTGCAATGCGGACAAGCACAGCCGTGACAACAGTGCTGTGGAAGAGAAATGACTGCAGGCGATTTGATGCCGTTTCTCTGGAAGAGGTTTTAACATTTAACTCAGCCTTCTGAGAACCCCATGACCATGTGTTCACTACAGCAGGGCAATTGCTAAGTGGTAACATTGACATCAGCATAAAGCCTGCAGTGTAGAGAGCGTCACCATATTATCTCCACTGCCTTTGCTCAGAAGCTGTTGGATAGGCAGACACAAAAAGAAGAGTGATTTGGAGGACTGAGAAATTTCTGGAAAAGGAATGCCTGTAAATTATAAAAGTTAAAAGCATGGAACAAACTTAGGGAAATAAAACTCCACTGCAGAAGAATTTAGCATTAATCAATGGGACAAGAGGTGCAGCATAAAAGTACTATTGCTTTTACCCAGTATGCAGGCCAGCAGCAGCA
The DNA here is from genome assembly GCF_028554395.1 of Pezoporus wallicus. Taxonomy (NCBI): domain Eukaryota; kingdom Metazoa; phylum Chordata; class Aves; order Psittaciformes; family Psittacidae; genus Pezoporus; species Pezoporus wallicus. Next base: position 320,929 of record NW_026640005.1, on the reverse strand, counting down.
AACAGGCTTGAGATACAGAGCAGCACAGTACAAGAACTGTGGAGGCACTAGAGAATGAACCACCTTCTCCACCACAAGAGGCATAATCAGGGCTGTAGCCCATAACAGGGCACATGAGAGGCAGCATGGGAAGGAAGAAGCAGTTCAAAGTTTCTCCTCTGGAGAAGAATGTGAGAGAAAACAGCACTAATTTTATTAATCATTAAAAACAAGCAGTGAGAGGAAAATGTATAACCTGGAGATAGCAGCAAGGGAGGGCACAGCTTCTTGCCGTATGCGCTCAGAAAGCAGAGTGACTAACCCTGAGATCAAATGAGATGAATTGCAAGTTTCAAACAGGCAAACAAAGCACCGGAGATACTCTTTTCTTGCCCTGGGGTTACAAGAAGAATCAGGTGATTGAAAGGGTTAATTCCAGCACTGAATTCATGTAAGAACAGCAGTGGAGTGACATGGTAAGTGGTGCCTTACAGAGCTTCACTTACACTGTTTCCACTGGTACTTTTAATAAACTAGCATGAATTTCAGTTAATGCGTCAGATCAACTGTTCACCTCTGAATGGCTCAGTTGTATCCTCCTGTATCTGTAAAGTCAAACCCATTTCCAGAGACTGTGTTCCCATGGCACCATTAACACCGCTGAACATTACCATACAAACAGTACGTGATTTTGTGATTGTTGTTTGGTTTAAACAGGCATCATGGGTGAAGAGGAGGCAAAAAAGTTATCCTTAGAAATAAAAATATTAGTAAACAACAAATAGGCACTATGACCTTTAGTTCTGAAGAGATGGAAAAAGGTATTTGCTGATAATCTTACTTCTGCAAGCAGACTTTATCTTCCCTTGAACAATACAGCCCAGTTTGCACTACACATTGTATAAATTACTTATATGAATTGAGAGAACTATGGAACTGGGAACAGTATATGAAGGACTAAAGTGGCTAAACATATTAGTAGATTATCTTACTACTGTCAGTTAAAAAGGATCCCTATTTGCCTGAATTATCCCACTTTTTAGCTTCTGATTTTGTTTTCTTGATGGACAGCCCTCCAAGTCCTTTTACTTTATCTCCAGGATATAATAAAGTTCAGGTCAAGCCTAAATAAACTCAGGACTAACCACTCCTATTTTGCACAGGTAGGCTCATCTACCCACTGAATTTCACTTCCAGATATGATTTTTTTTTTTCTCTATTTGTGCTTAAAAAAAAAAAACTGAAATGCAAAGCATACCTTCCCCAGCCCAACTCTTCATTACAAAGTGTGAAAGGTGACTCTGATATAAGCTCAGGTGATTGGTTTTGGTTTTTGCCCATCTGAATTGCCTGCTTCTTCAAGTTGTAGTAGTGGAAATTTCATGAAATGCAGTTTTAAAATTAAAAAATAAATTAAAATTTTTATGTGATGTTGAGGCAAGTTGATCCAAACATATCATTCAAAATGATCCATCTATTATTCATTTCTATCAATGTGCAGAAGGCAACCTGAATGATATAAAGTTTAATATGTTCTACTAGACTCAGTTCTGTCCACACATGCAGTCAAACAGAAGTTGAATCTCTTAACCTTTAAAAAATCCTTGCTAACAGTGGTGGAAAAGACAAGTGAAATCTTATCCTTTTACATTACTATGTTCTCAGAAACAGCAAATACTGAAATGGACTTGTGGAGAAACTCATGTTTACGCTATTAATGGCGCTAAACTGACTGGGATTTTGGTAGTGCAAAGTACACCTAGAGCTTTATAAGAAAAGGTGAGAAGGCAGAGATCAGCTTTAGCTCTTGGAAAGGTGTTAGGTACCTTTAAAAACCTCTACAAATTTGTGTGGCTGTTTTATGAAGAAATTTACATAAGCTTGGGATCTGCTCCAATATTCTACCTGGACAACAGTGCTAATTTTATATCAGAAAGTTTCAACTGATATCAGACCACTGACAAATAAGCTAAAACAAGCACAATGGTTCATATCAAATATACAGGAAAAAATGCAGTCCTACAGTACACATCCAAGTTATCACTGAATCAAATCTCACATATTCAGTACTGACTACTGCTACCTTTGCTAGATCACACATTCTCAAATATTTGCAGGCATTTTAGTAACTTTTGAAAATGCATGGACAATGCACACACCAGGAAGGTAAAGAAATTCCTATCTCCAGGCTCCAGTGATAGGTAAGCAAAAATTTTACAGGACCTTTTGACCCATGCTTACAGTACCACTGAAGTACTTTCCCTAAGAAAGTCTGATAGAAATTCAATATGCAGAAATTCAGCATGAGCTTTTCAGGTTTTGATATCCATTCTTTGGTCTTCTAGAGAGAAAAGATCTACCTCTTCTGGTTTCAAAACAAAATAACCGGAGTGCACTACTACTGTTGATTATACAAATCTTGAAATAGGCTTTGCCCTAAATTGCTGTGTTGCCATTTGTATAACAGAGAGTAACAAGAAAAACTAGTCTAATTATATTGAGAAATTTTAGACCAAATAAAAGGACAATTTTCAGGTAGTTTTGAAGTTGGGTATCGCACAATTTCATTTTTGTAGGCATCTAGATACTTCCACAATGCCAACTATAATGGAATAAATTATTCTTATACGTAATTGGCGTGTTACCCCTTAACATCAAGTTGTCAGTCCAAAATCAATGCAAAATTCCCCTGCGGGATTCCTTCTTGGAAACGAAGATTAGTTTGCATTTATTTCCAGAGGTGTTTTGACTCATATTTTAGAATATTTTGTGGTATTTTTTTTGACTCTGATGAATGTTTCCTTCATTGTTAAAAATAATTTAACAAAGAAACCAATGTATGGAGCTTTTGCAAACGCATGTATCTATGTAAAGTTGAGTTTAATCACTTATTGATTCATCCAGGCTCCTCTACACTGCCTTCCAAAGCAGTTTTAATACTGAAAAAGAAAGAAAAATACTAAAGCTATGGTCCTAATGACAAAGTCATTTGCAGTGATCAACTACCATTCATACAGTTTTGATGAAAAATGTCTTATAAATGGTGATTTCATCAAGAAGATAAAGTACTCATAGTTACATTCTGACATGCAGGAAAAATTACCATGTGATTGTGGTTTCCATAATGCTTACCCCAGTTTCTGAAACAGACTTCTAGATTCTTCTTCTGCACAGTTACTTCCACATACTAGGTAAGTTTTGCACAGTTAGAAATATGTTATCTGTACCTTCTTTGCTATCAAACAAAACGTTTCTGTGAAGCCAAACACAGAAAATACCTATAATGTGGCTAATTCTTGTTTATTTGCTTAAAAAAAAAAAAACAACACACCAAAGCCAAGGATGGTCTCATACATTTAAGCCTGAAGTATTGAAGTATTGAAGAAAGAGGTAAATTGGGCTGACTTTAAGCACCCTAAATTGGGCATTATTCATTTTTACGCATGCATGCCTACCTGTTTGCTAACTTAGAAGTACAGAGAAAGTGATTGATTGATGTTACCCCTTCAGCTAGGCTGTGAACAAGACATTTCTTATGGGTGTGTGAGTTACTACCCAGATCAGATTGGTGTTTTAAAAAGTGAGAAGGAGTGAGAGAAAGAAAAGGAGAGAGAGAAAGAAGAGTAATGTATTTGCTGACTGCATTATGAAATTGAACTACAAAGTGGTGACCTTTCATTCACTAAAAATAGACAAATAAACCAAAGAAAACGTTGCCAGTGTAGTAGCTGGACTTCAGAACATAGCAAAGCTTCTGTTGCCTGCCTCCAAAAGCAACAGATAATTCACAAATGTGCTAATGTTGACAGTAATTTAGTGGACACCATCTGGCATCAATGTCACAGCTCAACCTTGCAGAGACTGGATTGTAAACCTTAAAGCTGTGATGTACCTTAGGGAACTATTACTTCTCTGTCATGACAGAAATAAAACAAAACTCATGGTCAAATGAAACTGCTTCAGATGCTGTTTCATGTTCTCCGAGTCTGGGGAAAGAAAGCTTCTCCCTTTCTCTGAGGGATTTTTTTTATTACGAACAATGGTCTTTTAACAACACTGCAATACAGCTGTGGGAGCTGCATGATTCCTTTTTCATAACTGGCAACAAAGGTGAAAAGCTACTTTCAGTGTGAGTATGACTTACAGATTCCATGCACAGATGTGCTCAGTGAACTAGTGTACATGAAGACACCCTGCAGGAGGCACTGGATGTTAATTTCCATGCATCTGAAACAATGAAACCTGATGCACTTAGAAAAGCGAACACTAGTCAAGAGATTCAAATTTTCCACTCCTTTTCAGGGCACATCATTATGTATTATGAAGCTACTGATACGTGGTGCAGTCTTTGCCATTTCAAACAATACGAAGTAACAATACTTGGACTATTATGCCAAATGCTCATGACACATAACCTTGTATTGCTACAGAACTGTCCTTCCAACACATGGTCTTGAACCATAGACTATAAAGAAATAGGTAGAAAGTAACCTTTAGCTCTTTGCAGGACTCCCTTCCTCCAACCCCATCTTCCCACAGTCTTTAAAAGACAGCTGTCCTTCCAATTAGTATGCCTTAAAGTCTGTCACTTTCTGACAGTGGGGCATCTGGAGCAAAAGCTGCAAAAAGGCAAATTCTACACTGGTGGCCAGAGGTCTTCTTTGGAGAAATTGGGGTTTAGAGACATTTCATCTTCATGTTCTCCAACTGAAGTTGCAGATTTTTTATACTCCTGAAAAAAGGCCCAAATGGTAACATCACTGCCCAAGGAACTTATGACCAATAGTAAGTCTCAGTCTATCTGCTAAAACTGTTGCTATTTAAGCACAGAATAGTTTCATAGAATAAAGATATCAAAAGGTCTCATTATTTATTGGTCAATAGTCACAATGAAGAAAGATGATAAAATTTCAGATTATTTGAACAATACCTTCATGACTTGAACACCTGCAGAAAACTCAGGAAAACATCTGTACTTCTGAAGAAATGGTCTAAGCAGAAATGGAAACCACAGTGGAAGAAAAGATCCTGTGCATAAGTCAGATTTCCAGCTTTCTAAATACTCTTTCGAACAAATTATTATCTTGCTCTGGGCATCATTTCTGCATCTATGAAATGCATAAATCTCCCTTGCTGCCACAATTTGTCTGTTATCTGCCTTGAGACTCTAAGATTTTCAGGGAACAGCCTAGCCTTTTCTGGTTTTTATACCCAGGAACACTCCAGTCATTGTATCCTGCCTCTTCTGTCACTTTGTTGTCAGAACAAGTGCTATTCTTTTGATAAATAATGTATCATGTCTTTCTGCAGGTCTTCTGTCATGGTTCAAGCCCAGTTGGCAGCTCAGAACCACACAGCTGCTTGCTCACTCCCCCCTTCTTTTTCCCTCCCTTCCACTCCCAGAGGGATGGGGAGGAGAATTAATGGAATGTAAATCCCATGGGTTGAGAGAAGAACAGTCGGGTAACTAAGCCATAATAGAAAACTGCTACTGCTACCACCAATAATAATGATGATAAGGAAATAACAAAGGAAGAGAATATAAAACTAAAAGGGGAAAGCAAAAAAAACGCAACTGATGCAAGATGCAATTGCTCCCCACGCCCTCACCAATACCCAGCCCGACCCAAGCAGCAATCTGGGCTTTTCGAGTAACTCTCCCCATTTATATACTGGGCACGATGCGCCGTGATATGGAATACCCCTCTGGCTAGTTTGGGTCAGGTGTCCTGTCTCTGCTTCCTCCCAGATTCCCATGCCCCTCCTCACTGGTGGAGCATGAGACTGAAAAGTCTTTGATCAGACTAAGCATTACTTAGCAACCACTAAAAACATTGGTGTGTTATCAGCGTTGCTCTCAGACTAAAGTCAAAAACATAGCACTGCACCAGCTACTAAGGAGTGTCCTGGGTTCAGCATGACTGCTACTGCTGAACCCAGGACAAGGAGAAAAATAACTTACAGCTGAACCCAGGACATCTTCATGATAGCACAAAAAGGTACCTTGTGGATACACCTTTGTGGACATAACAAAGCAGTTCCTGAGCAGTGGCTGGTCTTGAAAATGCTAAACACAGGTGGCATGTAAAGAACGCCAGTGTGGTAGAGAAAAGCATTGCAGGTCATTATAAGAGTTAGCAAAACTCCCAAGAGTATGCTACAGGTTAAAGTCCATTGTGAACTAAAAACCCATCCAAATTATACAGACAAAAAGCAGAATTTAAATGAAAACAAATAGTTTACCCTCAATATATTAAGAGCCGGCAACAATGATGTTCTGCTCAAAGTACTGCATCTCCATGTTTTACCTTAATCTGCATTCCTTAGACTAGCTACATTCAACCTCTGATCAACGTGCTACAGGACTTTCATGGTGTCTTAAGCACTGTGGGTTCTTTAATTTTTTATTTTTTTTCTAATATTCTGGCTTTATGCTAACAGTCTAACTCTGGCAATTTCGGCGTTTCCTTAATAGTCTTACTTATGCAAAACTAGGACCTGTCACTTCAGGCTAATGAATTCTCCAGAGCTGATGAGATTTTCTCTTTACCAGTAATTCAAAACCAAGAGACTTCTCTAAACACTAGAGGAGTCCCGTTACTTTGGTTTATGTCAGCTGGTGTCATATTTGGATGAGGCTTATTCAAACCAGAGGACAGCCTAGGACTCAGGCACAATTGGACTTGCAAGATAGGGACATTTAGCCTCAGTTTACCCCTTGAGACCCTGCTCTTGGATGGTGTCTAGTCAATAATGTGACAAAGATGACCGCCATAAATTAACAATGGTTACCATTGCCAACGCAATAGTTATACAGAGATATACAAGATAATTACTCATATTAAAAACAAAGAATAGATCTGACCATTATAAGGAAGCAATAATAAATACTTCCTGATATAAACCATCTGTTCCACACATAAGAATTTTTTAGAAGCTTCCTAATATATTCACTGCTGTACTGATAATGACAAATTTTAAAGATACTCCTTGGGATTTAAGCAAGGTTTCACTTCTGTGTGCTGTGACAGGAGAGTAATGCCTGTACACTGATGCGGATGTAGGTGAAGCATGAGGTGGTAAATGGGAAAACCTACTTCAGCACTAAGTTACAGCATGCAGAGCACTTCCTCAAGAAGATTCTTCTTCCAGCAACTTGTCAATTTCCACAACAACATGATCAATGCAAAGAAATGGAAAGACCACGGAAAAGATAGGAAAAAGTGACACGTTTCAGAAACGGAGCAAGCACAGGAATCATTCGATAAGAGTAGGAGATGAAACAGGGAACAGCAAGTAAATGCAAACAGAATTCAGCTGCAGAAGGAGTACCTGATTCATCACCTGATTTAATGTCACACATAGGGAAATAGTACTGCCTTTAGTAGTACTGCCTTTAGTAATGGCAATTCATTTAGGGACCTGGGGGCTCACTTCAGTATGAAAGCTAATACTAAGCATTGCTTCTACAGCAGGTGGCCATATTTCAAGCTTTTCTGTGCAGGAAAAATCATCTTTACACAGGAAAGGGGAGTTATACTATTACTACTTTTGCTATTTCAGTGCTAAACATCAGCAGCCACAAAACTAGAAGAAAAGCAGCTCTTCCACAGCACAAGCAAGTGTCATCACATAACAGTCATAGGGCCAAGTGACACAAGTCTCAAGCTGCTTTTTATAAAAGCTCCAGGCTGGGGAGAAAACTGAGTGCATAGCAAAGAACTATGTTAAAACTAACAGCTAAAAATGACCAACCTTTACAAAGACAGTATGACTACCAGCAAATAGATGTCTTTCAGACCTCAGAATGGTCTGAAACTATGTCTTTTTAACTATGCCTTTTGTTAGGGGAACAACCATATGCCCCTCATGAGAGGGGCCACAAACTCCAGGAAGAAATTTAGTCCTTCTCCCCAGTAGCAATAAGAATGGAATTTTGAATTGAAATTGATTTCCCTTGTCTTTGCAAATATCATTGAAGATAGCAGACATATGTGTGAAATCTTATGCTAAAAAGCCCTGTAGGGAAAAGATGTCTTTTTTGATTCCAGGTCTATCAAGTGCAAAAAGCCTATTTTTTCAAGTCGATAAAAACATGAACCTATAATTAGATGGCATTTTCCTTCTGTTCGCCAAACCTCACAAGTTAGGCCAGGAGCCATAAGGACCCACTCATACAAACCAAAAAAAGTGTCCAAGCTGCTTCCCAGCAGCTCCTTCTCACCAACTCCAAACAACACTCCAGTATGGTGTTAGAAGATGTAGGGAGAATCTTATCTGGGAAGGGATTAAAGACAAGCATCTTTTGGGATGTTTTAGAAAACAAACCATTGCGAGTGCAGTCTGATGACAAAGCCTTTATTTTTATTTATCATCATGACTGAGGTAACAATATATTGTTTTTGTTACTATTATTACATATATTTATGTATTGCACACCTAATCACACCTGAAATCATTAATAAGCACTTATGTCAGAAAAATGCCAGTTCTTTAGTTGAGAGTGTGAGGTAGAAACTTTACATAACATGTAGCAATATGTATGGACTATAAAAACACTGCAATGAGCCCAGAAATATTTATTTTGACCTAGAAGTTCATAAGCAGATCCTTCCTTGCAGGGCCTGAAACAGGTTTGCATGTTAGAGACAGTATGTTCTTAACACATAGCAGTAAATTAACCATAACTTCAAAACTGCTTATATTAGTTTGCAGTAAATTAAAGCAGCCCACAAGTTGGGAAAAGAATGTTCCAGACTTCTTTTTAAAATTGGCCACAAACACAAAAGACAATGCAAGAATATATTACAGCTATACTACGCTGTAGTGACAAAACCTAAATGGATGAATAATCCAGAATGGAAAACATATTACTAAAAACTACGAGTACAATGTGTACCTGAGGTTTTAGAAAGGTAGTAGATCTGCTGACATTTTTAAGAAATATTGTGTAAGCCTAAAATTAAATGTGTGTTACAGTGAACAAGTATAGATGGAAAGAATCAAGGTTGCAATACCAGCCTTCTACATTTCTGAACTTCTGAATGCACAACCAGACAAGCTTAATATTTCCTTAACATACTTTGTCATCAGAGATGCACAGTATATGACTCAAAAACCCCAAATAGGGTCACAGTGGGGGTTTCTGCTGTCAAGCATTAGCATACAGTACGCTTTCCAGTTCATTTTTCTCTCTTTAAGGTCCTATCAAGCCATGATTGGTATCATATCTATCGTATCCAGTGCAGCCTGTTTTTGCAGTATGACTGCTTCCCTGGGAACTTGCATGTCGTTCTGAGGAGAAAAGTAAATGCTTTGCTACATAAGAAAGATGAGCTATTTCAAAAGATAATAAAAGCATCACTTTCTTCAGGCTGGAGAAGGCAAAGGTCCGTGTGGTATCCAAAATGCCCTTATGTTTTTTCCATGAAGTGTGAATTAGATATCACAATCTGATTATATGGTGCAAAACAGAAACTATATTTTTATTTTTCCCAGGAAGAACTGGACAGACCTGTTTTCCCTTGTCGGGGTAGGGAGTGGAAGTGGGGATAGGAGGAGGTTATTTCCTTGTTTCCCCGATGAACTGATTCCAAGCTGCACAGAGCCACCACATATAAATTAGCTAGAGTACTATCCAACTTACATACAGTGTTTGGTAAACCTCTTTCTATCTGGAAGTTTTAAACATCACCCACTGTGACTATCAAAATATAAAACCACATCTACTGCAAATTTACAAAGTCTGTGTTAACCAATATGACTCTGGAGCACATGGAGTATTCATTCACCAGGTAGATACAACTGTTTCAAACAGCAAACTGCAGCAACATTGAACTATGCTCTGGAATTCAGGACAAAAATGGTCATAAATAATTCCAAGTACCAGTTTTCATTACATAAAATATAAGGATTCACCAAAAGCACACATACAATTTTGTATGTAAGGTAGAATACAGTATGTATGATAACTGAGGAAAGAGAAACAGTCATAATACTAAGAATAATTTTATATCTAAGTTTCATTTCTTTATATCAGGCTGTTAAGATGCCCCCAAATCATATATTCATATTTTTCTTGTTCACAGTCCTTATGACTAGACACTTGCGTTAAAAATTTATAGCTTTTGTCCCAACTGTTCAGAAAACATCAAGTCTTGACAACATCAAACTTTTCTTCCAAAACCACATGTCACAAGAAAAAAGCAAAGAACCTATGGGAAATTCCTGGTCAGCATTAACATCAAATTAGGCTAGGATTAATGATTTTGTTTTCCTTTTTTCTTTTTTTTTTCATATAAATAGAATATTATTAAATTACTTCTGATACTGATGGGTATCTAATTTGTCTTCAGTCAACTACAATGTTCTCTTCCATCTCCTAATGCAGAGATTAAGATAAGATAAGATACAATGACAACGAGGGAGGCAAATAAGCTATAGGCAATAGAGCAAAGTGATTAACAGGATTAGAGATTCATAATACTATATGATTATGTTGTGCAGATGAAAAGCATCATAATTACATTAGCAGGAATCTAAAAATATTCTTGAATCTCTCAGAAGTGCAGTACTCGAAAACTAAGAACAGGTAACACTGCTTATCTTAAAGCACTTCACAGCACAAGGTAGGAAGAAAGATCAAGAGGCTGCATAATACGTCATGTATCGTTCATCGGGACAAGCTGATACCTCTACACAGAAACCAAGACTGCCACGGGACGACAGGCAGTCACAAAAATACCACAGCTGTGTAAGGAATTACCATCAGAAAACCCCATACTATCTCCCACCAGGGTTACTAGGAATAGGTACAAACTGACAACAATATGTAGTTCTTACTGTTAAAAAGAAGAAAGAAATTAATTTAAAAAATACAGCATAGTACTCTAGAACAGGTAGTGTTTATCCTGTAGATGATTTTATCTCTCTTTAAGCCTCAGGAGTCACCCATTGATGGAGAAGGGCAGCAAGCTTGCAGGAAAATGAAGAGATCCAGGTTGTCAGGAGCTGTTTCCTTTCAATTCCACCCATGGGTATTAGTGACTTGATCAAATTACTTGGCCTGTGTGCCTGTATCTCATATCACTAAAATATCCCATCTGAATTATAGCTTTACAACATACAGCTGGGAAAACAGAATTCTAAATGTAACAGATACATACTCATTGCTTAATTTTTAAGCATTTCAGCAACTAATCCTTAAATAATATTCAAGTAACTGGCTAACTTAATAAAAATTTAATTTTTATTTGAAGAGTTTTAAACCTTTCCCTTGAGTCTTCTCTCTTTTTCCTTCAAGGATTATTTTAATATTTATTTTATTTCTCATTAAGCCCTCACCCTCTTCTCCTACATAACATATCAAAACTGTAACAATAGCAAATTTTGTTTCTTCAGCTAATCCATTGTTTATTACCTTGTTTTCCAAGAAAACAGAAAATCAATAGCTCTAGTTCCACACTTTTCCATAAGCTCTACATACTGCCACTAAAGCAGACAAGAAAGGAAGATGCAATCTTGATTAGGTACCTATACATTTAGAGACTCCTTCCTTATGTCAAGTCATCAGAGCTGTCTTTAAATTACCCCAGCTATGGGAACCACCCAAGCAGCAGCTGCCTCAATTTTGAGATGGGTGAATTTTCCTCCCCCATAGTTAGGCTACCATTTCCTATCTGAACTAGGTAGTATGGTAGCCCTTACACTATGCTAATTTCACAGGTAAGCATCACAAAGTTACTTCTGGCATCATATGATTTTAGCCTCCTGTGAGAACAACAGTCCATTCTGACTCTACGGTTCACTTCTCATAGCCTTTTTCTGTGGGTACTTTTGTTGGGGTGTTGGAAGCCAATGATAATAAAAAGCCATTTAAAAAGTATCACTACTTTCTCTATCCACACTACTTTCTGCAATGTTAATAGCCTGCAACCTGATGTAACAGAAGCGATGTCAGTCCTTACTTCCCTTGCAAGGGCAGCACACACCTGAGACCAATAGCACTGAAAGCTTTGCATCTTTCTTTTTTTCAGAATGTTATAGCTCATCCTAAGTGTAAACACTCTAATTTCACAGGTAAACATCACAGAGTTACTCCTGGCACTATATGATTTTAGCCTCCAGTAATGCCCTAAGCACTTCTTTGAGGAGTTTTTGATGAGAGCCCAGTCACACGGGCTTCAGAGGTATCTCTAAGTAAGGCCAAAAGGCTATAATACTCAAAGAAGTAATCTATTATTTTACTGTCAACTAGGAAAAAATACTTTTTAAAAGCAAAACTCTGATCAACTTAATCAGAGCAGAAAAAAAAAAGTATTGGTTTGTAAATAATCCCACCAAAATTGCCAGGCAGATTCTTGCTCCAGTATTGCTCTTAGGAAGGCCAGTGACTTGCAACATGCTGCAGCAAGCATTGCACCTTTCGCTGTTATTCACACAGAGTACCCCATAATATAGGTACCACAGAGACAGCTGCCTCATTTACCTGAGGTGGATAATGCCCTGTAGCAAGCAGCAGAGTAACGTGGTGGATGTAAGTGCTCTACCCCCTCAGCAAGTTTACAAACAACACCAAGCTATGCGGTGCAGTTGACACACCTGAGGGACAATATGCTATCCAGAAGGACCCGGGAAAGCTGGAGAATTTGGCCCATATGTACGTAATGAGGTTCAACAAGGCCAAGTGCAAGGTATAGCCACCTGGGTCAAGGTAATCCCCAGTATCAGTACTGGTTAGGGGATGAAGGGATTGAGAGTAACCCTAAGGGTGGGGAACTGGTGGATGAAAAGCTGGACATGTGCCAGCAATGTGTGCTCATAGCCCTGAAAGATATAAAGTAGAATTTTTTTTATGATGAGTGTACTGAAATATTGGAACAGGTTGCCCAGAGAGGTGGCACTCCATCCCTGGAAGGTTGGATGGGGATCTGAGCAACCTGATGTAGTTGAAGATAGCCCTGCTTATTGCTGGGGGGTTGACTAGATGATCTTTAAATGTCCCTTCCAAGCCAAACCATTCTATGGTTTAAGCTCTGATTTACTCAAATTCAGAAAAGGGGACAACTATTTTTTCAATAACTGTTAGCTATCTAGAGAAGTTTGACCTATAATTGTGACCTGTAGGCATACTGTGGAAGAAAGCAATAGCATATGATAGTCTGTTGCTTGGGGTGTTTGAGTTGAATGTGTAAAGTTCAAAACATGAATTCACTCCATTGTATCAGAGTGCCATATTCCCTTCAGAATGCAGATTTAAAATTCGCATAGATAAAATCAAAGCAAGCAAAGTCACAAATCCCATCAATGGCAAAGCTTGCTTGTGAACCTTTCATGCCTTTAAAGACTTTCGTTTGCAGTTATGCAGAAATAGGTTCCACCTTCCTCTTGATGTACTATTTTCTGTTCAATAAAACCACAGAAGTTACATAAACTGTCTCAAAATTATGATAGCAAATTTGTTAGTAGATTAAACAGAGGTCCATTAATAGTTTTGGGTAACTTAGAAATATTTTAACAGTGCAGATAAATTCAATGACTTTAAAATGAGTTCATAACTACAAGATTTTGGTGACTGAGCAAAGGAAACTTTATTTTATGCTTGATTCTGAAGATTTATGTGGAATAAAGCTGTGAATGAAGCCATATTATCCTTGTGCTATGAATACTTTGATGACTCCCAGCAACCTGGAATCACTGGAAGGCTCAGAATTTTTGTGCTGAGTGTAATTTTTATGGTTTTTAACACATTTCATAGGCCATAGCCATCTGCCTGCTAGGTTCAGCAGAGTTTGCATCTCTGCCATGATTTTACTGCTATACAGCCTTTTGATCTTCCCTTTCTGTTTTAGGAAATTCTGGCTCATTTAGTGTCCAGTTTCATGACTCCAAGTTTTATGTTTTCATTCCTTTTCAACCAGATGAAGCAACTCAGTGCTGTGTTGCCTTTCCTCTGGGGGTCAGCTCCATCCTTCCCAGGGGCCAACAGTCAAATACAGACATGGGTATGCCTCGCAGAGCAGAGGTAGCACTGGAGATCAAAGCCAATTTAGTTCTTACATATGCAACATCTATTTGTTTTCTCTCCACTGCCCTTTACTGCTTTTAACCAAAGCAAAAGGGAACAGCTGTACAGCTCAGACACTTGGCCATTTTGCTCTTGCTTTCCAGAGTAATAAAATAAGCACTAGCCCTAATGAAAAACTGCCTCTTTAAAGCTTATTAGAGTCAAGAATAATCTTTCTACTGACCTGGACAGATTTTGAGTCAAAGTTTATAGTGCACGGTGCAGGACATAATGGACCTACAAAATAAACTGACTACAGACATGCAGATGCTTAGAGCAATTGCACAATCTAGAGCAAACGAATGGTCACATTTTTCAAATGCAGGAGTGAAAGGAGAGAACACAACAGAATTACAGTTAGACAGAGCTTTTTTGCTTCTAAATGAATTTTATTGACTTTTTCAAATGTTATGCTCTTCTCCTTGCAACTTTTTGCCCTTTCTGTCCTTTATGCATTAAATGGTCCCTTCTGATGTTATAGCATTGATTTACAGTTGATAATTATCTTAGTTTAATGGGTTTAAGCTATTTCTTGTTTTAGTGTTTGCCATCAACAGGGTCTGTCTGTACAATACGCCTTTGGCTAAAAAGGAGTTTATTACCTCATAAAAATGTCTTCTGCTAAATAATAAATAAATGCAACCCCCCATTCTTTTATGATTCTGGTTTTATAAATTTGGGGTGAATATTTATGTTCCAGAAAGAAGAAAGTCTGCTGTCATAAAATCTTTAGGTCTCCCTGTAGATAAAACATAGTCATTTGTAAAATGCATTTAGCCACAGTGACCCACTAGTAACCTAGTGCTACCAATGATTAAAGCCAAGACTGCTGAGTGAGTTTGCCTTCTGAGAAGAAAGTAAGGTCCCTTTTGTACATTCTTGTCAAGGTTATCTAAAATAACAGAGCGAATCTATAATTCATCTCTGCAGGGAAGAAGAAGACACACATATGTGTGTATGTGTGTGTGTTTGAGTCTGTGTGTGTGTGTGTTTATGGGAAGGAAATTGTTTATATGTTACGAAAACCTCAGTCCTATTTCTTTTCTTACACAAGATCACTGCTAAAGCCAATACAAACTTTTGTTATAAGATGGCACAGCTTGGACTAAAATTAATGTCAATAAAAGAAATTATCTGAGCCAGATAATCAAGTCATTCTAGGCTCCATCCTGCCTGTATGTTCAAGACTTTGTACCAACTTGGGTGAGCTGCAGATATGATCAAATTGGCTACCGCAGGACTGACAACCTACAAAGATCTGCAAAAACAATTCTTTCAGTCATGCCATAAAAGTAAGACTTATGCTGTTCTTTATTTAATTTCCTTGACTTTGGGCTATTTTAACCACAAAATATCTGTGTCACACATACCGCATTATCACATATCACACATATCAGGAGCCTCCAGACTCTTGCCAGACATTGTGGATCCAGACTGTCAGGTCAAATATAGCAACACTCAATTAGAGTAACACTACATGTAGGGGTATGGCTTATGTGCTCTGATTAATGCAGCTGTTGCAGTACATAGGCTACTTAATGAATCATATTTTTCCTCTCTTTATTCCAAGTACTGTTGTCCACACAGGCTCTGAGCATCTGGGGAAATTTCTAGGTCAGAATTAAGAGATGTCTACATCAAACCAAACCTTCTCTAGCTACTAACTCTGAAAAGCCACTCCATTTATTTTAAATTCTGTGTGTAAATATTATGATTAGTTCCTCAAATCCAGTGTCAATGATACCATCATTTTGAAATGCCTTTTTTGTAAAGTTAGAATTTTCTATGAACAAAAATACAGCTAAAAGGGAAGATGAACTCCTGTATTAACAGTAACATTGTGAATTGTTGTACATTATGCATGTAGACCCATGCCAAATATGACTTGCTTTATCCCAGAAAAAAAAAAAGCAGAAACTTGACAGCAATCAAGTGATAGTCACATTTTAATCAAAATTTAGTAACATTTTCTGTTGCCCCTGTGCTATTTTCACAGCAGAAAAATGGATTGACTGAATTATTTGCTAAAACTAATGTTTCAAATAAAGATTGCTGAGGGAAAGTTAAAATCAGCCACTTATGATAAACATAGCAATTTATAAAGAAAATAGCTGATTTTAACAGTGGCAACCACCCTCTATCCAACACCAAAAGAAAGGTTTATGACTCACTCTATAGGTAAGGGGTGCCCTGAGTAAATTAGATGTGTTTCAGATGAGAACAACCTTCTTCTCCACAGGTATCTAGGAAAAATAATATTTAAGGAAGTTTCTGGAGTATTTACACAAAAATGAGAATACATATGAACTATCAGATGTTTTTTCTCTTTTTTTTTTTGTTGTTGTTTGGTTTTGGTGTTTTTTTTTTTATTTTTATTTTCTCTGTGTGTGATTTTAGGCTTTTTGGTCGAGTTCTGACTCCTGTTATTTCACTGGGCTTATGTAGCATGGTTTCAGTACTGGCAGGGGGAATGCAGAGATGGCTTCTATGAGAAGAGCTGTCCCCATGTCAGATGGAACCATTGCTAGCTGGCTCCAAGATGAACCCCCTGCTGGCAGAATCTGAGCCCATCAGCGTTAGTAGCACCTCTGTGATGGTATATTTAAGAAAGGGTAAAAACTGCCACAAAGCAGCAGCTGGAAGAGAGGTTATTGAAAATACGTGAAAAAAAAAAAATCCCTGCAAACAGCAAGGTCATACTGAAGAAGGAGGAGGAGGATGTGTTTCAGCCACTGGAGCAGAGATTCAGTTCCTGGAGAAGACCTCAGTGATGTAAGTTGTCCCCCTACAGGCCGTGGAGGACGACGGTGGAGCAGATAGTCACCTGCAACCTGTGAAAGACCCCATACTGCATTAAGGGGCCACAGCCTAAAGGAGAAAACTGCAGCCCATTGAGAGAGGAGCCCGCACTGGAGCAGGTTTGCTGCAGGACTTGTGACCCTCAGGGAACCTACACTGGAGCAGTCTGTTCCTGAAGAATGTACCCCATGGAAGGGACCCACACTGAAACCTATGGGAAGGACTCACATTGAAGAAGTTCATGGAGGGCTGTCTGAACATAATTGGCAAGTGATCTCCCTGTACATATTTTTATTTGTATTTTCTCCCCTTGTCCTGGTGAGTGGGAGTGACAGAGAGCAGCAAGGTAGGCATCTGGTGGCCAAAAAAGGATAACCCACCACATCATTGTACAATGCTTAGAACCTCCAGAATAATAAAATCTGCAGTATTTTAAAGTTATAATCTCACAAATTGCATATTTTTGTTAACTTGCACACTATTTTATAAAGATTTCTGTCCTGTCTCCAAATATTTATGTTTGGATGTCCTAATCAGCCTCAGATTAGCACCTTCAAAAAGAAATTGCACACTGGAAAAGGAAAGTGGTATTTAGCTACATAAGTAGGAATTCTGTGTGCTTATCAATTGACACACTAAATTTCCAAAGTATGTCCAAAATTAAATTTAAGTGCCTGCTTGAGTGCTCTGTTGGGTTCAGGACAGCACAGTGTTTTACAAGAAGGCTTTGTTTCCCATTTAAATTGCTGGCACATACATGGATACAGCTATCCTGGGATCAGCACTTTGGAAAGGTTAAGAAGGAGAAAAGGGAAAAGAAAAAGTGATTGGCAAATGTGTGCTCACCAGATAAAAGTGAAGACGATGGAACTGTCAGAGCTTAATATAAGGACTTAGGAGAGTAAGAGTGGGTTCTTGAATAAACTCTTACTGTGAGGAAAAAAGTGACCTTTAACCTGCACCCGAGCTCCTCAACATACAAAATGGATTTAGCAGTTATTTTCTAACCTATGTTGTCAAGTTAAGTGGTTGTGAAGTACGTTGCTCAAATTACTCTGGTAGGGCACAATTCTTTTGTCATTCATGTGTGTACTCACTAGTTTTGATTCAAAGACTTATACATCCAGATTAATGATGTTCAAAATACACCAGAAAGTGACAGAAAACCAAGCATGGTCCAGGTAATATTTGATTTTATAACAGTTATTTAAAAAAAATATTTAAAACTCAGGTTATTAATTTTTATTTTGCAGCCCATTACGGCTTTGCAATAGTACAGGTATATAAGTCACAGAAGACACAAAAACCAAAGAAGCCTACCGTAGCAACACAATGACTTCATGTTTAGTGACAATGAAAAACTTAACTCTTTCCATTAAAACATTATCAAACACTCATAACCTCACAGCTTGTCCTAGACTGATAGGGTGCTGGTCTGTACACTCCAGCTTTCAGGAAAGGGAACTTGAGATTTTGAATGTTTTCATGAATCACAACCAAGTGAAATCAGTACTTTCTCTTTCTGCCTGGTACTAGAGAAATACAAATGCAGTAAACAAAAACTGAGAAATGTTGCTATAGTGATGACAGAAAAACATTAATGGAGTTCAGAGCCAATGAAAGGTTCTCTAAATCCACCATATATACATGAATTATTTTTGCCTGAACTGCTTGATCAGCTTAACAAAAAAAAAATACATATATATATATATATATATATATATATAAAATAAAATAAAATAAAAGGCAACTTCACCCAAAAAGAAATATGAACTGGAATTCATTGGCACAGCAAAATCAAACTTGTGAGCTCATCCATCTCCTTGAACAAAGTTACTGTATGAAGTTTCTCTCTGAGTCACATGACTAGTCCACAATGATGAGAAAGAGTGAAAAGAAGCTACCTTCTTAGTGCAAAGATCCAGAATTCAAACACCTGGAGAAAAGAAGGGCAATTACCAGCTGCATTTTCATTCCTCCAAAGAGAAACTTGATTACTTGGCAATCAAAGAAATAATTTCCTCCAAAACTGGCCAGTATTTGAAAGACAGAAAATAACGAAAAAGTCCTGTATACTGTTTTCTGGTGTTCTTTCCTCAGTGCTATTTTGCCAGAGTAATATCCCATGCAGCTCATTATCTGTGTGCCCTTCACTGCTTCTGGTTTGTATATGTGATATAGTGGCAGTTTTTAACAGGTCATTTAAAACAAAAAAAAAAGAAAAAGCCACAAAATCATCACTCTGAGTCCAAGAGAGCTTGTCATTGTTTAACTCCAGATACCAAATAAGTACCACGGAGCTGCTTGCTCACTCAGCCTTACAGTGGGATGGGGAAGAGAATTGTAAGAAGTAAAACATGTGCTTTGAGATAACAGTTTAATAATTCAAATAAAGTGCAATATAGTAGAAGAAATACAAACTGTAATGTGAGGTCCACTGTGCTAAGCCTTTTGGTTAGAGCACTGAAAAACACTGATTTCATTTCAGGTTCTAAGCAGCCGTAGTTATATTTGTCCCCACATTTACATCAAGGAGGAAGTAATATATCTATATAAAATTATACATGTGTGATTATTAAAATAATTAAGCTATATAGAATCATAGAATCATAGAATAGTTAGAGTTGGAAAGGACCTTAAGATCATCTAGTTCCAACCCCCCCTCCCATGGGGAGGGACACCTTACACTAAATCATATCACCCAAGGCCTCATCCAACCTGGTCTTGAACACTGCCAGGGATGGAGCAGTCACAACCTCCCTGGGCAACCTATTCCAGTGCCTCGCCACCCTAACAGGAAAGAATTTCCTTCTTATACCCAATCTAAACTTCCCCTGTTTAAGTTTTAACCCATTACCCCTTGTCCTATCTCTACAGTCTCTAATGAAGAGTCCTTCTCCAGCATCCCTATAGGCCCCCTTCAGATACTGGAAGGCTGCTAGGAGGTCTCCACACAGCCTTCTCTTGTCTAGGCTGAACAGCCCCAACTTCCTCAGCCTGTCTTCATATGGGAGGTGCTCCAGTCCCCTGATCATCCTCGTGGCCCTTCTCTGGACTTGTTCCAACAGTTCCATGTCCTTTTTATCTTGAGGACACCAGAACTGCACACAATACACCAGGTGAGGTCTCACAAGAGCAGAGTAGAGGGGCAGGATCACCTCCTTCGACCTGCTGGTCACGCTCCTTTTGATGCAGCTTTCTGGGCTGCAAGCGCACGCTGCCTGCTCATGTTCATTTTCTCATCAACCAATACCCCCAAGTCATTCTCCACAGGGCTGCTCTGAATCTCTTCTCTGCCCAACCTGTAGCTGTGCCTGGGATTGCTTCGACTCAGGTGTAGGACCTTGCACTTGGCATGGTTAAACTTCATAAGGCTGGCATCAGCCCACCTCACAAGCGTGTCAAGGTCCCTCTGGATGGCATTCTTTCCCTCCAGCGTATCAACTGAACCACACAGCTTGGTGTCATCAGCAAACTTGCTGAGGGCACACTCAATCCCACTGTCCATGTCATTGACGAAGATGTTAAACAAGACCAGTCCCAACACCGATCCCTGAGGGACAACACTCATTACTGGTCTCCAGCCGGTCATTGAGCCATTGACCACAACTCTTTGCATGCAGCCATCCAGCCAGTTCTTTATCCACAGAGTGGTCCATCCATCAAATTGATGTCACTCCAATTTAGAGACAAGGATGTCATGTGGGACAGTGTCAAATGCTTTACACAGGTCCAGGTAGATGACATCAACTGCTCTACCCCTGTCCATCAGTTCTGTAGCCCCATCATAGAAGGCCACCAAATTGGTCAGGCAGGATTTCCCCTTAGTGAAGCCATGCTGGCTGTCACCAAGCACCTTGTTGATTTTCATGTGCCTTAGCATGCCTTCCAGGAGAATCTGCTCCAAGATTTTGCCAGGCACGGAGATGAGACTGACTGGTCTGTAAATATATATAAATATATATAAATAAATATTTTTAAAATTATTTTATACAACAACCACCTTATGTTTCCTTTGGGTACCATAGATAGGTATCAAAATGCTTTCTAATAATATATTCATGGGAAAGAAATCTGTCCTTCAAATATTTACTTAGGCAAATCTCACATTGAAGTCACCAAGTTATGCTTATTTGTGGTGTAGTTCATTTTTACTAGATTTTGATTATTCCTTTCAATACCACACAGTATATATGGCATTGCTTAACTTCCTCCTTTCAGACTTCAGTGCATTTAAATGCCACATTATGGTGCACAATTAACAAAGTTATTTACATTGACTTATTCTGGATTATTTTTTGTGAAAAAAAAAAAGTTAGAATTTCTGCATTTAAATTAACTTGGCAAATCCATTGTTATGTGAGAGCAAAGAAATCCGTGTTTAAAAAGTCATACCTTCCTACAAAATATCCCAGTTTGGCATTGTGAGCATGTATTGCTTTTATATTTTCAGAAGTATGATCACAGATCATGTCTCCTCAAAATGAATTCCACCATGAGCTCTAACAGCTTACTCCACAATAGTGTTGCTGGGTGAAGATTTTTGTCTGCTTCTTAGGCTGTGCAGTGTACTCATTGCATATGCTAGGGCGACTTTGATGCCCTGAAGTGATATGTTTTTCAACGACACATCAGCGTGTCAGTGGATATACCACAGAGTGCTGTGGAAACACTGACAGACTCTTAAATGTAGCAGATGCCACTATCGTGCAATCTCATTTATTATGTTGACTGCCTATCTCACACAGCACTTGGCATGAAGGTTTCTGAGCACCTAAATGCAATCAAGGGGATATCACAAATATGCTCGAGACATCTTCCTAAAGGGCCTGGAAGGACTTTCAGAGAACACGCACAGTTTCTGAAAGAGTCAGGAGAAAATTTCTAATGAAATAAACTTTTTGTCCTTGTTTGACATTCACAGATTCTGCGTAAAATTCTATTCCTCAAACTGAAGGAAACTGCATATTTCACATAATGAAGTACCTTTCTAAAGGGGGAAAGTGAGACCTGTAATGGGATTCTGTTCTGATAGAAAGTGTATATGCATATTATAGGTGAGCTTATACATCAAAGCCATACATTTATTGTTAACTGTACTAAATGGATGGTCTCCTATCAAAAATAATAAATTTTTGTAAGTTTCATCTTAGATTCTAAATCAAATTAGCTGAGTGTTTGTGATAACAGAAGATGAATGCTTTCTGCATAGACCATCCAGAATTTAGTTTTGTGTGATATCAAAATATTAACCACTTTTTCTTTTGTTTATCAAAGCAAAGTCATAATCCATTCTTTACTTGAAAAAGTAAGATATAGTCTTCATTCATAGGATATGCTTCTCTTAGATATGTCTAGAATTCTTTTATTTCAGTTTATGTTCACAACAACATACTATGAATCGTCAGCTAAGTTATATATCAGCAAAAGTGGAATTCAAAGATACCATAGTTTGAAAGTGGTAAGGAAATATTCATGTGATGAAATCATTCATATGTTTTAATAATGTTGTGCAACTGAATATAAAACTATGACAAAGTTTCTAGTTATTTTTTAATGGAACCTTTGACTGTTACAAACAATAAGCTGTAGTTACTTTCTCATTTTAAATTCCCATTCTTTTAATCTGCTATGCTGCTAGAATGGTAGACAATACAGAACTGGATTCAACGGCAAAGTAGATGATCTATATTGATTTACTTCTCTTTTCCTTAATAAACATGAACTACTTTTTCTTCAGTGGAAATTTCTACAAATGTTTAATGATATTTTTGTTTTCCACCACATTCATTACCTCAAATTATGTTGTGAAAAATTCCTGCAACTAATTCTTGAAATGTGACTCATTGAAACCAAACAGTGACTGCACTGCTGTGTAGAACATTTCACATCCAAACAGATCTTGGAAAGATATGTCCCACCTCCCTCCCTCTGTGGAGTCCCTCTAATGAGGAATTCACTAATATAGCCTTTATACTTGCCTTGAAGACTTGAGGCAGGTACTCTTCTGTAAAATCATCTTTGCTTAATCATTTTAATTTTACCAATTCTCTTTTCCACTCAGCAGATTGTTCCTGTCTTGGTCACTGTGGGCATTTAACCTTTTTTATAAAAAGCACCTTTTATGCAATTTTCACATCAGGCCAGACAACATTGTAAGGGGATTATTTTCCAAATTAATACCTACAGTTCATCCACAGAAATATGAATCACAGTGGAAAATGCCTGAGTGCAGGTCTTCTGCAGTCTCTGAAAAATAAGCCTGTTCTGGGGGCGGCATATTAGATAACCAAAGATTTAAAGGATTTTCAAATACCTGTTACGTACGGAAATTGAAAGGAATTCATTCTGCCCTTTATCCAACTTGCCAAACTATAGAATAGAATAACCCATATGGTGTCTGAAAAAGTCAACACAGAAAGAATTAGCCAGCATTTTACCATGGTCAGAGGATCTTACTACACTGATTGTCTTTTGCATACTACGTAATTTTTCTTGCACAGCAGACTATAGGCAGAAAATAGATATATTTTCAGGTAGCTCTCCAATTTGTAAGTATTAGGGGACCTTCTTCTTCAACCACTGCTACATGGAGGTAAATAATGAATTTTAACTACGTCATCTCTTTCCTCAGAAGTAAGAGCTGAAACGTAATCTATACCATCAAAATCAGCAGATTCAAAATATGAAAGGGACTCAGTTATTTTACTTCTCTTTTTTTACCTGCAATTTCTCCAGTTTATAGTTTTTCAGAACTGTTTGGTCCTTGAGTGTTTAGCTCTGCAGCTACCACCAATGAAAAATCTCACTTTTCAACAAGCACAAAACAAGGTCTCTGTTAGCACCTCTTAGTAAAGGAAGCAAAAGCTTAAGTATGTTTTGTCAGATACCTATTTCTTATCAAAACAAGGTAAGGCTGGGACAGAAAAGCAGGATCTTTCTAATCACATGGTAATGTTTCTGCTGAGATCTGGTTTTGGCAGAATAACTGAATTAACTTTTCTCCTCCTGGTATTTTCTTCTCACAGTTCTTTCCACTTCTTTCCCGTTGTTCTGCTCTTGACAGTGTATTCTTTCCATAATGTCACCTATTCATCCCTCAATTTACATCTTCACTTTCCCTGTTTATTTTCCAAACCTGATGTATCTGAATGGCTTGGTAAAGAAACTTAACTGGAGCAATGTTCTCTGCATTGTAAGACTAGACAATGACTTTGAGAGCAATCATAGAGTCATAGAATCATAGAATAATTAGGGTTGGAAAGGACCTTAAGATCATCTAGTTCCGACACCCCTGCCGTGGGCAGGAACACCTCACACTAAATCATATCACCCAAGGCCTCATCCAACCTGGTCTTGAACACTGCCAGGGATGGAGCAGTCACAACCTCCCTGAGCAACCTATCCCGGTGCCTCACCACCCTAACAGGAAAGAATTTCCTTCTTAGATCCTATCTAAACTTCCCCTGTTTAAGTTTTAACCCATTACCCCTTGTCCTATCTCTACAGTCTCTAATGAAGAGTCCTTCTCCAGCATCCCTATAGGCCCCCTTCAGATACTGGAAGGCTGCTATGAGGTCTCCACACAGCCTTCTCCAGGCTGAACAGCCCCAACTTCCTCAGCCTGTCTTCATACAGGAGGTGCTCCAGTCCCCTGATCATCATCGTGGCCCTTCTCTGGACTTGTTCCAACAGCTCCATGTCCTTTTTATCTTGAGGACACCAGAACTGCACACAATACTCCAGGTGAGGTCTCACAAGAGCAGAGTAGAGGGGCAGGATCACCTCCTTTGACCTGCTGGTCACGCTCCTTTTGATGCAGCCCAGGATACGGTTGCCTTTCTGGGCTGCAAGCGCACACTGAAGCCGGCTCACGCTCATTTTCTCATCAAATCCTTTTAAACTGTTATAAAGCTCCAAAACATTCAGAACAGTTTGTAAAACCACATCAGTAGAAGACAAGAAGATCTGAGCAAATGTTTTCCATGGCTTTAGTACTTGAGAGTCTTAGGTACTCTGTGCCTTCCACTGTCTGCAATTTTTTATTAATATGGTGTCCTGGGTTCAGCAGTAGCAGTCATGTTTCTCCTTCGTGGTAGCTGGTGCAGTGCTGTGTTTTGACTTCCAGCCTGGGAACAGTGCTGGTGAAGCCGATGTTTTCAGTTGTTGCTAAGTGATGTTTACCCTGACCAAGGACTTTGTGAGGCTCATGCTCTACCAGGGAGGAGGGGAAGCCGGGAGGAAGCAGAGATGGGGCGCCTGACCCAGGCTAGCCAAGGAAGTATTCCATACCACAGCACATCATGCCCGGGGTGCGGGGTAACTGGGAGTTACGCAGAAGGACAGGGGCTTCCGGGTGGGACTCGTTTCTTGGCCAGTGGTATTGTATTCTCTTCCCTTGTTATTTTCTCTTATCATTGTTGTCATTGGTGGTAGCGGTGGTGATTTGTGTTGTACATTGGTCACTGGACTGTTCTTTTCTCAACCCGTGGGAGTTGTACTCTTTCAATCCTCCTCCCCATTCCTCCGGGAGTGGGGAAGGGGAGAGCCTCGGGGGGGGGGGGGGGGGGGGCGAGCCCGGCACCAGTCACTGAACAAGCTGCCTGGCTAGGGTTTAAACCACGACATATGGTTTCCTTTTTCTGACTGGACCCCAACACTAAACCACCATTCCTAGCTTTTCCTTATCTTTCCACCTAGTGTCTGTATCACCCACACACCAGACACACTTCTCACATGTACAGTCTATGAAGACAGAAGGAACAAAATAATTATCCACTAATGTATGAAGCTTCCCCCAGCTTCCTAACACAATTACAATTAGTGACAGAGCATTTTACGTATCACACTAGATATGATCCTGGTTGGAATTTTTCTGTTCATTTCCATTCACCTGTTTCTGTGGACTTCCCAAAAGGTAAGATTGACAACCTAGTCAAAACTAAAAAATTCTGTTTTCTTTCTGCTTAATCTGATTTGTTTATATAATATTTCCAGAATCTTAAGTAATTCTACTCCCTTCAGGTGACAAATCTAAAAACAGGTCTAGCAGATTCCCTTGAAAGGACTGACCCCTCTGTGAGTGTCCTACAGGTTACATCATATGAATTTGGAGTTAAAGCTGTATGTCAAGCTGTTTAATGTAGAAAAGTTGCTCCTATGTCTCCCCCAGAGGGTTACAAGGCAAATCCCTGCAGGATAATGAAAGAAAAAAGTTTCCCTGTGACAATCCATTAACGTTCTGAGATCTAGGGAATCTGCGGAGAACACACCAAGCCCTAGCAGTTCTTGAAAAGACCTACTTAAAATAAGGTTGGCAAGATATACATCCTGAAGAATGCTTATTCCCAGTAAGGCAACGGGAATAATTGGAAATGTTAATAATTAGTTATTATTGTAACATCTATTAGGAATATATTGTAGATATAATTAAGTCATTTTATTGGCTGCCCTAATGTCCTACTAATATAATTTTTCCTTAGCCACATAGTGTATTTCTAGTCTGTCTCTTTGTTTTATTTTGATCTTAACTAACTTTTTATCTTAATATCCTGGCTGACACAGCCAACTCAGAAAAACCAAACATCATCCATTCTTACAAGAATTATGATGACTACTAGTACAATAGACCATGCATTGTCAACATAACAATAGTTCCAACCCCTTGTAGGGATTCAAAAGTTTTTGAATCACTTTAGGGTTTTTTTGTCACCTGAGAGAAAGTAGCTCCTCCTATTGGTTTATGCCAGCTCGAAAAGGTTTCTGTTATTGAGCAAGGCAGTGAAAAACATTTCTAAGCTTGGATGAAATAGTGAATGGACATCAGAATCTAAGACAATGAATGTGAGACTTAATGCTAAGTTACCCCACACTTTTATTCTCCTTCAATTGTGCATAATAGATTTCTCTCATTCAGTTCAAGAAGGCTGATGGAATGACTAGGGGTTATGAACAGCATGTTTCACTCAACTAATTCCAAAGTCTCCTAAGCATTACTACATAAACCTCTTGCCATTCTGAGTATGGTGCTGACCAGTTTAATAAACATTATTCCAAAAACTTGCCCAACCTTGGAATTTCAGAGAGACTGCTACAAATAAAAAAAGTTTAGAACAACTTACAAGCAGAAAATTAATTTGCTTTATCGATTCTTACACACTGTTCTTGATCTTCAGGATAATTTGAGAGTTACTGTATCAGCCTCACATGTATTGTCCTCCTTTATCATATGAATGGGAGACATATTTGTTGCTGTCAAATTTAATCAAAGAATCTAAAAGAAATCAGAGAATCTTATTTATGTACAAAGACATCACAGAAAAAGCATTTTCTTTCTTATACATCCAGAGAATAACTCCTTTATTTCAGCCTTGCATGTCTATAATTAAACTGGCTATGTTCTCTATTTGACAGATCTGACTGAAATATTTTTTCAAAAAATGAATTTGAGTAAAAAGCCAATAGGAATGGATACTGTATCATTAATAATCTAAACAAAACCATAATGTTTTCCAATGTGAAACACTGGAAAAATCTAAGTACCATAACCCTGATTGGTAAACAGACAAGAAAAAAAATATATTTAAAACTTTAAGACTATAGAAAAAAGTAAGAAGCATAGAGGGATGATGTCAGGAAAGCTGCTAAACACATGAAGATCTTCCTGAAGTTTCAGGAATACCAGAAGGGAAAAGAATGTTTAATTTTAAAGTCTCCAGAGGCTGACTTTGCCTGTAACATTTATAAAATATTGAAAGAGAAGAAAGAAAGCGATATGGATATGAATTCTAGCTGGTCTTAGTTGCCCTTGAAAGCAGCTGCCATAAATCTTGGATGAAGCCAAATAAGACTGATGATTTTGATCTTCAATTCATTCTTCCTATCCTTCAAAATGTAAATGATCCTGATGGAATTAGAGCTAAGCAGAACAGCTTTATTCTGTGATCTGCATATCAGGTGATCTACACATTTACATCTGCAAAATTAAGCCAGTTTTTCCCTCCCATTTACGAGAAGCTATTTGTTTGTGTTTGCATACTTGTGTGCGCACATACGTGTGTGTGTGTGTATGTGTGTGTTTGCTCTTGCATATGTGTACCCATGTGTATGTACATTCTCATGCTTGAACAGCCACTTGAAATTTTAGGAAATGTTGAAAACTAAGTTCTAATAAGAAAGGAAAAGCAAAAGAAATATCTATTGGTACCTCCACTTTTTTTCCCTGTATCAGTCACACTGGGAACTAACTGACAAAGTGAATCAAAGAGGAAAAGTCAAAGGACAGCAAAATGAAAAAAAAAAAAAGAAAAAGCCCACAAACAAAAAACAAAACCTTTTAGTCAAAAAAAAAAAGAAAAAAATCTGGCACTTACTCAAGTAACAATTTCCTGATTTTGAAATTAAAATTGCTGCTTCTTCTCAGTGAAAGTTTTTTCACCCAATATGGCTTCAGCATACAGTTTATAGCACTTTTAGTGATTTATTGTCACTTTTCAGACTCACCACTGGTATCACAGGAGTCATACAGAAGATGCCATACCTTAACACTGAAGGACAATAGTAAACAAAATATTGTGGATATGTAATTTCACCTCCACTGCACGAGGCAAATGTTGCATGACAAAATATTTTTTTTAAATTTTATGCTCTTCATAAGAAGCAACCTTTTAAAACTAAGTATAAAAATATTGTTTGTTTTTTTCTTTTTTTCGTTCTACACCAAAACAATTTTTAAATAATCTTGGGTGGCAGAGAGGAGTGGTAATTCTTCATGTGGCAGTAGTGAATATGGCAGTAATAGTTGCTATAATTTGAGCATTAATGGGCAGCTACACAGTGACTTCAGCTTTCTGAAGCTGTGAAACCTGATTCTTCTGGGACATACAGTGCCAGTAACTTAACTGTTCAGTTCCCCCACTAAACATTAGAAATACATCCTGTAAAATATCAATTAAAAAAAAATATATAATTTTCAAGACAGTCTCTTTACAACTCTTTTTCTTAAAGCCATTACCTTCACAAGTTGTCCTTTTACTTCTATTCCATGTCCTGCAACAAAGGTAGAAATCTCGACAGGAGCAAAATACCACAGAAACAAAGAGTAAAAAACATCTCTTAATGTTTCTGTCAGTGCTAGGACAGGATTACTAGCCAGTTTCACTAAAGCAGACTGAAAATCCAAAGTTCAAAACTCCATCCTTCCCAGAGGAGCTGCATTATCCCGGCTGGTTTGTTTTACAAGCAGATTCTGGGAAAAGAGACCTGCATTCCCCAAGGAAATGGGCTCCAGTCATCAGTGGACTCCACTGTCACCGCAATAATGGCCAGAAAATTAGCATTAAAAAACAAACAGCATACACATTTTATTCCTTCTGTTTTTGTGTCAGTGTGACTTCTGTTGCATGAGAAGATCCATTTGAAAACATGCCAGCAAATCTAGCAACATAGGGCCTTATGTCCAGATACAGCACTACATGCAGTAAATATCTTTATTTATTCCTTGAATCTGTTTTCCAGTAATTGGGTGTTTAAGTCTCTGTGAGCTTCAATGGCAAGTGATTGATGTGATTCCAGGTGCTTAATTTCAGGCCAGAATGAGTCATCCATCTTCCCCTATCCCACCCCTTTTAATTTTTATTTATTATTTTCTAAGCCTTGCTGTGAAGAAAAAGAAAATGCTTTAATTCTTCTCTGATCCTTAAATGAAATGTTCAGAGATATCTGGCAAACAATAAGTCATAAAGCATGCACAATAATTTAAAAAGTAATCTAGGGGAATTTGTATCATCCTGCGATGGTACATTAATCATTACCTTTAAAGACAGCACAAGAGTGATGAAGTTTTTCCACCTGTGTCTATTGCAACTTGGCTATATTCGAGTGCTTTTAATCTGAGCCATTATATCAAAAGGTAATAACTGTATTTTAATCTAGAAGTCATTTATATCCTCTTCACAAGTAAGATTGGGAAAGAATCATAGGGAAAAGAGCGGTGACTTGAATGTAGTATGCATGTGAGTGCACAAACACTGGCATGCACACAGAAGAGTTAACTGCAGAATATAAAATTAACGTTGCTTCTAAAGGAGAATTTGTTCAGGTCACTGAAGGTAAAACTTCCTGTAAAAAAGAAAGAGAGAAGGAGGAAAGGATGTGTTTTCAGGCAAGCTGCAATCCTAAAATTTATTATATCTTGTGTCACCAGACTGCAACTGCTTTGACATACTTCAGTGAAAAAAGGACAGAGAAAGAGGTGGGAATTTAACAGTTTAGTAGGGAAAGATATTAAAAAAAAAAAAAAAGAAAATACTAAACCCACAGCTTTCTTGTTCGGAGACATACAAAATAGTTTCAAAGATCAGAATATTGTATTAATGTAAACAAATGTAAAATATATATGCATTTCCATATTCATGACAATTTCTATGTTGCTTTAAGTTTTCAATAGGGCACTATGTCTAACCAGAGTTACCTCTAGACGTTGATGTTATTTTTGTAGTGTCTTATTATTTATGGCCATAAGCCAGCCCAAGTCACACAGATACATAGTTTTCTAGTCCAAAGAGAGGCAAAAAAATAATCATCACAGAACATGATGAAGAACCAGATGGCTTCAGCAAGGGCAAATTGTGCCTGACAAATCTGGTGGCCTGTAATAGGACCACAGTGTTGGTGGATGAGATAAGAGAAACTGAAATTATATACCTGGACTTAGGCAAAGCATTTGACACTGTCCTTGTCTCTAAACAGGAGAGGTATGGATTTGATGGGTGGACCACTCTGTGGCAGTACAGAATTGGCTTGATGGTTGCTCTCAGAAAGTTGTGGTCAACATCTCAATGCCCAAGGGGAGACCAGTCACAAGTGGTGCTCCCCAGGGGTCAGTACTGAGACTAGTGCTGTTTAACATCTTTGTCAGTGACACGGAAGGTGGGATAGAGTGCACCTTCCAAATGGATCAAGGTTGCTGAAGTACAGTCAGAAAGCAGCAGGCAGTACTGGACATTAATATTTCAATTTCCACAAGGATTAGACTACATTCCTTCTCAAATTACCCTCTTATTGGAAACTGTTTTTTTATTTTTTACCTAAAAAACACCAAGTTCATGAAAATTATACCAAATTTTCTTCTCTTCTAACATCTTGAGACCTCATTGCTCTCTGCAGCTATCTGAAAAGAGATTGCAGTGGGGTAGCTGCTGGTTTCTTCCCCCAAGTGACAAGTGATAGAATGAGACGAAATGGTCTTAAGTGGTTTTTATTGGATATTAGGAAAAATTTCTTTACTGAAAGGATAATCAAGAACTGGAACAGGCTACCAAGGGAAGTGGTGGAGTCACCATCCTTGGGGGTATTTAAAAGATGTGCAGATGTGTTACTTATGAATATGCTTTAGTGGTGAACTTGGCAGTGCTAGGCTAATGGTTGGACTTGATGATCTTAATGGTCTTTTCCAACCTAAATTATCCTACATTTTTATTATTCTAACATTATTTGACAGCTAAATATAGCCTCCATTATAAGCATTTATACCCAGAATTTTTTTAAAAAAGAACAAGTAAGTGTTCTCTGCAATCTAATCTGACACCAGCCCCGAGGTCCTAGGGTTATTTTTTATAGAAGCTTAAAAAATAGCACAACTGTGTTATGACAATGTTTGACTTTTTTCCTCATTTTTACTTTCCTTCTTTTTTTTGGTTAATGAAATTTTTGATTCTTTTATTCACATATTCTCATACATTTCTGCAGCAGTAGCTGCACAGGGTTTTTTTCCCCCCTTCTTAACTCTGTTATCCCAGAGGTGCTCCCACCATCAAGCTGATGGGCTCATCCTTGGCCAGCAGCTGGTCCATCTTGGCGCTGGCTGACGTTGGCTCTATCAAACATGGAGGAAGCTTCTGGCTACTTCTTACAGAAGCCACCTTTTTGTCCCCTCTATGCCAAAACCTTGCCACATAAATCCAACACAAAGATGCAGCTCCATGCTGATCTCACTGCTGGAGGCAGACCTTCACCTGACCTCATTTGTTTGGGTGACTCACTTGCTTTACAATGGCCGCAGTACATGAACCATCTCCTGCTGATACAGTGTCTTATTTCCTCCTTCCTAAAATATGTCATTTGCTATTATTCACTCTTACGTATATCAGCCTTTTCTCATCCCCAGCAATATTCAAGCACTGCTGACTGTACTGGAGAGTGTTGCCTTGTCAAGTCATTAAAAAAAATCCTTTTATAACTTTTCTTCATAGCAAAAGCCCTTACAACCTAGAAGCACATCTATAACCTGTCTTCACACTGTCTTCAACCTAAATCCACCTTCCCTCTGATGAGGCAGCCTATGCTCCATATGGCACACTAGATTAGGTCTAGTTATTCAGGTGGTATAGGGACAGAATACTAAAAAGCCTGAAAATACTTGCAATCTGGAGGTGTTTAAACATATTGGCAGCAAAACCAGTAACTGTACAAAACTCATGGGACTTTGGATCTTGTCACAAACACGGAGTTCCTACAAAGCCTTGAATTTTCAAAAGGTAAAAACATCTTCTGAAATGTCTCTGGCTTTGTCTTTATAGAACAATTCACAGCTTTCTGGTGAAATTGGCAGAAATTCATTTACATGAGGGAAAAGGTAGGTTTCACTGTGTTGATATTTGGAGTACAAAGTCAACATTATAGGTTTAATTCAGGTATATTGAGCTATGGAGGGCACACACAACTTCTGCTGAGAAACAAAGCACTCAGCCTGTCATCATCCCAGTGGAAAAGTCCCAGAGCCACACAGCTGCTGGAGCTGGACAAAATACATTAGAGGCTGGGTTTTCATTTTCCTGGCATGGAAATGCTTTCTGTAAACCAGAATTCTGCTCTATAAAAGTTCAATTCAAGAAACATTTCAGGGGTTTCTTCCTTCTAAACAAAACAAACAAAGAAACAAAAAAAAAATCAACCCACAAAACAGAATGAAAACCAGGCAGCTCAGAAAGATTTCCATATCAAAAACTCATTCTTTGAGTCATCAATAGTAGATAAACAGAAAGGGAAAGGGGTAAAAAAGAAATAAAGAAAAAAAAACAACAAACAAACAAACCTCCCAACCCTGTGGTTTGTTTGTTTGTTTGTTTGGGTTTTCTTGCTACTGCAACCAGGAAAAAATTTGCAAAACCATTTTATCGTCTCAGTTTCATAACATTTGTCCTCAGACAACTGTCATAATTTACCAGACAGTTTTGGCTGGTAATTTCTGGGTCATCTTCTATGTTCAAGTCATGTAAGTTTTTATTCACTGTGATATTCTCACTTAAATAATCATTTAAATAATCATGCCTGCTAGCACAAAGCAAATGTAAAAATGCACCCAAACCAAGATATCAGAGTAGAAATCTAAAAACTTCATATTGTCAATCTCTCTTTCCCTTTACTCAACTTGGTCTTTTTGGCCTATCCAGCAAAAAAGGAAAGCAGAGACACACTGGGGTTAGATCCAGAGTCAGACTGTTAATATAAAAGCCTACAGATACACTTTTTTCCCGGAAATGTGTAAAATTCATATAGTTCTGAAAGCGACCCTACTCACCACACTATGTTGAAGAGCCAATTTTAAAAATTATAATGAAAATAAGGGATCAATTAAGCAAGCTACGCAAAAGTTTATTTATTTAAATTTACTATCAGTAAATAAAGCTGAGAAGGAGCTTCTATTAAGCACAAATATATGTCTAATTACAACAATACTGTTTTATTTGAAACTTACTGCTTACTAAAGAATCTTAAAACATGTAAATTTTATCCCATTTAAACAAAAACAGGACTTGTATTCACACAAAAACAAGGCTTGTCTAGAAGCTGGCCACAAAGCTAACATCAGATGCAAAATTTATTTCAGCATTTTTCTTTCCCTTTTTGAACATAACTACTTCTGCTATAAAGTAATTTATCAGACATTCACGATTAAAATCAGGTGTTTTTCTCTATTGAAATATTTCTCAAAGGGGGAAAAAAAACCACCCATAAATATTCAAGAACTATTAATCAATGAAGAAAATATACGTCTTTGAAAAAGCCTGGAATAAAGTTTTTGATACATTTCAGTTCAAAAATCTCAGTTAATTTTTGAAGCTTCTTTTATATTTACTTCATATACAGGATATGATAAAAAAATGAAGAATGATTTTGTTCCATGGAAAATGAAGGTTTTGATTTATTTGAATAAATAACCTCAGCACCACCAATCAAATGCTCAGCAGCTTCAATGGTAAGAAAGTTTTATATGTGATTGCTCTGTTCTGATTCAAAGTACTGTTTTCAAAAGTTTGGTTTTGCACAGCAGACGTGGCATAAACATTATCCAGCACCACACCTTAACAGTCTGAGAGAGCTGCTGACAGGCTGAGTTGAGCTTATTCAGCCTGGAGAGGAGAAGACTCTAGGGAGACCTTTGAGGAAAACAAGGGGGGCATACAAGAAATCTGTAGAGGGACTTTTTACAAGGGCATGTAGTGACAAGACAAAGTGGGAATGGCTTTGAACTGAAAAAGGGTAGATTTAGGTTAGAGACAAAGAAGAAGGTCTTCATTATGAGGGCGGTGAGGCACTGGCGCAGGTTGCCCAGAGAAGTTGCGGATTCCCCATTCTGGAAGTGTTTGAGGCCAGGTCAGACAGGACTTCGAGGAACCTGGTCTAGTGGAAGGTGTCCTTCGTCATGGCAGGATGGTCAGAACTAGATGATCTCAAACGCCCCTTCCAACCCAAACTGTTCCATGATCCTGTGATCATGCAAAAAATTAATTTGCATTATTACTTTTGCTGACTTTTTCCAGCAGGTGCAGACAAGGTAAAAAATTTTTATTAGGGCAAACATAACACTGATGCTTTACCAGTGTACTCTCGCAGCACCACTGATCTATGACTGAGGACTGAAAGAGGAACAGAACTCTTCAAGATATAGTTTCCTTGAATACATTAGTTTTCTACAACTTGGTGTGAGAAAAGAGATTTCCATTAAAAGGATCAGATGCATGGATAAATCCCATATGTTTTGATGTGTTTTGGATGAACTTCATTTCACATCCAAAGCAAAACAAAACAAGGTAAAAGATACTGTTCCTGCTTATTTTACCAATGGTCCCTGAAGTTCATGTGATGTTTTTCACAGATAACTTTTGGCACAACCACTGAATATTTTGCAAATTTTACCATTTTCCCCTATAGAAAGAAATACTTATTACTTTCTTGTAAACCTTCCTAAATAGTAAGACAGAATTATAATGATAAACTGTGAGACCCTACTCACACCAGTCAAGATTTTAGAGAAGGAACCTCAAGATCTGAAAGGAACAAGATTTATCTAGATTCATTATTCACAGCAACTGTTAACAGTGCTTCTAAAAGCAGCATAAGAAAAGGAGATGGGTTTCAGTCTGTCCAGCCTGTAGCAGTGTGGAAACAACAGTTTTGGGAAGGGCATTTTGAGCAGTGGACAAATTCCCTGCTCACACTGAGGGTGATGATTTGTGCTTGTGTTGTATTAACAGTCTCCTTTAGCCATACCTTGTTAGGAGCATGCCTTTTCTTACAAAGCAGGTTTTTTTGTGGACCAAACTACACCTAGGGGTTTTCCCTGGTTGCTTGCAATTTTGAGGGACGTGCTACAGAACATAATGTTATAGTTATAGTTATGTTACGCCATCTTATCCTTAGCAACAGCAAACTTTTCCCATAGTTTAACGTAATTTGAGAAAATTTTAAACCACAATAACTGAAGGTAAGGTCCAGAACAAACCAAATAAAGTGCTTTAAGATAGCTTTACATCTCCCTTGTCTCTTTTTAATCAAAACTAGAGCTGAAAATCTAAATGAAAATCTTAAAGAAAGGCTGTGGAAGGCCATGCTCATTGTCTTGAAAGTATCATTGCTGAGGTGGCAAAGAAGGATGCCTGTTGAATTTCACAGAGTACAAGGGAACCAGGGAGCTGAGGAAGTGTTTGGAATGACAAGCACATCTAGCATTTCCCAGAGGCACAGTGCTGGCACCAGAGATTTATTAGCTCCTATTCATAATGTATTCCATCAAGGCTTAAGGAAAAATGTGTCTTCCAAAATAACAGAACAGAGGAATAGTGCTATGGTAATCTCCCACTACAGACAGCTCAGAATACACTGAGGTACATTATGATTTCAGAAAACAATCTGAGCAAAAGCCTGTAATGCACTAACATTTCTTTCTGTAAGGATGTGTGACTGTTCTGACTGTAAGAGATAAATCCTCACCTGCAAACATTATTGCTCTTTTCCTGCATTTGAATCAGTCAGGTCTATTCAAAACACAGACTTTTCCGCATTTAAGGAAACCAAGAGACCAAAGAGCCCATGGGTTACAAGTGATGGTCACGCGGTCACAGGCAATGAGGTTGTTGTACAGTCAAGACACTTTGCAGTCCTCCTTGTTTCCCTCAAGCATGATCTGAGTGACCTGTAAATGGAGAGGCCGAGTACTAAAATTTGTCATTGGCAGCCTTATTATTCTTTAATTCTAAGAGGGGAAGACCAAAGACGAAAAAACTGCTCAGCCTCCAAGCATAATTCTTACACTGAAACTGCCAAACCCAATAGTGATTTCTGAAATTTGGACATAAGAGTTCACTAGGGAGCAGACTGGAAACCATTCCCTTCAACCAAGCAGTCACATAGTAAACGTTTTTCTTGTCAAGGGCGACCCACCAGGAACAGAAACATACCTGTGATCCAAACGATGCAATCCCAGTCTCACAGGTATCAGCAAGGGTTTGACGTTAATTTGAGTACAGTCAGGTTTTCACCCAGGGAATGCAGGAACTTCTTTCACAGCTCCCTCCTGTGAAGTCAGCTGTACCCCCTGTGCATACCAGCAGCTGTTTATTTCTGTTATTGGTCCAGTGCAAAGCTTTTCTTTAAATATAATCAGCATCATGGAGGGGAAAAAGGCCATGTGCCACAAAACTAATGCAGATTGGATACACCTGCTCCATTTGGTGGGAAATGACACAATCTCACATTTCAGTTTTTAGCAAGATCAGAGCTTTGTCAGTGCAAGAGCAGCAATGCAAAATGTAACAAGAGAAAATGAGGAAGAAAGCTCGGAGATGAATAAAAAGGAGATGAGAATAGCCTCACAGTCAAACAGTTTACTTTTCAAAGGCAACACAAGGACAAATTGCTTTGTCCAAACAGGAAATTAGTTTCCAAGGTGTGTGCTTTCTACAAAGAGCCAAGTTAATTATTCAAAGCCCATGAATTCCCACAATTTAGTCATTCTGCTCTGATATATTCAGGCCCAGTGAGCTGCTTCTTATCACCAGGACTTTGATAATTGGCTTGGGCATATCAAATAAACTTTCTAGAGAATTCAGTAATAAGGAGGTATGACATCCTAATAGGGGTTTTATTAGGCATTTCTCTGCCTAATAAAGTAATGTATTAGCAATCACTGTGACATTTTCTGCTCTGAGGGGTTTTGGCCTTGCTCATTTTTTATACTTGCTGGGAACTAAATTTATTCACGGCAGAGATCTAATCCAATACATGACTCTGTTTACCCTGGATTCTAAAGTAGCAGGTCTCTCAGAATTAATGAAAAGTGACATATACATCATAGAACAAACTGCAGTGTCTTCAGTCTAGTGTAACTGAATATCATTGATCTCTTCTGAGCCTGCAGACAATGGGAATTCAGTCCTAACTGTGCTGGTCCTTGTATCAGAGCTGATATCAGCACAAGAAAGTGACAAGAATTCTGCTACCTCCCTCCCAACCAAGCCAAAATTCTGAAATACAGAAGAACCAAATAGTAATTTTTAATATAGCTTCTTAACTTCAGAGAAGCACTCAATACATCCACAGCAAAAAAAACCACTCGACATTAACAATACGATGTGAACTGCAGTGCTTCTCTCGCTCTTTAGATCATAAACGGCCACATAGTTAACCCCAGGATCAGGCCTAGTCAGTACGGCTTCATGAAGGGCAGGTCCTGCTTGACCAACCTGATCTCCTTCTACAACAATGTGACCTACCTGGTTCATGAGGGAAGGGCTGTGGACATTGTCTATTTGGACTTTAGTAAAGCATTTGACACTGTCTCCCACAGTGTTATCCTGGAGAAACTGGCTGCTCAAGGCCTGGATAGGTGTATTCTTTGCTGGGCTGGATGGCAGAGACCAAAGAGTTGTGGTAAATGGCATCACATCTAGCTGGCAACTTGTCATTAGCGGTGTACCTCAGGGCTCAGTGTTAGAGCCAGTGTTCTTTAATGTCCTCATTGATGATCTGGATGAAGGGATTGAGTGCACCCTCAGTAAATTTGCAGACACCAAGTTGGCTGTGAGTGTTGATCTGCTGAAGGATATGGAGGTTTGCAGAGGGACCTGGACAGGCTGGATCAATGGACTGTGGCCAACAGTATGAGGTTCAATAAGGCAAAGTGCTGGGTCCCACATTTGACTCACAACAACCCCATGCAATGCTACTAACATGGGGAAGAGCGCCTGGAAAGCTGCTTGATGAAAAAGGACCTGGGGGTGCTGACTGATGCTGCTGAACATAAGCCAGCTTGTGCCCAGGTAGATAAGGTGGCCAGCGGCATCCTGGCCTGTATCAGCAGCAGTGTGGCCAGCAGGGCCAGGGCAGTGATCATCCCCCTGCACTTTGCATTGGTGAGACCGCACCTTGAATCCTGTGTTCAGTTCTGGGGCCCTCACTACAAGACAGATATTGAGGTGCTGAAGAAGGTCCAGAAACAGGCAATGAAGCTGGTGAAGGGTCTGGAGCACAAGTGTGATGAGGAATGGCTGACGGAAGTGGGGGTGTTTAGACTAGAGAAGGAAAGGCTCAGGTGGGACCTTATCACTCTCTACAGCTACCTGAAAGGAAGTTGTAGTGATGTGGGGTTGGTCTCTTCTCCCAACTAACAAGCTATAGGACAAGAGGTAATGGCCTCATGCTGTGCCATGGGAGGCTTAGATTGGATATTAAGAAAAAATTCTTCACAGAGAGGTTGATCAGGCATAGGAACAGGCTGCCCAGGGCAGTGGTGGAGTTACTGTCCCTGGAAGTTTTCAAAAACCGTGTAGATGAGTGATATGGTTTAGTGGTGGCCTTGGCAGTCCTGGGGTAACGGTTGGACTTGATGATGTTAAAGGTCTTTTCCAACCTAGTTGATTCTATGATTTGATGATTCTGCTCTATGATTCTAAGATTCTATGTACTGGTTACAAGGAGACTTATGCTAAAGAACCTAATTATTTTTTTAAATGATCCTCAACCTGGAAGAGGACTGATGCACAGGTTTGTTTCAATATTTTGTAAAGCCTTCCTTACAGCTGCACTTAAAAACATCGAAAGCACCCCACAATTTTTATGATGGCAGGTTTCTTTTTGGGATAGGATCCTCCCAAAGGAGACAAAAGATCAAGAGCTCATTATCGTCTCACTTCACAAAGAAGAGATTTTCATTGAAAGATAAAACCCTAGTTGGCTTAGCAGAATAATAATGCCCTACAGGGCCTTACATCTGTGGGTTACCAGTGGGGATTCAGGAAAGTCTTGGGCATTTTTGTCCCATGTTATAAATTCATTGTAGTTTTTCTGAAATTAAACAAACTCACAACTGTAGTGCTGCCAGCTAGGTAATCTAATGTTTTACCAGTTTCAGAAATGTTTTATTGGCAGCAGGATGCTCAACAATGGCTGTATCTACATGGTATGCAGCAGAACACACTTCTAGTGCAATAGAAAGAGTAGGTGACAACAATTGGGCTACCAAGGCCTTCAAAGTGGTAACTGTCTGCAATGCTAACTGACACAGAATTGTTTCCTTGGAAACTAGCAGTCAGTGAATATATCTCTCTTATTACTGGCATTCTACCTCATCTGAAAGTTCCTGAGTATGAGTGCCATCCTTTTGGTGTGAGTATGCACAGCAGTTTGGGCACAGTGGGCACATGACTACAAATATCAAACATAAAGAACAACAGTGTTGCTGTCAGTCAGGTGCACAGTCCATTATTTCTTTGGAAAAGGCAGAAAATTATTTAGACCTATAGACATTTTTAGGTCATATGAGGATACCTAAGCTTTTCTTTATAATCTCCTGTACCACATCAGTACTCTTAGGTTGTTTATTCTAAAATTCCAGCCCAAACAGGTGAGGATCTCTTCAGGGTAGGTTGTTCCAGAATCCACTGATCCAGAATCATGCTGTGATTAGGCTTTTCTTCCTTTCATATAGGACTATCTGGCATCTCTGATAATAACCTGAATATTAGACACAGAACTCCCCTAGATGCTTGGAAGAGAGCTAGCTTCTAGTATTAAGTGAGCAGTTGCATATTATACAGGTTCAAAAGGTAAAAGCTGAAACTGTAATGCTGCATTAGAAAGGTGAGTGATGGAATGTCTAAAATGCTCATTTACATGGCTGTTTCTGCTGCTGATTAGAGACATGGCTTTGTGTAGCACTGTCTTAAATACCAAAGCTCAATAGATACCCACTGAAGTGCCTGCACTTTGGTAAGATAATCCTTTTGTAATGCTTTCAAGGTGAAAACCAACTCTCACACAGGTTGTCTTGTGTAGGAACAACCAGGTTTATTCAAGCCTCAAATTTCTAATGCTTACCACCAAATTATATTTACTAGATAACTTTGTGTCCTAAGTTGAAAATGGCAGTGGCAGTGCTTTTTGGAACAGTATGAAGCTAATAACTGTAATTAAGAAGAGCTTAACAAGCACTTGCACATCCCACTTTCCTGGAAAGCTTGTTCCAGTAACTGATTACCATCTCTGTGAAGAAAGTTTTCCTGATACCCAGTATTAGTCTGACCTTCTCACCAAAGTAGATTTATTGGTTTATTTGTTCCTGCTTATTATTTATTTGTTTACTGCCCTATTTTAGAGGTTATGGAGTGCCTTTCTCTCTCTAACTTGCATGGAGTTTGAGAAATTTCACACGTTTACATGAAGCAGCAGAAAAAGTAGGTAAATAACAAACACTTGTCTGTTTTCACTTCTTTGCATGGTTGTGGAGGATTGAATTCATGGATGATGGCTTGATTCTCTTCTGTCCTGAAACCAGCAGAAGTTTCAGCACTAGCTGGGAGCGGCTCCCAGATGGGATCCCAGGGTGTTTTTAATGCAGAGCATTAAATCGGAGTATAATGCTTCACTGTCTGGAAGGTTTGGCAGGTATTTGCTATGCAGGTTCCTGACATTGATA
Source organism: Pezoporus wallicus (assembly GCF_028554395.1). Classification (NCBI taxonomy): domain Eukaryota; kingdom Metazoa; phylum Chordata; class Aves; order Psittaciformes; family Psittacidae; genus Pezoporus; species Pezoporus wallicus. Next base: position 279,833 of record NW_026640005.1, on the reverse strand, counting down.
CGCCATAATACATCTGGTTTTAGATAAATACCTGTTGTGGTTTAAACCCTAGCCAGACAGCTCGTTCACTCCTCCCCCTTCTTGCCCTCCCCCTACTCCCAGAGGGACAGAGAGGAGAATCGAAAAGAATGCAACTGCCACGGGTTGAGATAAGTTTAGTAAGTAAGGTATAACACAAATCACTACTGCTACCACCAATGATAATAATGATAAAGGAAATAACAAGGGAAGAGAATACAACACCTCACCACCAGCCAACTGCTAACTCCCCCCCCCCCCCCCCCCCGCCCAACCAAGCACTGACCCACACCTCCTCCAACCCTGCAGTCCACCAGCCCTTCCACATAACTCCCAGTTAACCCCCCAGGCATGACGTGCTGTGGTATGGAATAGCTCTTTGGTCAGTTTGGGTCAGGTGTCCTGTCTCTGCTTCCTCCCAGCTTCCCCTCCTCCCTGGCAGAGCATGAGGCTCACAAAGTCCTTGGCCAAACCAAAACATCCTTGTTATCGGCTCTGTTCCCAGGCCGAAAGTCAAAACACTGCACTGCACCAGCTACCAAGAAGGAGAAAAATGACTGCTACTGCTGAACCCAGGACAATACCATAAAAAGTCTATAAAGGGGCAAAAGGAGCATGGTCCTCACAATGAGTATTTGTGGTATTTAACTACAGCATGACCAGAAAGCAATTCGCTAGTCCTTATCTGTCCTTGTTAAAAATATATAAGGAAATCTGGCTCCTCACTTCAGAAGCTGTTTCTCACCTAAGCCTGTTATAGACCATATGTTCATAAGCTGTGCAGCATGGGACACCCATGAGCAGTTTGATCCTGTTATGAGGCTGCAAGTGCTTGAAAAATATAAAGTACATGAGCAGGGCAACTTAGCCTAGGAGGGGAGATAAAAAAAAAACACATTATTTCACCCTGCCTGGGCTCATACCTTTTCTGAAACAGAAGTTCAGTTCCTTACTCCTTGCCGCTATGTCCAACAACAATGTGAGTTAAAGCATATTTGTGAATACCTGCCAGTCTCCATTTCTAAAACAAAAAAAAGAAAACAGGTCTTTTGAAAGAATGTATGGTGCTTATGGACATAGATGGAGGCTAAGCAAAGAAATGAAGGATCAGATCTGTGGAGATACTTCAATGATAAATATCTTCATAAATCTAACCCTACATTACTTTCCCAAGGTAACATAGGAAGTTTATAGCAGAGAAAGAACTGAATTTTGATTTCCCAAGTCATAAATTATCGCTCAGTCACTGAATTTTAATGATGTTTTTAATGATCCCAAATTCCAACTCCTGACCTGAAAGTGAAAACTTCTTCATCCATTACCATAGGTTTATCTCATTATTAGTCTCCTGAGCCATCTAGTATCTACAAAACTATTTAGGAAAAGCAAATTATCTCACTTTTGCAACATAATATTTGGATATTGCTGTACAATAAAAGCCTTCTCATCTGCACCTACAAAATTGCATCGTAAAAATCTATGTATTGTAACTCGGTAGGGAGAAGATTCTCTTGACCAATATATTTCCTACTTCATATGATACAAGAAAGCTTTCACATCAGAATGTTCCTTTCTTTGTGGATTCAGCATTTATCTATGAAAATGAGAGAATCTGTAAATGCATTCTAGTTTTGGAGAGTCCAAATAAAGGCAGAAGTTTCCCTGAAATTGAAAAATGTAAGGTAAAAGGAAGAGCAGAATATGAGACAATAAACAAAAATCAAGAAAGTTTTTTATTTGAGCATTTACAATTCAAAGTAAATTATCCTGACTTATTCAAAGCACAGATTTTAATATTATAAAACAGTTGACTGTAATCAAAGGCCAACAAGGTTAGCAGTTGTTTGTAATAATTTTATTTTACACTATAATAGTTATGACAAGTCTAAAATACTTTTTATTCCAAGCATAAAATGAGATCCTATTATATTCTGCTTCTTACTGCAAACACGGAAAAAGAACACATTATAGATCTTGAACAGTGTTAATAAAAATGTTCTTTTTACTACACAGGCTGGTAAAAAAAATAAATAAAAGGGAGTCTAATCCTGTATAATTAACATGTACAAAACCTCTGCTAAAACTGATTGGATTTGGGCCTGAATAAAGCTTCATAAAAGCACAAAATACCAGGTTGAAAGGGAGCTCAGGGATCATCTAGTCCAACCATTCTAGGCAAAGCATGACCTGGACTAGATGTCCCAGCATTCTGTCCAGCCGAACCTTAAAAACGTCCAACACTGGGGAGACCACCACTTCCCTGGGGAGATTATTCCATACTCCTTGTCTTTTCCATGTGACTCCTTGTAAAAAGGGAGTCTCCATCTTCTTTGTAGCCACACTTTAAATACTGAGACATGGTGATAAGGTCTTCCCTGAGCCTTCTTTTCTGCAGGCTGAGCAAAACCAATTCTCTCAGCCCTTCCTCATACTACAGGCTTTCCAGTACTTTGTTCATCTTTGTGGCCCTTCTCTGGATCCTCTCTAGCCTGCTTGCATGTTTTTGTGTAGAGGGGATGAAAACTGGGCACAGTATTGCAGGTGTGGCCTGACAAGCACTGAGTAGTGGGATAATGACCTTTTTCTCTGCTAGTGATGTCCTTGTTGATGCAACCCAGCATTCTGTCAGCTTTCTTTGCAGCAGTAGCACACTGTTTACTCATAGTTAGCTGGTGGCCACTAAGTCCCCCAGGGCCCTTTCCACAGAGCTGCTGCCCAGCTGGGTAGATCCCAGCCTGTGCTGCACTCATGGATTATGTTTTCCCAGGTGCAAGACCTTACATTTGTCTCTGAGGAACTTCATAATGTTTTTGTTAGCCCACCCTTCCAGCCTATCCAGGTCTTCCTGCAGGGTCACAGACTGGACATTTCAAGCAGCTCAGAAGATCTATTGCTACAGAAAATATTTATCTTTCACCTAGAAGTGTCTAAGAAGTGTTAATTCTGATGTGATGACCAAACTGTGTTTAATGCCTTGTATACATCTTTCCTTTCAACAGGTAAACTGAGAAAATAACACGGAATTTTCAACTGTCTTCATGAGTGCTTGCTTGTCACAGAATTTTTAGGACGTACTTAACCTCTCCTGGGTTTGAATTAAAGCCTCGAACAGTTTAAGGCAGCTCAAAAGCAATCATAACCAATCACCTTGGAAAAATAACAGAAACCAGGTATTTTGCACCATCCTTTCATAGATGTAGGCAAAGACCCTTTGTAAAGTAAAGAAACTTACAAGTGAGTTTCACAAAGCAGAGAGCAAACATACTGTGAGTCAGTCACAGACTCAAGTACTCTGTTGTATACCACAATCACACAATCTGAAGAAAACACTTTCTTTTCAGTAGTGTTGATATTGTAAATACAGAAAAAGTCTGCTGTGCTTGGTGTTATTCGTATATGTAACACATCTAATTATTACAATCATTTGAGGATGAAAAAAGCTGCAAAATCTTCATGAAGATTTTCTTGCAGGAATACATGCATGAAGGCATACTTGCTGCTCTATGAAAATTTACACATATAATTTTTCACCCTAAAGAACACACGATGTTTATGGAAAATTAGTAATAAATGCGCAGTACATCTGTGGATTAGATTTTGATGGCCATAAATACTTTTTTTCTCTCCCTCCAGCATTCGTTAGGTCAACATCAACTTCATAGGGTTATGGAGATACTAAAAGGACCGGCTATATTCTAGGAAAATACAGAGAATAGGTACTTTACCACAATTAATTCTAACAGAACACAGTAGTATTTCCACAGGTTTTCTGTTGCTGATGTAGTTAAAGTAGTGATGGCAAACACACAGTTATCATTTAGCAGGTAAGATTCAAAAAATGACGCTTTAGCTGTTCTAAAGGTTATAATAGTGGAGCAAAGCTGTAAGGAATATAGCCCATCCAATGGAAAGTTTTAACAATACCACAAGACATGGGTAGGAGAACCAGTTAGACAACAAGTAACTTTTTATGCTAAAATAAGTAGTTCTGTTTAGTTACCAAGAATAAAATTACATTATGCAGCAAATATATTGTAGTCCGTTGTGTCACCAACATTTTCCAGTGTTCAGATAAGGGAGAAAGGTTAAATTCCTTATATTTTGAGTTGCAGTTTTGTTGCCAAATGTAAAATATTTAACTGTTAAGGCAGTCATTATTCTCCTGCTGTTCTAGTCTGATTAATTTCTGTTATATTAAACAGTAATTCATTTTATCCCTCCACATCACAAGTCCAGCTGAAGGAGATAAGCGGCTGATAAAACATCTCTGAGAACAGTTGTAAATTATTCACTTTAAAAGAATAATAAAGCAGCTATGCAGAGCTGAATAAATCCTCCACATATTGCACATAACTTACATAAAAACCTTCAGCAAATTACAGTCAATAATCTTCACTGTCAACCTGCTGTTACCTAAACTTTAGCACAGAAACTTACCTCTGAAATGCAAATGTTTAATTAGTTTTTAATGGTGAGGTTTATTTTTACTAAATCTGGTCATCTGTCTCAATTATTTTCTCCATTTTTTATGGTTAACAAGTAGTTGTCATTTCAGGAGCTTTCTTTCTCCTTCCTTCTATTCTGTATTTCCATTTCTGAAAGTGCAAACTTATGTAAAAATGGCCAGCACATGCCACCTGAGCAAGGAGTCACTATGGGGACCCACCTTCTGTCATTTCCTCTTGAGACAGATATCAAGGGCTCAAGTATGAGCTCTGTCTGGAGGGCATTGTTTAAATATATGCATAAGTTAAAAAGCAATGTATTTTGCTTTATTTTGATATAAATAACTGACAGCATGGAATGGGAACCACTGGCATCCTACAAAATTAGACAACTTAATGGCTGTTAGACCTGAGCCTGTCTGGGAAGCAAGGGGGGCGGGAATGGAGGGTGAATAGAAGAAAAAGAAGGAAAAAAAAAGTGAAAAAACAACCAAACAAAAAAAAACAACAAACCACACTGATAACTCTGAACAGCAGTGGTCTCTGCATTGGTTCTTATGCTCTGCTGAAAGTATAATTTATATTGAATAATAATACTACAGACACTTTTTAATACTATGCATATTTGCCGCCTTTGACTATCTAAGGACTGTGATACCTGTGAAAGGTTCACAAAAAAGTATTTCAATATTTGTTTCTTTTTCCCTATTCCTGCAACTAGCTGAAAACATTTTCCCATTAAATTTGGTCTAAATTGTAAAAATATTACACTATTTTTTTACTGAATCATTCTCTAACATACACTAGCTCATCATCAGGAAGATGTACTGTCATGCATTGCCTATTTTTAAGAAATCATGTTGTTGAAATTCAATTTTTAATGTTGCAAACCATATGTGTGGTACATGGCACTATCTCCTTAAACCTAGAGTCTCAGATCAGAAGGTTGCAAAGTTTTCTCTGATTTCTACATCACCTCCTTGTTACATAACTGTCTGATTGAATTTGTTTTTAATGCACTGGCAGCAGGAGCCTGGGCAGGATAATAGGAGAGCTCGCTCCCATGAGGACCACTGAGATGCTCCTGGGGCCAGCAGCAGTGGCAGGTAATTTGGAGGACTGTGATTCATCTGAAAGCCTCCAGTTCTTTTTGACATATGCAGTACTTTTCACCTGCTACTGCCGACTAGAAGGACCTTGTGACTTTATAGCACATGAAGCCTCCTTGTCAGTTGCTCAGATACCATAGCAACCAGGATGGATAGGTAAATTCTAGGAGTAGCGTATTTGGAGGGGAAATGTGGGAGGCGAACAGGCTACATCATACCAAGGCTCTTGGCCCTGCTATAGCTATGCTATATCCTTTCTGAGGAATAAATGTGTACTGTATGAACCCTCCTCCTGAAAGAAAAAAGAAAGATCTGATGATGAAACTTACATGAGTGAGAATACCAGCATCAGTTGCCAAACCAAATGATAAAAGGTTGCAAGGTTATGCTAGCTAAATTGGGTTAATTTATGACTTCTAAAATACCAAATTTTCTTCCAAGCATGACATAGCAATGCCAAAGGAATTAGTTCCCCATTTTCATTGCACTTCTAAATTATCTCAATACAGAGCCAGTAAAAGTCTGTGCTAATAGTGAGTAATTGGACTCTACATCATCCACAGCAACTGTGACTGTCTAAGGACTATCAACCACACTCCAGAGCCTGGGTGAGGAAAGCACATGTGCCTCATGAAGCAGCAGTCTTGTTGAGACCGGCTGCCGCATAGGCAAATGATCCCCAGAGGAGCAAGCTGTGGTAGAGGAACTGTCAAACATGTGAAAACAGTTGCTAACATAAATGACAGTACTTGTCTTGTTCTGCTACCAGCTGTGACCATTGTTGTGTTCAAAGGAGCCAACTCACCAATGATGGCAAAGACTTTGAAGGAAGTGACTGGAAGACAAAGCTCTTGACTCTTTATGTTTAAGGGGTCTCATTCTTTAAGAGAATAGTATTACAGTGTCACACTCAGTGACAGATTTGGCTTAGTCCCTGAGTACGTGATTAACATTTGCTAAAAATATGAAAAAACAGCTGTTAATAGGGAAACACACCATAATTAACAATTGCTTGCAAAGGTTGCAATTTAGATACCAAGTCAGTGCCACAGAAAATCTGTAATGGCGCAATGATCTGACATAGTTTAGCAGATCCTGTACCTATTTTGTGCATTAGGAAAGAAGGATTACTGCTCCGTTTGTCATGAATGAGCACCAAATAGAAGATCACCTCCCTTTCACATCAGACTTGGTTAAAAAAAAGAATGTAACTACCAACAGATACATTGTGATCCTCAACTCAACAGTCAGTTGCCACGGGGATGGATTATATAGAAAATAAATTGCTTGTAAAAATGAGTTGGTGGCCAGTCTCATTACAAAGATGTTCTGTATTGGCACTTGTCAATTTCACTGAACAAGCTGCAGAGCTTTGTGTCCCTAATAGCAGCATGTGTGTGGGGAGTAGGAGGGCTTTATTATGCTTGATTTCAAGAAGTGAAAAGCCTGCCATCTGCTAAAGTCAGCAAGGTCCAACAGGCAAGATGTTAATCAGGGGCTGAGAAGGTGACAGTCTCCATCCTGCTCTGCTCAGTGACAGAGCATGGACCACATCAGATCCCCAGGGTTCTTTTGTTTAAGACCTTCAGAATAAGAATCATAGAACAGTTAGGCTTAGAAAGGACCTTAAAATCATCAAGTTCCAACCCCCCTGCCATGGGCAGGAACACCTCACACTAAATCATATCACCCAAGGCCTCGTCCAACCTGGTCTTGAACACTGCCAGGGATGGAGCAGTCACAACCTCCCTGGGCAACCTATTCCAGTGCCTCGCCACCCTAACAGGAAAGAATTTCCTCCTTATATCCAATCTAAACTTCCCCTGTTTAAGTTTTAACCCGTTACCCCTTGTCCTATCTCTACAGTCTCTAATGAAAAGTCCTTCTCCAGCATCCCTATAGGCCTCCTTCAGATACTGGAAGGCTGCTATGAGGTCTCCACACAGCCTTCTCCAGGCTGAACAGCCCCAACTTCCTCAGCCTGTCTTCATATGGGAGGTGCTCCAGTCCCCTGATCATCCTCGTGGCCCTTCTCTGGACTTGTTCCAACAGTTCCATGTCCTTTTTATGTTGAGGACACCAGAATTGCACACAATACTCCAGGTGAGGTCTCACAAGAGCAGAATAGAGGGGCAGGATCACCTCCTTCTACCTGCTGGTCACGCTCCTTTTGATGCAGCCCAGGATACGGTTGGCTTTCTGGGCTGCAAGCGCACACTGCCAGCTCATGTTCAGTTTCTCATCAACCAGCACCCCCAAGTCCTTCTCCGCAGGGCTGCTCTGAATCTCTTCTTTGCCCAACCTGTAGCTGTGCCTGGGATTGCTCCAACCCAGGTGTAGGACCTTGCACTTGGCATGGTTAAAATTCATGAAGTTGGCATCAGCCCACCTCACAAATGTGTTAGAGTCCCTCTGGATGGCATTCCTTCCCTCCAGCGTATCAACTGAACCACACAGCTTGGTGTCATCAGCAAACTTGCTGAGGGCACACTCAATCCCACTGTCCATGTCAGTGATGAAGATGTTAAACAAGATCGGTCCCAACACCGATCCCTGAGGGACACCACTTGTTACTGGTCTCCAGCTGGACACTGAGCCATTGACCACAACTCTTTGCATGCAGCCATCCAGCCAGTTCTTTATCCACAGAGTGGTCCATCCATCAAATTGATGTCGCTCCAATTTAGAGACAAGGATATCGTGTGGGACAGTGCCTAACACTTTACACAAGTCCAGGTAGATGACATCAACAGCTCTACCCCTGTCCATCAGTTCTGTAGCCCCATCATAGAAGGCCACCAAATTGGTCAGGCAGGATTTCCCCTTAGTGAAGCCATGCTGGGTGTCACCAAGCACCTTGTTGTTTTTCGTGTGCCTTAGCATGCCTTCCAGGAGAATCTGCTCCAAGATTTTGCCAGGCACAGAGGTGAGACTGACTGGTCTGTGATTCCCTGGGTCATCCATTTTCCCCTTCTTGAAAATGGGGGTTATATTTCCCTTTTTCCAGTCACTGGGAACTTCACCTGACTGCCATGATTTCTCAAATATGACGGCCAGCGGCTTCGCAACTTCATTCGCCAGCTCCTTCAGGACCTGTGGATGGATTACATCAGGACCCATGGACCTGTGCACGTTCAGATTTTTAAGATGGTCTCGAACCATTTCTCTCCTACAGTGGGCGCAAGGTCTTCATTCTCACAGTCCCTGCATCTGCCATCCAAGACTTGGGTGGTGCAGTCAGAGCCTTTGCCAGTGAAGACCGAGGCAAAGAAGTAATTCAGAACCCCAGCCTCCTCCAAATCCAGGGTAGCCAGTTCTCCCCAGAGCTTCCTGAGGTGGCCTACATTCTCCCTAGTCTGTTTTTTATTTGCTATGTACTTGTAGGATCCAGTCCTGTTATCCTTAATATCCCTACCCAAGTTTAATTCTAACTGGGCCTTAGCTTTCCTAACCTGGTCCCTAGCTTCCCAGAAAACATTCCTGTACTCTTCCCAGGCCGCCTGTCCTTGCTTCCACTTTTTATAAGCCTCTTTTTTCAATTGAATTTTCCTCAGCAGCTCCTTATCCATCCAAGGAGGTCTCCTGGCCCTCCTGCTGCACTTCCTTCTACTTGGGATACAACACTCCTGAGCTTGTAGTAGGTGATCCTTGAATATCAGCCAAAAGCCTTGGGCCCCCCTGCCCTCTAGGGCTATATCCCATGGAACCTTACTAAGCAGGTTCCTGAAGAGGCCAAAGTCTGCTCTTTTGAAGTCCAGAGCAGTGAGCTTGCTGCACGCTCTTCTCACTGTCCTCAGGATCTTGAACTCAACCATCTCATGATCGCTGCATCCAAGGCTGCCCTGGAGCGTCACATTTCCAACGAGCCCTTCCCGGTTGGTGAGCACGAGGGCAAGCATGGCACCTCTTCTTGTCGGCTCCTCTGTTACTTGCAGAAGGAAGTTGTCTTCTACACAATCGAGGAACCTCCTGGATTACTTATGCCAGGCCGTACCATCCTTCCAACAGATGTCAGGGAGGTTGAAGTCTTTCATGAGAGCAAGGGCCTGTGCGCGTGAGGCTTTTCCTGTCTGCCTATAGAGTGCTTTATCTGCAGGTTCTCCTTGATCAGGCTGTCTGTAACAGATCCCCATAGCTGTTCTCCCTTTAACCCTGACCCACAAACTCTCTGTGGACTGCTCACCTGTCCCCAGACAGAGTTCCATACTCTCCAGCCTATCCCTAACATAAAGGGCAACACCCCCTCCCCGCCTGCCAGGCCTGTCTTTTCTAAAAAGCCTGTAACCTTCCATTCCAGCACTCCAGCCATAGGAGCCATCCCACCATGTTTCTGTGATGCCTATTATATCATACCCCCCGTAGACATGCACACGTCTCTAATTCCTCTTGTTTGTTCCCCATGCTACGGGCGTTTGTATAGAGGCATCTGAGCCAAGGTCCAAATGAAGCCAGCTCATTGGCTGGAGTGGCTGGAATATCTCTACATTGCTCTGAGCACTTATTATAGGTGCTGGCAACTGACTGGGTGTGTTGGGATGGAATGATGTCCCCTTCCCCCAACACATCTAGTTTAAAGCCTCCTTGACCAGTCTAGCAAGCCTCCTACCAAAACTGCTGTCCTGGGTTCAGCAGTAGCAGTCATGTTTTTTCCTTTGTGTTAACTGGTGCAGTGCTGTGTTTTGACTTCTAGTTTGAGAACAGTGTTGGTGAAGCCGATGTTTTCGGTTGTTGCTAAGTGATGTTTACCCTGACTAAGGACTCTGTGAGGCTCATGCTCTGCCAGGGAGGAGGGGAGGCTGTGAGGAGGCAGAGACGGGGCGCCTGACCCGGGCTAGCCAGGGAGGTATTCCATACCACAGCACGTCATGCCCGGGGTGGGGGGTAACTGGGAGTTACCCGGAAGAACAGGGGCTTCCGGGTGGAACTCACTTTCTTGGCCGGTGGTATCGTATTCTCTTCTCTTGTTATTTTCCCTTATCATTGTTTTAGCTGATAGTAGCGGTGGTGATTTGTTGCTGGACTGTTCTTGTCTCAACCCGTAGGAGTTGCACTCTCTCGATCCTCCTCCCCGTTCCTCTGGGAGCGGGGAAGGGGAGAGCCCCGGTGCAGCGGGGGGGGGAGACGGACACGGACCTCAATTATTGTCAGCTCGGCACCACTCACTGGGAGTGAGTGAACAAGTTACCTGACTGGGTTTAAACCACGACAGTTCTTTTTGGCACCCAACGTGGGGCACGAGGGGTTGAGATAAGAACAGATCTGACTGGATTGATAGTCACTCGTCACAATGCTGATTTATTGGCTCTCAAGGTTGTTCCTCTTGATCTCACAGTTTCAGTATATCATATCTTACGTCCATCCGGTATTGGCTGTATTAGTGTTTTTCAAGTGTGGGGCTTGGGCTAAGGTTTTTATCCCATTGTACTTTATGGTAATGACTTGTAATACAATAGAATCATTGATCATGAAACTGATCTGGCTTATGTTCCCAGTGTGGTCACCACCTTTATACTTTGGGAGGTATATGATGGAGGTGCTTAGCAATTACACATCTTTTTTCTCCTTCTCAGGTGCTCAACCTGTGAAGGAGACATCCTTTTACCCTCCTAGTCGTCCCCCCAGACCATTTACATTTGAGAGATTTGAATTTTTTGAATGGCCTTTTAATGCTGTTGAGACTTGTTTGCTGATGGTGATGGGAATCACCATGCTAACACGCATACAGAGTGTGTTTTGCCCACTACTGATTTCAAGAGTTAAGCAGATTCAGGTTTGGGTCTTGTCTGGGGTCAAACGACGATGTAGGAGGACCGAGAGATTTTCCCAGAGGCTGGACAGCCATGAGTGGCAGGGTGTGTGGGATAGTATGGGCAAGTATCTAGGTCAGTGGGCCCCTCCAGTATTTTGGAATTTCACTACCGAACAACTGCAAAATCCAGAAGAATTAGTAAAACACTTAAATGAGGTGTGTGGTCATTCTGGCCATACCAGAGATGGACAAATCACGGCAACGTGCTGGAGCTTGGCCTATGCTTACAGGGCCTTGTTCAACACTATCCAGCACCTTCAAAAGGAAAAGAATGTCGGCGGATTTGAGGGCAAAGTGACAGTCGCTACTCAAACTTTGGCTGCAATGAACTGCGCAGCTACCCCAGTGGCAAGTACAGCAGCTGCTCAAACTTCAACTGCAACAGACAGCGCGGTTACCCCAGCTCCAAGCACGGTAGCTACACCACCCCCAGCAACAAGTACAGTCGCTACTCAAACCACAGTGATAATCACTGCAGCCAAACCAGAGGACCAATTCGTACCAATATCAGTTGCCCCTGTACGCAAGAGAACAAGCAAAAAGGAGGCAAAAAGGGTGAAGCGAGATGAAGAAACAATGAATTCACCACCCGGTCCAGAATCTGATCAGGAGTCATCATCACATGACGAAGAAGAAGAAGAAGAGGTAACTTCTCGACCTCGGACCTCAACCGAGCTGCGGAATATGCGAAAAGATTTTACCCGTCAACCAGGGGAGCACATCATCACCTGGTTACTCCGATGCTGGGACAATGGGGCCGATGGTCACGAACTAGAAGGTACAGAAGCCAAGCAGCTGGGATCACTTGCTAGAGAAGGGGAATTGACAAAGCAATTGCAAGAGAGAAAAAGTCCCTCAGCCTTTGGAGGAGGCTCTTGGCAGCTGTGAAAGAAAGGTTTCCGTACAAGGACGATGTTACGAGTCGCTCGGCCAAGTGGACTACTATAGACAAAGGCATCCAGTCTCTGAGGGAATCGGCCATCGTAGAGATGATCTATCACATCAAGCCGAATAACGGGGATACACCTATAGATCCAGATGAAGTTGAATGTACACGACCCATGTGGCGAAAACTTACACGGAATGCACCGTCATCATATGCCCATTCATTGGCAACAGTGACCTGGAATGACATAGTACCACTAACAGTGGATGAAATGGTTCATAAACTCCGAGAGTTCGAAGACAATCTCACTCCTTCCATCATCTCAGCTGTGAAAAAACTGTCCCAGGACCTCGACAAATTGAGGGACGATGTATCTCATTTATCCAGCTCCTCATGTGTACCAACACACGTCTCAGCTATTAACAAAAGACGTCCTATTGTTCAAGAGAGGAGATACAGAAGGTATACGCCACGGGGTACCCTATGGTTTTACCTGCTGGATCACGGAGAAGACATGACAAAGTGGGATGGAAAACCTACTTCAGCTTTGGAGGAACGGGTGAGTGAACTGAAGAGGGGAGCAAGGGCCAAGACTGATCATCCCATGAGAGCTACGGCTTCAGTCTCTGGTGAGCAGTTTCCCAGATGGAGTAGAAGAGCTGATTTTACTCCAGCTCCTGTGATAATGAAGAATAATCCCTTTCAACACGACTTAAGTGTCCAATGCTGTGACGACCATTAGAGGGGCCCTGCCTCCAGCCAGGTGGAGGTAGGGGACAATCGGATTTACTGGACTGTGTGGATCAGATGGCCTGGCACATCAGTCCCACAGAAGTATAAGGCTCTAGTAGATACCGGTGCACAGTGTACCCTGATGCCATCAAGCTGTCAAGGGCTGGAACCCATCTATATTTCTGGAGTAACAGGAGGATCCCAAGAGTTGACTGTGCTGGAGGCTGAAATCAGCCTGACTGGGAGGGAATGGCAAAAGCACCCTATTGTGACTGGTCCAGAGGCTCCATGCATCCTCGGCATAGACTACCTCAAGAGAGGGTACTTCAAAGACCCAAAAGGGTACCGGTGGGCTTTTGGTATTGCTGCTTTGGAGACTGAGGAAATTGAGCAGCTGTCCACCTTGCCTGGTCTCTCAGAAGATCCCTCTGCTGTGGGGTTGCTGAAAGTTGAAGAACAACAAGTGCCAATTGCGACCACAACAGTGCACCGGCGGCAATATCGCACCAACCGAGACTCCCTGATTCCCATCCATCAGCTGATCCGTAGACTGGAGAATCAGGGGGTGATCAGCAGGACCCGCTCACCCTTTAATAGCCCCATATGGCCAGTGCGAAAGTCTAATGGAGAATGGAGACTAACAGTAGACTATCGTGGCCTGAATGAAGTCACACCACCATTGAGTGCTGCTGTACCGGACATGCTAGCACTTCAGTATGAACTAGAGTCAAAGGCAGCCAAGTGGTATGCCACGATTGATATTGCCAATGCATTTTTCTCCATTCCTTTGGCAGCAGAGTGCAGGCCACAGTTTGCTTTTACTTGGAGGGGTGTCCAGTTCACTTGGAACCGACTGCCCCAGGGGTGGAAACACAGCCCTACCATTTGCCATGGACTGATCCAAACTGCACTGGAACAGGGGCAAGCTCCAGAACACCTGCAATACATTGATGACATTATTGTGTGGGGCGATACAGCGGAAGAAGTCTTTGAGAAAGGGAGGAAAATAATCCAAATCCTGCTGAAAGCCGGTTTTGCCATAAAACGGAGTAAGGTCAAGGGACCTGCACAGGAGATTCAATTTTGGGGAATAAAATGGCAAGATGGACGTAGACAGATCCCCACAGATGTGATCAACAAGATAACAGCAATGTCTCCACCAACTAATAAGAAAGAAAGGCAAGCTTTCTTGGGTGCAGTGGGGTTCTGGAGAATGCACATCCCAAATTACAGTTCGATTGTAAGCCCTCTCTATCATGTGACCCGGAAGAAGAATGATTTTAAATGGGGCCCTGAGCAGCAACAAGCCTTTGAGCAAATTAAACGCGAGATAGTTCATGCAGTAGCCCTTGGACCAGTCCGGACCGGGCCAGATGTAAAAAATGTGCTGTACACTGCAGCTGGGGAGAACGGTCCTACCTGGAGCCTCTGGCAGAAAGCTCCAGGGGAGACTCGAGGTCGACCCCTCGGCTTTTGGAGTCGGGGATACAAAGGATCTGAGGCCAGCCATACCACAACTGAGAAAGAGACACTGGCAGCCTATGAAGGGGTTCGAGCTGCTTCGGAAGTGATTGGCACTGAAGCACAGCTCCTCCTGGCACCCCGGCTGCCCGTGCTGGGCTGGATGTTCAAAGGCAGGCTCTCCTCTACACATCATGCAACTGATGCTACATGGAGTAAATGGGCTGCACTAATTACACAACGAACTCGAATAGGAAATCCCAGTCGCCCAGGCATTCTAGAAGTCATCATGGACTGGCCAGAGGGCAAAGATTTCGGAATGTCACCAGAGGAGGAGGTGGTGCGTGCTGAAGAGGCCCCACCATATAATAAACTGTCAGAAAGTGAAAAGCAGTATGCCTTGTTTACTGATGGCTCTTGCCGTATTGTGGGAAAGCATCGGAGATGGAAGGCAGCTGTATGGAGTCCTGGACGACAAGTTGCAGAAACTGCTGAAGGAGAGGGTGAATCGAGTCAATTTGCCGAGGTGAAAGCCATCCAGCTGGTCCTGGACATTGCTGAACGAGAAAAGTGGCCAGTACTTTATCTCTATACTGACTCATGGATGGTGGCAAATGCCCTGTGGGGGTGGTTGAAGCAATGGAAGCAGAGCAACTGGCAACGCAGAGGTAAACCCATCTGGGCTGCTGCACTGTGGAAAGATATTGCTGCCCGGGTGCAGAACCTGGTGGTGAAGGTACGTCATGTAGATGTCCATGTACCCAAGAGTCGGGCCACTGAGGAACGCCAGAACAACCAACAAGTGGATAAAGCGGCTAAGATTGAAGTGGCTCAGATGGACTTAGATTGGCAACATAAAGGTGAATTATTTTTGGCCCGGTGGGCCCATGACACTTCAGGCCATCAGGGCAGAGATGCAACATACAGATGGGCCCGTGACCGAGGGGTGGACTTAACAATGGACACTATTGCCCAGGTTATTCATGAGTGTGAAACATGTGCTGCAATTAAACAAGCCAAGCGGTTAAAGCCTCTTTGGTATGGAGGACGATGGTTGAAGTATAAATATGGGGAGGCCTGGCAGATTGACTATATCACACTGCCACCAACCCGCCAAGGCAAGCGCCATGTGCTTACCATGGTGGAAGCAACCACCGGGTGGCTGGAAACATACGCTGTGCCCCATGCCACTGCCCGGAACACCATCCTGGGCCTTGAGAAACAGATTTTGTGGCGACACGGCACCCCAGAGAGAATTGAGTCAGACAATGGGACTCATTTCCGGAATAACCTTATAGATATTTGGGCCAAAGAGCATGGCATTGAGTGGGTATATCACATCCCCTACCATGCACCAGCCTCTGGGAAAATCGAACGGTACAATGGGCTGTTAAAAACTACACTGAGAGCGATGGGTGGGGGAACTTTCAAGCATTGGGATACACATTTACCAAAGGCCACCTGGTTGGTCAACACCAGAGGATCTGCCAACAGGGCTGGCCCAGCCCAGTCAGAACTTTTACATATTGTAGAGGGGGACAAAGTTCCCGTGGTGCATATGAAGAATTTGCTGGGGAAGACAGTCTGGGTTATTCCTGCTTCAGGTAAAGGCAAACCCACTCGTGGGACTGCTTTTGCTCAGGGACCTGAATATACTTGGTGGGTAATGCGGGAAGATGGGGAAGTCCGATGTATACCTCAAGGGGATTTGATTTTAGGGGAAAACAGCCAGTGAACTCAATTGTATGCCGTTGCCTGCTGTGTAATGCTTTTATAGCCCATACTAGATGTCTCCAGGTCACCAGCGACTGGCCCTGACTTCCCTCCAGCCATCATCCCAACAGAGAATGAACTTGGAACATCATGGACCGAATGGACTCGGCAGCATTATAGGGATTGGTCCATGCACTAAGAAAATGATTTTTTCCTTTTGGTCTGTATGTATATGGATGTATATATGTGGGAGAGCGATGGTGTATTGAAAATGTGGGATCTGAGCACGACGTGAATGGTATGGAATAAGGGGTGGATAATGTCCTGGGTTCAGCAGTAGCAGTCATGTTTTTTCCTTTGTGTTAACTGGTGCAGTGCTGTGTTTTGACTTCTAGTTTGAGAACAGTGTTGGTGAAGCTGATGTTTTCGGTTGTTGCTAAGTGATGTTTACCCTGACCAAGGACTCTGTGAGGCTCATGCTCTGCCAGGGAGGAGGGGAGGCTGTGAGGAGGCAGAGACGGGGCGCCTGACCCGGGCTAGCCGGGGAGGTATTCCATACCACAGCACGTCATGCCCGGGGTGGGGGGTAACTGGGAGTTACCCGGAAGAACAGGGGCTTCCGGGTGGAACTCACTTTCTTGGCCGGTGGTATCGTATTCTCTTCCCTTGTTATTTTCCCTTATCATTGTTTTAGCTGATAGTAGCGGTGGTGATTTGTTGCTGGACTGTTCTTGTCTCAACCCGTAGGAGTTGCACTCTCTCGATCCTCCTCCCCGTTCCTCCGGGAGCGGGGAAGGGGAGAGCCCCGGTGCGGGGGTGGGGGGAGACGGACACGGACCTTGATTGTTGTCAGCTCGGCACCACTCACTGGGAGTGAGTGAACAAGTTACCTGACTGGGTTTAAACCACGACAACTGCTCTTTCCCTTTGTTATCAGACCAGCTCCACCAGCCCCCACTAGACCTTGCCTACAAACTTGGGTCCCGTGTTCAAGACACCCATACCCCTGGCTATAGCACCACCCTTTAACCATTTATTAACCTGGGCAATCCTCCTAGCTTTTTTAGGTCCTCCCCTGTATCCTGGAGAATTGACAAAAAGACAATCTGAGCTCCAGAACCCCTAAACACCTCTCCCCGGGCTCTGTAGTCCTTTATGTTACCCAGGCTACTGCTATCTATATCCCTAGCACCCACATGTATCACCAGAAGTGGGTAATAGTCAGTGGGACTTACTAGAGCACGCAGCCTCTCTGCAACATCCCCAATCCGTGCCCCTAGTAGGCAGCACACCTCCCTTGAGACCGGGTCAGGCTGACGGATGGGTGCCTCTGTGCCTTTCAAAGTAGAGTTCCCTGCTGCTATGACCCACCTCTTTTTCCTGGCAGCACCAGTAGTGATCTTCTTTACCAGGGCATCAGCCAGCTGCTTCTGCGCCAGTGCGTTTCCTCATTAGCCCGCTGCAGGCCAGCAAAGTGGTTCTGGATGGGGACAACAGATTTAGGAGGAAGCCCCTTGCTTTTAAATGTAGTTTTCCTCCTTTTCTTTGTTGGTTTTTCTTTGTTGTTTTTTTTTTTTTTTTGTCACTATTTCCCAGCTTCCCAGGTTAACGGCCTCCTTCTTTCCTTCACGAGCTAGAGGGGAAGCTTGAGGCCCCTGCACAGTTTGGGCCAGGAGCAAGCATTCCTGCTTCCTCTCAGCTTCCCTGACATCTCCCACCCTATTAACAGCATCCCGCAGCTCAGCCCCTGCTGCAGGAGGACCTCCACCAGGGAGCACCGAGTGCAGCCCTGCCCATTGTGCACCCTCCCCTCACCAGACCAGTGCAGGCACTCTCTACACCCCGAGCTCTGCACTGCAGCCTCCCCTCTCATCGGCTCTGGGTGCCTACGCTGGCCACCGCCCTGGCAGCCAGAGCAGAGCTTCCAGACCGGGCCCTGATCATACGGCAAGTGCTGACCATCCCGCTGGAACTGCTGCACAAACTGCCTCAACCTGATCCGGTCACTCGCGCTCCCTGGGGCAGGTTTTTACCCGCCCAGGGCTGGTGCCGCTGCTTTAGGCTCCGCCCCGTGTGAGTCAGCTGCTCGCTCGCGTCAGCTGAGCTGCCGGCTTCTGGGCAAGTCCTGTTGAGGACTTGAGGCTCCCTCAGTGGGAGGCTCTCGCCGCTCTGAGTTCAGGCTCCTGGACACTGATCTCCTCTCAGCTCCGGTGTTGAAGGCGTCCTCTCTCGAGTTGCTCACCTCAGCAATTCAAACATAGACTTTCAGATTTGTTGTTCTGAAACAAAACAATATAAAACGCCACCCTGTTGATGATAATTTCTGGTGTTCTATACTTCATTGACTGCAACTACTAAATTATGGACAATTAATTATTAACATCAGATTAAATTTTTGATGTATAATATTGTTTGCAAAAAAATGAATGGGTGATGAAGATGAACTTGCTGCTTTAAACTGTGACTGTTCAAGTAGAAAATTTACAATTCAGTATAACTATTTGTGAGAAAACTGACTGAAAAAAATCTCTTTGAAAACAAGTTTAGTAATTTCTGGATTCCTGAACTGGCGACACTTTTAAGGGGTCTTACTGTCACAGGGTTGTTTCCCACCTCCAGCCTTTCCATCTCTCTCAAACTGAGCACTCTAAAAACAAAGATAGGGAGTAAATTAAATTTCATCATCATTGTGAAGGAAATTGGGCTTTTAAACACTGATCTGACAAAAGGATGTCTGAGAAGACATTCATTGTCCTTGTGTTCTGTATAGTGTTGTGTGGATTTCAGAATAAACTTCTGCTCCTTGCCCTTTCCATCACTTTTCTTTTAATGCAACAATCATAATAAACGCAGCAAACACTTTATGTGGGTTCCTGATATATAACATTTAATATCCCACAAACATGTTATCACAAAGCAGTTTATGGAGCAATGCATTTTGTTTTTGAAATGCACTGACTTGTAAGTATACATACCATCCCTATTGTGAAAAGAGCAAGGCTATCATGAATTCTTGTACTACTGGCATTTAAACTGCAGTGATTTACTGAGTGAAATTACATTAGTCAGGCCACTGAGCCCACACTCTTTTCCTTTGTTGAGTTGTCTCATGGGACCTTTCAAATCTTTACATGAACATATCAATAAGAAAGGAGTAAAGAGATTAAAAATATGTCTTTATGTTTCTTCCTTAGAGGTTTCAGCTATTTTCAGAGAAGGGAATAAAAGTCTGTCCTGGGTTCAGCAGTAGCAGTCATTTTTCCCCTTCTTGGTAGCTGATGCAGTGCTGTGTTTTGACTTTCAGCCTGGGAACAGAGCTGATAACAAGGATGTTTTGGTTTGGCCAAGGACTTTGTGAGCCTCATGCTCTGCGAGGGAGGAAGGGAAGCCAGGAAGAAGCAGAGACAGGACACCTGACCCAAACTGACCAAAGAGCTATTCCATACCACAGCACGTCATGCCCAGGATGTAATGGGGAGTTAGGCAGAAGGACTGGGAGACTGCAGGGTTGGAGGAGGTATCGGTCGGTGCTTGGTCGGGCTGAGGGGGGTGAGTTATCGGTCGGCTGGTGCTGAGGTGTTGTATTCTCTTCCCTTGTTATTTCCTTTATTATTGTTATTACTGGTGGTAGCAGTAGTGATCTGTGTTATACCTTAGTTACTAAACTGTTCTTATCTCAACCCGTGGGAGTTGCATTCTTTTCGATTCTCCTCTCTATCCCTCCGGGAGCAGGGGGAGGACAAGAAAGGGGGGGAAGTGAGCGAACGAGTTACCTGACTGGGTTTAAACCACGACAAAGTCTCATACAGTAGATATCTTGCAGAAGGATAGCAAGAGAAGGGAACTCAAACGTCACAAGAGGAAAAAAACATTCATTCTCTTTAACTGATAAATATCCAAAGGTGATTCTGAGTTAATTGTGCAGCAATGATCCTCAGTACCATGCAGGAATTTGTTCTTCATAAGCTTCACAGCAATATGACATAGAAACAATTTTTATTCCAATGCAAATGCTGAATCAGACAAACATGACCCTTTACAAATCATTACGCCTCAATTTCTTTATACTGTATGATGATGTGAACGATTCAATTTTACGTTGTGATTTTGGAGCTAATCTTTGTCTTTGCAGACATGCACAGACACACAAGAGTGTAAGGTTCTTGGAAACCTCTCAGGGATAAAGAAAAGTAAGAGACAAATAATATGAATTTAACACTACAGAACAGACACTATAAAAGTAGCTCTGCCTATCTTCCTCAATTTCCTGCAAATATTCTCCCCCAGACTAATATTCCTTCTCCAACATTAGCAGAAGAGGAAAGCTTATGTGATGTTGACTGCACACAGATATTGAAAGAGAGGAAGAGCATAGCTGGATAGAAATAATGTAAAGAAGTACAGATAAGCAGGCTAGATATCCTAGATTAGAGTTGAGGTTTCAGTGATTTGACTTCAGTTCGACAGTGGCATATTATGCAAACTGTAGAGGAAAATTAGCTTTACTTTGGTGTTTAAACATGAATTTAGCAACAGATCTGCATCCAGATCCCTCAGTTATAAGGAACAAATTCCAAGTGCCAAATGGAAACGAACTGCAGCAAATTTGTATATTTCCAGTTCACATCCATATTCTGTTACCTGTCTCTGTCTCTATTCAAGACTGGCCAATATGGTGAAGATGCAGAACGGGGACGTGCTGAATTTGGCTTTTTATGATAATGACCTCTGCTGATAAGCACCCTGATTCTCTTCTCTGATTATTTCCAAAGGCAATGAACAGGTTCAAAGACTTACATTACTGAACTTTAATTATGAGACTAGTTTGCATACATTTTAAATGTTAATCACTGTTCAGTGAGTTGATGAACTTTGATGGGTCACAACCTACTCACCACTGGAACAGTTTGAAGCTCCCACTGTCCATTGGCATTAATGCCAGAAACCAAACAAGGTAGGACATGTTTGGACATCACAGAATCCTCTTCAGAAATGTAAGTTCATTACAGAGATAAAAGTATTAAGCATGGAATTCAAGCTGATTCAAAAATTGCTTCTTTCTGAACTGTGCCTTCATATCTATGTTTCTTCAGGCATTATCTACTGGCTATAATTTCAGATACTAGTTTCAAAATGGTAAGTTGCAGCAGAACAACTGCACAGAAATTACGTGTATTATGCTATACTTAGAGTGAGTAGCAATGTCCTAAGCAGATACTGAAACTCAAATTATTCAGTAAAACCTGAAGATATTCAGTATCAGAATAACAACAATTCATTTGAGCTTCAGTTGTTCTCCCCTAGTTTTATATTAAAAAAAACAAAATAGCATTTCAAAGGACGTGTTTCTACATTTTGATGCAGCCAGGCTGATGAAGAAGGACAAACACTTGAAAAGCACAGTTACAGAAGGTGCTTGAAGATAGAAATTATTTCTTTAAAGTGTTTAATCATGCTTTCCAAAACCACTTCCTCTGGTGACCTAATCACATAAATCATATTAAAAGGTTACAGATGAAGTTCAATTGCACCAAATTATATGTGATAGATTCTCTGAAATGGATTACTTTCCATTAAAAAGTGAACTCATTCCACTAAACAACCATATTATTTGCATGCTCTCTGGCCTGAAAGCTAATACTCTGTCACATACTCTTGTGGATGGTCTTTTGCCTCCTTAAAACTCTGCTGCATGGGAAAATAGCAACCACTCATGCAGCCACTTTGTTCTAGAAAGTGTACACTTAATTACTGCCTTACTCCATGGAATGAAAATATTACATGTGACTTACGATTTCTGCAGAAATCCGTTGAAACTCTGCCTGTTTTACAGCAGGGGAAACCAATCATTAAGGTACAAATGGAAAGCATGGAGCTAGGAGGTGTCCTACTCATAGACCTATGCCCTGCACTATTTTCTTCCTCCCACCCCGAAAGAGATGTTTCTGTTGCAGACTTCTTACTCTTATGCATCTATTTTGGGTGACATCAATGTGGTTGTTGCATTAAAGTCTGAAGTGCTAAGGTCATCATATTTTCAAGGAACTGGTGAAAGACCACCAGCATAGCATGGTGGCTGTAGAGGATACTAAACAATAGCGCAATAAGAAGTCAGGGAAAACAGTAAGTCAGAGCTGTCAAAGATGTTACACTGCCCCTACATTTAACAACAGCAACAATGTAAGCCTGAAGAAGCTTTCATTGCATACGTCTTAGAAAATACTGGATAGTAGACAAAGGTTTTGGCAGCTGCAGAGTATATGGCAGGCACACAAAAGCTTGGAGATACTGTGTTGTTATGGCAGAAACACATCAGATAGATGGACTTCTAGAACATCATCCCCAAGAATGATGTTGATCTTGATGATTTTGATTATTAAAAACCTTAATATTCTAAAACATACTCTTTGGGTTTAAGGGTCAGCATTCAGTACAAGAAAACTGGACAGGGTTCATATGTCTGATAAATGCTCTAATGTCAGCTTCTCCTTTCATGAGTTAAACAGTATTTTATCAGTTCAGATAAGAACACTTAAAAAAAAAAATCCTTTAAATCTCTGCCTTATGGAAGTCCATGCAACTTTATGTATACAATGTATACACAATGTAAACACACAAGGCCAGTTTAAGACATTGGTGAGACGTGAAGTAATAAAATATAACAAACTTCCCTAAATTTCCACACCATAAATTACATTTTAAAAAGATCCTAGGTCAATCTTCTTGAAAAATGAGTACCAAATAGTTGCAATACATAGGAAAAGAACAACTCACACACCCATAACTCTTTCAGTCTCAATTTTAGCTGAAATTTTTGCTATCCAAACAACACAGAGGAGCTCCAATACCTGTGAAAATCAAGCCAATACACTGACATGCAACCAATTCTCTGCTGGTTGCCTGCTAATTACAAAGTAGTTTCAATAGAATACCATAATCCTTAGCAGTTAATTAGGACTTTATAATATAGCTTTGCTAGCACTACTTGAATTATGAAAGAGGTAAAAGGCTTGTCCCCACAGTAGATAAATACATCATTACAGAGGAAATCATCTTAAGAAATAAAAGAAAAGAAATTTAATTTTTCACCCAGGTAATAAAATTAATACCAAATGCAACAAAGGCGTCCCACATTAATAATATTTTTAAAAGGCATCACGTCTAGCAAGATATTTTGACTGCCCACAGGTAGAAATACACTAGTCTTAAAAAAAAAAAAAAAAAAAAAAAAGAAAGCCTGAGCAGAACAAAAGTGAATTGTGCATCTGAATTTTAGGGTTTGTGTGAATTTGCACATCAGTGTGTATGCAGGTACGCATGGGCCTGGTACTGGTAGGGCTTAGGAAGCCCCTGAGCCAGCACAGAAGCTTCTCGAACGTGCAGGAGCAAGGTCATCAGAAAATGTGGATCTCTTCCATCTCTGCAACTCTCAACTCAGTAGTCTTGCTGATTCCTCAGGGGAAACTGGATCCAGCTATGGGGGTTGCACTGAATTTTTCAAGACAGCTATGAGTGCACAGCATTCCCTGGAAGCCTAACCACTTTGTGGGGGGCAGTTTTTCCTCACACAGAGGAAGAAATCTGCAGTATGACAGGCAATTCCATATTAAGGGGGGGAAGGGAAAAATCTCAGCCCCAAAATAGGCAAAACAGAGATATGAACCAGGTCTCCAAGGCAGTGGTTTAGTCTTGAACTGGCAGGGTTGAGTGTTGAAAAACAGAACTTTGGTAAAATTCCATGTATTTAAAAGATTTTAAAGTCTTAGGGTTTGACAAATGCAGGGGAAAAAAAAAAAAATCAAGATAAAGGTGCCTGGAACAGACTTTTGTTGATGAACTCTGAACATTTTTAAAGTCAAGTGTCTCTCATTCTGTTGTCAGAGCTAATGGATTTTCCAGTCCTTTTATGCTAGTAAAAGTAAGGATTTAATTCACTTTCAATGCAAAACAACCATGCCAGAGAAAGCCAATGTAAGCATGCCTCTGAATAAAGTGGGAAATATGTCTCTCCCTTTTCTGTTCAATGTCTTCCAGCATAACTACAACAAGCAGAGTTAATGGTTTACTATTTCTTTTATACAGATCTGCTTTCTGAGCTCTTTCTGTTTTGTTCTTGCCATTTTCCATGGCATTCTCATATAGGGCTTCCTAAATACCTTCACATATTTTAACAGATAAAGCAGTCAACATCCACTGAAAGCAGTGCTGCTGTTGTGCCCTGCTACAGAGCTACCTTTGCATGTACTGTTGGATGCCTATAGACAGACCTACCTTCTAACATACACTTTAGTACCTCCAGCGATCCACACCATTTTCCAAAACAGTTTCCAATTACAGTAAAACACTTTTGACAGAATTTCTTTATGGGTCTGTTTTGGGTCTCTTTTGGCTGTAGAGGTATAACTTTAAATGTCAAGGCACATACTCAAGTATAAGAAAGCATATGGGAACTGGCGGAAGCATCACTATAAAGCTTATTTCTGGAGACGAGTTTCCTGAAGCATTATGCAAACTGTACACATAAGGCAAGTTTCCTTGGTTATTATGCTTTATAGCAAGAACTTGACCTACTTGAAAGTAGGCAACATGCCATTCAAACAGATGCCTGCGAATGTGGGCAACCAAGAGATCATAAGCAGGTAGGTGCACCATAAGTAGTTAAAAGTAAAATTTGCATCCATTAATATCTCAGCAGCTGAACATCCTGATCTGTATGGTCCCTAACTAAAAGAGGTCCTCCCCACATGTATTTAAGCTGGGATGAATACTCTTAAAGACCAAAGAGCCTTTTCCACGCTCACTTGAGGAAAAGTTTATCCTACATCAGCCATGAAGATCAAGTTGAATATAGGCTCCTATGCCAACAATTCTGTACATACTGACCAAATTAAACCATTGTATTTTCATTTCAGTTTAGCTGAGCAGGCTCCAGAACACCTAACTAGGTTTTTTTTTAGAGTGCACTCTTGGCATATTGTTGGTATTAAAACTGAGCAAAGTGTCAGCATTAATTAACACATGACAGAGAACAGTTCTAGTCCTGCTAGCCAAGAATCTTGGACCCAAACTAGCCAGCTGCAAGCCTCCAAAACATAGTTAAGTGTATCACAGCCAGATGCACTGAATCCTGACCCTACTAAAGCAATATGACATTATGATCATTTCAATAAGCATTGAATTTCTCAGCTGAGTTCAGGTATTTCAAGATTATGTTTGAATCAGGAATTTCTCATATTCAGAGCCTTTCAGGTGCAGCTGAGCAGAGTAGAGATCACTTTTCCTCCCTGGTTGATGAGGCAAGTTTTTTCAGTGGCAATGATAGTGAAAAGCTTTGGACAGAAGGTCACTCTGATCAGGTTGAAAGCTGGTACTGTGAAACAAGTTGTAATACAGAAAGCTGTAAATACTGCATTTGATCCAGCTACAGCTATCTTCATATGAGGTTACAACCCTGATTTTGCCCTTCATTTCAAGTAGAAAAGTTAAAAATATGAGACCATTGTGAGCAGCCAGGCTTCTCTATTGACACTGTGCATCTAGTACCTTTGCATAGCCTTTGCAGACAAACCTGCATTCACATTTCATTTCAGACAAACATGCAGTGATTTTACCCCAAGTGGTGTGGTGTTTAGACCAGTGCTTCTTCCTTTTAGTTGGCTTTGAACGTAATCACAGAGAAAGCAAAAGAGTCTGCAACTTCCAGGAAGCAACACTGCCAACAGCTCACAGAAAGCATGACAGATTAATAGGCAAACCTTCATTTTCAAAATACACCTTAAACAAGCCAATGGGGCAAACACTGACCTTCCCTACCATGTACACTTCCATTATTACTAGTCTCTCCATGGCATTCAGAGCCTCCCTTCACAACTAAAAGCTTTTGAGCTTCCAGAACATTAAAAGAGACAACCTGAAAATTTGGCTAAACATCCTTTTTTCTGAACAGCCTCAGGTTCTTCTATCCCTAATTCAAAGTGATGCAAGCAAATAGTGACAAGTACAATATGTACTCCACACACTTCTCTTAAGGCAATTTTAATGTCAAGAAGGGACAAAACAAATGAATGAATCTCAGAAAAGAGGGTTCAGAGGAGATTAATGGTACCTACAATTTGTGCTATATTATTGCTTTTTTCCATGCTTTCAGTGTAGTTTTTTTGTATGTGTGGTTCAGGCAATAGCTGAAAGATGAGAGACATTAAAAATTCTGGCCTGCTGGATCACTTTTCAGTGCAATTCCCCCTACTCCATTTACATGTGAATAAATTTCTTTGAATATTTGAGAAGTATTTCTCAGCCTCACAAGATCTGCAGAAGTGGCTCAAAGGCTCAAGATTCACATGCACTTAGGCTGAGACACACACGTCTGTGCACTCACATGTCCCAGTCATACAATGGGAGAATGTTAATTCCTCCACCTGTACAGCTCTATCCCTATATCATCAGGTCCTACATTCTAATCTTCCAGTGTAAATGAAACTGTTATCCATTCCGGTGACATCATATTCACATGGAGCAGGAGAGTCAGCTCTAAACAGATTGTGTTTCCTTCAGAAAGAAAGGATGGAGATATTTGTCCTTTGCTCAAGTCCTCATTTACCAGTTTTGCCTGAAGGGGTAATTCTCCAAACCTAACAACCTCAACAGCACTGGCAGCAGAATATTTTCTGATTGTTGGTCCATTGCTACGTTGCCACTTAGGGGTTGAGGAGGGACTGTACCAGGCTTCTGTATGTCAGGCTCAGTGCCCAGAAATGGCCACTGCACACACAAACAGCTCCTCCCATAGCTTACTGCGGCTCTGTACACATTATGATAATCCCACAAAAGGACCAGGGTCCTCTGGGTTTGTCAGACCAAACTGGAATCTTGAAGGCGTTCACGCATATGCAATGTTACTTGTCAATTAGCCATATATGTGCACATTTGGTAGGTCCAGTGATGGAAATGCATGAAGCCTATTACTTTCAAATTAGATATCTGGGACTGATCTTTACACTTTGTGTACAAAACTGCGATGTGCCTATAATCTAAAACCACAAAAGCAACAAAAGCAGTGTAAAAAATTTGGCACAACATGGAAAAGGATTTCTTGGGAGAGCTGTCTGTGGGAAGAAGCATGAGGAAGCATGTAGTATAACAATTCCAAGTTCTGTCAACCCCAGCTTTACAATCCAATGAGCATTTTTGTAGTACATCCTTTCTGCTGCTGTCTTATCTTATGCTTGGCTTGCAAACCCTTCACCACAGATTTTTTTTCTTTTTATTCAGAGTCATCATAACAGCTACCAAAATAAGCACAAAGCTGGCAAGATACTAGTTGTTGTTACACTGAGTGACAATTTGTTGTTAGGTCTAATACATGCTGAGGCTCAAAACAAAGCACATCCCTGTGTGTTACTTCAGTTCTGCACTGTTTCATCGCAACATAAAGTTAGAGTCAGCTTGAAAACACTGGACCCATTTATATCACCTCAGGAAAAGATGTTTAAGACAATGCATCATTCCTTTTCCCAGTGCTGTCTGGCTTGGCAGTTCAGCATGTTGTGTATGATTTTTATTCCCATTTCTCCGTTGTGGTTACATCTGAAACTTTTTTTTTCCTCTGACATGTCTGTCAGCTCTACTTCTCATGCTACAATGCAGCTAAAAGGATATTCACTGCCATGCAGGGGAGCAGCAAAAAAATCTATGTATAACTCACCACAATAGGTCCTAATAAGTCACTAATACATTTAGCAAATTATCATGTTTAACTCTGATTCACAGTAACGCAGGGTAAGGGCACTTAGTACTAATTTGAAGCACTTGACAGACAGAAGGACTGGATCCTATAAGCTTCTTCATCTTACTGCACCAGTCAGGGAGACTTTATGTCATTAAATAGAGTGGGAGATGAACCAGACTCCAAACAACCCTTTCAAAGGTCATCTAGAACTGGAAATGGTTTTCTTCACATCTCTACATCAAACTGTAACCAACTTCAAAAAAAAAAACAAGTTTGCAATACAGTGAAAAGAACTCCACACAACTGAATTTAAATCAAAGGACTATAGCAGCTAAAACATAACCCAGATAACACAGCTTGTTTCAACACTATCCAGAGGCTTTCAACAAGTTATTTGCCTTTTAGAAATACACAGTTTCTAATATCTGAACGTGACAGGTTTTAAATCATTACATGCTGCTTCAGAAACTTTCTACCCAGTCAAGGGTAGTAATTTTATTACAAACAAGTTGTGTGCTTTTCTCATTCCAAAATGTTACATTCTATTACATGTTAAAGAGAAAAAAAGTTAAGAGAGTACCCTGTAGGTATATCCTAGCATCCAAAGAAGAATGTCATGCCAGCTCATTCTTCCTGCTGTTATTAGGTTAGAAGATACCTTCCAGGTGAATGACATCAACCTATAATGATCACATTAAGGCAGAATTCATTAATTAAAAATGAGGTCTGGTTTTATTCACTTCTGGTGTTAGCTGAATAACCTGTGGCATTTCCTTAACAAGAAAAAGGTATTTCTTGCCTTTTCTAGTAAAAGAAGAAAAAATGGGTATGCCATATTCTTATATAATCATAAATCAGAATAGCTCCACTAGTAGCTCCGCTATATCCAGCAGAATATAACTATTTCTAACTGAGAAAAACATGCACTGAAACATAGCATAGCCTTGTATTATCACAGAGTTTCTACCTGCTGAATTTTAAAACCCAAGTAATCTTTTTTTTTTTTTTTTTGTCCTGTGGAAGCCATAACTAATTTTCAACTTGTGATGTTGGAAAATACTTCTCTTACCTACTTTTTTAAAGGCAGGGACCGATTTGCAGATTTGCACAAGATAGGGGTTTCAAATTTTGCCCCTAGTTTTCTTCAGTAAATATTAGTAACTTAAACGTGTTTTCAGACTAATTTTAAACTATATCAACATACGTTTTATCCCACAGAGATCCTGACTTAAAAATATCTATTGGTTCTATAGATAAACAATATTCATAGACAAATTCAAAGTCAATTTCATGTTTAGTTAGTTTCTCTGAAGGAAAGAAGAGCACTGGGTAGAATTGGCAGGTGAGATTCCACTCTTTTTGATGTTAATTCAAAGTAATGCAATGAAACTAATGGCTTTTTTTTTTTTAATTTATAGCAGTATCTATGAAATTAATGTGTGTCTCAAAGAGTTTTACTGTTAGTCTTTCATCAAGACTAAGTACAAATATAAAATAAGATCAAAAATCTCATTGACTGTATTTTCTAACCCAATTAAATAAATAAATAGAGGAAAGCCCACCTCCATAATACAAATTCTGTACCCTGAACCCTAAAGATGTTTCACAATTTTGATTTGATCTCTGTGGCTTAACCTTTCCAGCCATTTTAAACACAGGCTTTGTTACAGTCTCATTTTCCTACAGGTGATGATCACTATTAATCTATTTACCACCTACTTACTTTACATTATTTTACAAAGGCACACTGCTGCCTAGCTGCCTCCTCCAGTAAAATTCAGCTTAAGTATAAGCAGATATAATTGATATTGCAATGAGATGGTTAATAAAAATGGAACATTAGCTTTCATTAGCTTTCATAAAATATGTTTCAGAACCAAATGAAAAGGACTTTTCTGACTGCCTTCCCAATCCTTCAACGGGATTACCCTGGTGCAGGTTTTTGTTTCTTAATAACTTTGGTTATTCTGTCACTAACATATCATCAGTTGGGGGAAAAGAAATCCAACAAAAAACAAAACAAAACCAAAACAAAATCAAACAAAAAACACCAAAAGAAAACAACAACAACAAAAAAAATCCAACCTTCAAACTGGGCCCCTCGGTTCAAGAAGGACAGAGAGCTGCTGGAGAGAGTCCAGTGCAGGGCAACGAGGATGATTAAGGGAGTGGAGCATCTCCCTTATGAGGAAAGACTGAGGGAGCTGGGTCTCTAACAGTTTGGAGAAGAGGAGACTGAGGAGTGACCTTATTAGTGTCTATAAATATATAAAGGGGGAGTGTCACGAGGATGGAGCCAGGCTCTACTCAGTGGCAAACAGTGATAGGACAAGGGGTAATGGGTACAAACTGGAACACAAGAGGTTCCACTTAAACTTGAGAAGAAACTTCTTCTCAGTGAGGGTGACGGAACACTGGAAGAGGCTGCCCAGGGAGGTTGTGGAGTCTCCTTCCCTGGAGACATTCAAAACCCACCTGGACACATTCCTGTGTAACCTTATCTAGGTGTTCCTGCTCCGGCAGGGGGATTGGACTAGATGATCTTTCGAGGTCCCTTCCAATCTCTAGCATACTGTGATACTGTGATACTGGGAATAAAAAAAGAAAAAAAAAAAAAAACAAACCAAAAGAAAGACCCATTAACTTAATTCTACTACTTGACACACAATATCATCTACACTAAGTGAATTGTCTTATATATAGCCACACAGGTAGGAAGGCAGTTAGGTAGGTATACAGATGGATTGATAGATACATACATACGTACATATTCATTTCAACATTTCTATTTTGCAGCAGATCAGATGGAAATTGTCTCTATTCAACAGTTTAATGCAACTTACAGTTTCTCACATAGAAAAACTCATGTAAATGAAAATAAATTGCTTAGTATACCCCACAGAAAAAGCACCTCAGATTATATATCTCATCTAATTCACTAGTCCAAGCAAAGTGCAACATTAGTGTTCAAATCTGGCAGACACTTTGGCGAGGGGATATGAGGTTTTTCACTTTGGTCCCTCACAGCTTGTGTCCTCTGATTATTTTCTAAGTAGAACATTATTACTTCAGAAGGTTTCAGAATAATGTGTTTTAAGAAACTGTGTGCTACTTTACAATACTCAAGACATCACTTTTCTATTAGCTTTCAGCCAGGCCCTTCACACCATTCCTTTTTCTGCTGTTTTAGTCTGTTAAAAGGCTGCCACTACTGAAGGTGAGGGTAGCTATAGATGTTCACTAGATAAGGAAATTAAGTTTTCTAACCTTGAAATTGGGATGGTGCCAAAATAGACCTGACTTTAATGTTCTCTCTCTTTTTCTTTTTTTTTTTTTCATTTTATTTTCTTTTAAACTAGTGGTGCTCTCCCATCCAAAAGGACAAGTTCAATTTCCCTTCCCTTCAGCACTGTTAGCATGGCCCTGAGCAGAATTAATAAATCCACATATAATTTATTAAAGACTTTCACAGTTCTCCACTCAACCAGCTCACATGGCGTTTACTTTAAAAAAATGATTCTGTCACCTGGAATGAGAGGATACAAATAATGGACGAAACGGGATTAGAATGACTGCATTTAATGACTAAACTCCCAAGAAGCTTTACGACAGACATCATAAAAACTGTCATGTTTCAGGACAGCTGAAATAAAGCACTTACATACATGTGGCTGCTATCTTCACCTTCGTTAGTAACATCTCTAAATCAGAAAACCTTCATGAAACAAAGGGTCTGCACCTTGCTGAATCCAGGACATAGCTCTTGAGAGAAACTCACTATGAACCCAAATTTCTTACAGGGGTCAGAAAAGGAGTAGAAGCAAAACCACTATCATATTACTACCTAAGGCTGTATCACAGGTCTATTATGGATATTATTCCTGGGACACACCTTCTTCTGTGGCACTTTAGACCAGCAATGATCTTCATGGAATTAGTCACTTGTTAATATGAGAGGCAGAAGTTTGGTCTCCATTTTATAGGCTCTTACACTGCCAGGAAAAAAAAAAAGTCAGCATGGATTGAATGAAAATTGAAGATAAATATGTAGTAGAATACCTTAATCATAGAATCATGTGATATTCATCCAAGATCACTTTTCCCTTGAGGTAGAATTAAAGGTGTGAAAGGAAGCACTAAAGAAGAGAAAATGCTTTTGGAGAGGTACCCACATAAGAAATTAGCAAATTACCTTGTATTCCAGCTAATTCACAGTGATTATAAGGTTAATTCATTGCTTACTCAGTGGCTGTGTTTCACATTCTGCCTAATGGACCTGCTACATTTGTGCTGCATGCTGTAAAACCAAGAAGCAAAAGGTCTTGCTGCAGAGAAGGCTGGTTGAACAAGAAAAATACCTTGTGGATGTAGCATGGGGGTGGGGGTGCATTCCACCTGCTGGAAGCGTTTTCATCCACAATCAGTTTCGAGATATACATTCTGTCTAGCTGACCTGATTTTAAGTTCAGTGCTATGGAAAACTGGAATAAATTAAATCAAAATATAAGAAAATTATAGAGGTGCTTATTGTGTCCCTGCAACCCAAATGTGTTGAAAACAGACTTCAGGGTTGAATTGGTTTGAATTGGCTTTCAAAAGAATAAAATGCTCACAAAACAGAATGTAAGTGCTAAATAGTGAATGTTTAAGTTTTCTTCTTAAACAACTGAATGAAATGACAGCTACATAATGCCGCTGATGTTTGCTTACACTCCTCAGAGTGAAAGGTAAAATCAGCTTTAACTTCAGATTCCCTGCAATTTCCAGTTAAACACAAGCTTTATGCATCGAGTTAAAAATAGATGCTGTTTTGAACATGTTCATTAAAGCTGTTTATTTGCATATGTGCTTGATCTCTATTTATCATGGAAATTGCAGGAATAAATATATATACATCTTTCTAGAACTTTTTTCTGTTGAGAAATTGCTCTCAGTTCCAAAAGAAATTTTATTATTAGGATTTTTGGAGTTCTTTTGACTATTAGGATTTGGAGAGTTCTGCTATACATGATTTCTTTTAATTAAAAATAATAATCAAGATTCAATCATTCTCTTCTTTTTTATAGGCCAGTAGTGGATGATACTGTCAAGAATCACAGAATCATGAAGTGTCTGAGACTGGGGACACCTCTGGATCTCATCTAGTCCAACTCTTCCAGCTCAGAACACGGTCAGCTACAGCAGGGCATCCAGGATCGTGTAGAGTCAGGTTTTTAATATCTCCAGGGACAGAGATAATTTAATATTATCTTTCTTGGAAACCTTCTCCAGTCTTTGAACACCCTCATAGTAAAAAGTTTTGTATTGTATTTAAATGGGCTTTCTATTATTTAAGTCTCTGTGCATTGCCTCTTGTCCTGTCATTGGGCATGACTGAGAAGAGTCTGGCTCCAAACTCTATGCTCCTCCATCAGATATTTATACAACGGAGAAGACACCCCTGATCTTTCACTTCTGAACAGTCCCAGCTCTTTCAGTCTCTCCTTGCTTTACAGATGCTTCTGTTCCTTCAACATCTTTGCAGCCCTTCTCTGGAGTCATTCCAATATATCTGAGGAGTTGAGACAGGGAGCCAGCACTCCAAAGCATAGAACAAGTATCACCTCCGTTAACATGCTGGCATTAGTCCTCCCAATGCAGCTTAGAATGCTGCTGGATCATGGTCAACTTGGTGTCCACCATAACCTGACCAGGAGCCAGGAATATTTGATGCATTGTTCTTAATTTTATTCCTCTACTCCCTTCTGCTGAAATTATTTTCTCCTCCCCCTATTGTACTTTGAAAAATATATTGAGAGGAAAAAAAAAATTAGTTTGAAACAGAAGAATTTTTATGGAAGAAAGGTTTCTTCATTAATCTAGGCTGATGCAATTAACCCCTTCACTGTCTCAACAAACAAGGCTTCAGACTTCATTTTCTTCACCTGTTGCTGCAGTTCTCCAAGATTAA
The DNA here is from genome assembly GCF_028554395.1 of Pezoporus wallicus. Taxonomy (NCBI): domain Eukaryota; kingdom Metazoa; phylum Chordata; class Aves; order Psittaciformes; family Psittacidae; genus Pezoporus; species Pezoporus wallicus. Next base: position 245,982 of record NW_026640005.1, on the reverse strand, counting down.
CTAAAATGCCTTTACCTCTCTAAATATTCTTGCTAAGTGTTGAGGGGAAGAATTTAGAAAAAAGCAGATACACAAAGGCAGTATGAAAGCCAAAACAAGTATGTTCACAATTTCTATCAATTATGTGATTTTGTTTTCCCATAAACACATCCTTTCCTACTGTGACACCACAATACATGTCTTGAATTATGGATGAAAAAATTCTCAGGAACTGAGGCTCAATTCACAACAGAAACTTAAAGAAATAGGTTTATAGTCCTGAAACATGAGGCCTGGATTTGCTTCAGCAGTCTTTAAGAAAAACTGCAGAGTTATTTTAGAATTTGATTCCAGTGTCTCTAAGGTTTGAAGAAAGGCAACAAAAAGTTGATATATAGGGTTCTGACTTTGACCTGTGTCTTCTCTCTTCATCTTGCTCCATCATCCCCAACAGGGTTTGTAGGTTTATACTAAAATTAGCATAAATGTACTCATTTATATCATTCTTTGCTGCATGCTCAGCTGTGCCTATCAGCCTAGTAAGAAATTAGGAGGGTTGCAGTACCTTCCATTGCTAGTTTTGAATAGGAACAAAGACAAGACAAGCCATAACATTGATTCATTTAAAAATATGTTGATTATCTTTCTCATTATTTCGCCTACTTATCTCTTTGCCAATACTACTTTCCCAAATACAATTCATGAGAGTTATTGTAACATTTTAAAAACCATATGACAGTTTTTCTACTAACTGAAAAATGGGTTTCATGAGGATTTTTGTAGAGAAATCACCAATCAGAGGCAGAAGTTAATGCACATCTAGTGCACACTATCGACTGCTTTTCAACCTCCATTAATAATAAAAATTAGCTATCTGAACTCAGCAGAAGTGCTAACTAGATTTCAGTACCACGAGTTCTCAATCTGGGTTCAGAACAGCTGCAAACACTTCAGTCACAATTCTTTTGCAAAATATCGGTGGTAGCTGTGAAATGGCAAGTAAGCAAGGGAGTTTATTTTTCTCCCCTGCAAGCCTGAGTGATTCCTGCTAACGCTAATATAGGTATTCCTGTGCCATAATGACTCTATATTCTCCCCAGACTGCAAAACTGACAATCTTATAGCATATCAGTGTGCATAAAGAAGCATAATGAATATTAACTGTGTTTCCCAGTTTCTCTGTGGAAAGCTGGGATGCTGGAGGGTCCTACTCCATTTTAGCTTTTGGGAGGACACTGACAGGGGGGGGTCTGGTTGTGTATGGAGTAATAGCTCTTTTGACATTTGGATGTGGGATTCTGCGTTCTGATATTTCATTTGTGGGCTGCAGTGTCTTCTGGACTGCTTGAGACCTTATCTACACACATTAAAAAATAAAAATAAAGAAAAAATCCCTTTCAAGTTATGAAGTCAAATGGCAGCTTTTTAAGTAACAAATCAGGAAACAGCTCCTTGATGGTGAATGTGAGCAAGAGAGTGGCAGGGGGCGATTTGTAGGTGCATGTGAAAAAGCTCATCTTTTTTGTCACTCTAAAATGAGTGACAATCATCTTATGGGGTATAATTCTCTCTGCTCCTTGTCAAGTTTCTGTACCTCACCTTTCTCTGACACTGGAGGTAGTTATTTATCCAAGGGGTGCAGATAAATCCCACTTCTTAGCACACCAAACCACATATTATGCACATATTCATGTGCATAATACTCTACATCACAAGCCAAAGACAAAGAATAAAAAAAGCCATCATCTGAGGAAGAGATGGAAGAGGAGGATATGGGTTCAGAATTTCAAGAGGGGAAAGTTTGCTCCTGCAAGTTGTTCTCAAAGCAAATCGGTATTTGTAACCTGAAATTCTCTGCAGTTTAAGTATTTAGGCTCAGATTTTCGAAGAAACCTTTGGGTAATCTGGCACTCAAATCCTATGAAGTTGCACATAAGATATCCAATATGTTCTCAACAACTCTCCATGCTATGAGAGATAAGAGATGCTTTTCATGTCTGTAAAAAGAGGCCTAGAGTTCATCATTACTTTTAGCAGAAAACTGAGGGATAAAATCTACATGTATAAATATTACAATCCATGTAGAGGTATGTATCTTCCTAGCATAATGAAGGAAGTTGGAATTCCTAAAAAAGCAGGAGAAAAAGAGGGAATCTGCCCTTTTACATGTGGTCTTCAATGAGCAGCAATTCCAGCAGACAGACAGTTCAATCTGAGGCTATGACAGTCAGAGTTAATGAATCTACAGCTGGTGGAGAGCAGTGCATTCAGGGGCAACCCCCAAGCTCAACCAGACACTGTTGGTGACTTGAATCTGAAAAGTTGTAGCACCTTTCTGTTGATTATTAGTTGTTATGACTTAGCTTGAGGAAGAAAATGTGTTAGAGGTTCTTATAAAGCTGATCTGAAATTGAGTTTAAATTGTTAGATGGCTCCTACTGGGAAGGGCTGAACCATTCATACTCCAAGTGGAGTTTGAAAGGGATTTCTGCCTGGTTGGATAGAGGGCATCTAACAGTGGGTGAAGGATAAGGCTGGTATTAGATGCTGCATGAAAGTCTCTCATGTCCTATCCCTTTGGAAAGTCAGTGCTCAGATTCCTGCCCTACTGTGGGACTTTCCTCCACTACTGGTCCTGCTGGACCCCTGAATCATGGCCTAGAGCTAGCTGTGAGCTGTGTGTAAAACTAAATGCACGGTTCATTTTCTCAACATGTAAAGGACAGGCAGAAGAGAAACTCCTGGGGAAGGGGAGACATTCCATATGTACGTCTGAGAAATAAAAAATATTGGTGGAGTCTGACTGAGTTTGAGTCCCTTTCCATCCCCTATACACAAATAAAAATGAATAAAAAAAAGTGAAAATCAAAAATTCTTATTTGTTAGAGATCAAAATGCTTCTCCCTTCATCCCCCCAAAGCAAGCATAAAACAGCTCTAGAGGCAAGGTCCCTGGAATACTCATTGGACCACCTTTCTAAAGCCACATGACACTGGTAATGTGTGCAGACACACATTTTGCATAAAGTTTTGTCTGCAGTAAAAAAGTGAAAGGTTTATTTCTTGTTTCACTGTGCCCAGGGCTTCACCAAAGAACAAGCTGTGGACAAGAACAGCAGTAACTTTAGATTCCCCCAAAACTGATTTGTCTGCACTCCAGGCCAGCTGAAGTGCAATCAACAGCACTGACCTACAATTGACAATGTCATCATAAACTAACACTGCCAAGCAAAGGAGCCTAATAAAGGTGTGAGGACAAGAGAACAGGAATAGAACAGGAATCAGAAGCATTAAGGAGTGGAAGACAAAAGATCATATTTCATCTTGGTACTACACATCTTATCAATACGAAGAAAGAAGTCATGACGAATCATCCCTCATTTTCCTTGTACACAATTGATGTCTAATGTATTTGGTCACTTATCACCCTCAGTAATGAAGCAGTACAAGAATATACACTCATAACAGTGAATATAATGGCAGGAACACTTTGAGTCTCCTTCTCCATTTTTAAGAATTTTGTGTTATTTGAAAAAGAAAGAAAAAAAGTCTATACTTGTGTTTCACAAAGTTTAAACATGTGACAGGAAGCAACATTTACACATTCTTTCTTCCTTACTCTCCTCCTGATTAGATGCAACTTTTTGGTCATGCCTTCCATGAATTTTTGGTTTTTAGGTATAGATGAAGTGGGTTTGAATAGGACCCATCAAGCTCTGTGACTGCTCTCTGGATCATGTGTTTAGTTCTGTTACTCCTTCCTCTCTAGCTGATACTGTGTGTGTACACCAGCAGCTGAGGGAAAGGGTAGAGCTTGATCCCCATTCACTGTTCACTTTCCACGAGGCAGTGGAGAACAAAATATAGCCTCTTGGAGAGGGAGCCACAGGGCAGGATTTCACAGGAAGAACTATGTTGTGTCTAAACTTTTAAATTCTGCTTTTCCACCCTTAACACCCAGAAATCAGGAGAGGAAACAAAGGTGGGAAAGCCTTGTTTTCTAGTTCTACAGCTACTGATGAAGTTCATGTGTTCTCACTTCACTTAATCTAGTTCATGGGAGCCAATATGATGCCCAGAGAGTTCCTGTTGTGGTTTAAACCCAGTCAGGTAACTCGTTCACTCACTCCTCCCCTCTTCTTTCCCTCCCCCTACTCCCAGAGGGACAGAGAGGAGAATCAAAAAGAATGCAACTCCCACGGGCTGAGATAAGAACAGTTTAGTAACTAAGGTATAACACAAATCACTACTGCTACCACCAGTAATAATAATGATAAAGGAAATAACAAGGGAAGAGAATACGACATCTCACCACCAGCCGACCGATAACTTGCCCCCCCCAGCCCAACCAAGCTCTGATCAATGCCTCCTCCAACCCTGCAGTGAACCAGCCCTTCCGGCTAACTCCCAGTTACCTCCTGGGCATGACGTGCTGTGGTATGGAATACCTCTTTGGTCAGTTTGGGTCAGGTGTCCTGTCTCTGCTTCCTCCCGGCTTCCCCTCCTCCCTGGCAGAGCATGAGGCTCACAAAGTCCTTGGCCAAACCAAAACATCCTTGTTATCGGCTCTGTTCCCAGGCCGAAAGTCAAAACACTGCACTGCACTAGCTACCAAGAAGGAGAAAAATGACTGCTACTGCTGAATCCAGGACAGTTCCCCATAAAAGTCAACTCAGTATAACCATAACATTTGCTTTTATTGAGGACTCATGAGTTAAGATGGGCACTTAAACTATGCTGATATTACAAGTGCCTTGTCTTTACTAGGCACTTGCAGTTATCTTCCATAGGCACTTATAGATCTTCCATAGGTTGCCCTCCAAAGTGCACACCCCTCTTTGGACATGATTTCTTCCAGAGTAGGTGCAGCTTACTCTTAACCATATACTTGGGGCCCAATGGCACCCTTTGCTTTCAGATTTTACATTGCTAAATCATGCTGATATCCTCTGATTGGACAGTCTTTCTCATAGTTACATGCAAAACATCTGAGATATTATTTAATCTCATGTGTGAGCAAGCAGGGAAAAAATGCAGCTATAGGCTGTTCCCTTTCTTCCTTTGATGTTCTAGTCTTGCATCTTTTCAGCTATCGTTAAAACTTCCCTGGTGCTACAGTAAGGACAGAGTCCTGTGATGTAAAATAAAAAAGGAAAAAGAAGGCTTTAATCACATCTGATTCAAGTGCAAGCGTGTAGCTCCCAATACACTCTGGAGATGCAGTGTTTCAATTTGCTGCATGCACGGTCTGATCACAAGCTCAGTAATTGGGAGCAAATGAACTCCCTGTACTCAAGATGTGGCAAGGCAAGGGATATGCTTTCCGGCAGTAGCATCACCTGGGACACCAAATCAGAAAGAAGAAATTAGAGCAGCTCTTTATAATTAATGTTTGCATTAAATCTAGATGCATAAGAGAGAGCTTGCAGCTATATTTTGTTGCACATAATCCTGACAGGACCTGAAGTGTTTGTCCAAATGAAAGGAGAATATACCATTAAAAGGTCACGAAGGAGGCAAGGGAGAGGGAAAGAGAGAGGAATATGATCCTAACATCATTTTGGGTGATACTCCAGCACCTTCATTAACAGCTAAGACCTGATATTGACAGAGACATAGAAACAACTAGAAGACAGGCAATGTTGCACTTCCACAGAACACCTGCTGTACTGTGGTGTGGCTTGATTTGTACTGTATCTTTCATGGTAACTGCAGGGTGCCCCAAAATAACACCAGGGTCCCACTCACTGCAGTGGGATGCCCAAAGAAAGTCTTCCACAGCCCTCTCAAATCGGGCTTGAAAGATACAAAAAGAACCTTTCTGATTCCACTAATTTTCCAGCAGCCAGGACGCAGCTAAGCTCTGGCAGGAGCTGCAGAGACACAGGACAGAGATGGATGTGCAACTGCACACACGCTGCAGAAGGGCTGCTTGGCTTAGTTTACTGCAACCCTTGAACTGGGCTCCCTTTTCCACTCTGTAATTTGTTGTTGCTTTCTTGCTCTGGGAGAAAAAGGTAAAAAGCCGGTGTTTTTCCACTTAAAGAGACGCAGCACAGGAATGGTTAAAGTAAGAAAGCCTGAATGTTTAATCTCCCAGAAACATATGAGAAGAGCAATCAAATCTGCGATAAGTAGCTCCAAATGAGGTATGCCTGATTACTTTAGGCCATGCTGTTTGTCAGTCTTTTAAAATTCAAGTCATTACCAGATGCTGATCTGCTATAATATTGTGATAGTTTATCTGATTACACTTATGTGATTGTGCCATATCTGCTATTTGCCTTCCCATTTTTCCATGTATATTAAATGCAGGTGGTTTTATTATTCAGAGAGCTAGAAAGTGTTGACTGTTCTGAATATAAATGGGGATATTATATCATTACCTTGCTCTGAAAGCAGAGTCATTCAGTGTGTAAATCATATGCAAGGTACCTAGTGGAGGCACTATAAACCATAATGTCTTGAGAGAGAAAGCAATGAGGAAGGGATAAGGAGATAAAAATTTAAGGCATTGTTAAAGAAGGATAATCTTCATAATCCTATTTAGTTCTTTCAAACCACAGTTTTTGTTGATGATATAACCTTTATATTGAAAACTTTTTTTAAGTTTGTTAAGTATCTCTTGGTGAAGTTATTACCACACGGAACATTATCAATAATGGGACTGAATAAAAAAAAACAAGATTACCAACCAACCAAGCATTTTGACTGCTTTCAAGAGGATGCAGAATGGAGCACCACATCTGTGGAAAAGCTCTGTGGACCCTTCCTCTCACCACCACAAGGCTTACTGTGGTTTACAGAGCTTCAGGATTCCCTGGAGGAATGTGCAGGAATCACTTAGAGCACATCTGAGCAGCAGATTAGGGTTAGCAGGGCAAAGGGACTTCGTTTGCAGACACAATTATCTGGAACCCCCCTTTTGGTTGCAAGCAAAATTCCTTGATGATTTTGCTGTGATAAATTAACAGCATGATAAATCCCACTGTGAGGATGCTTTAAAATGTTACTAAATCACAGAAAGGCTGACACTGGAGGCACCTCTGGAGGTCGCATGGCCAAACTCCCTTGCTGAGCCAGAGCAAGTTGCTCAGGGTTTTGGATATCTCCAGAGACGGAGACTCAACAACATCTCCAGGAAGCCTGTTCCTGTGCTCAAAACCCCACACAGTAAAAAAAAGTGTTTACTTACATTTAAATGGACTTTCCTGTCTTTCGGTTTGTACTTATTGCCTCTTGTCCTGTCACTGAGCACTCTAAGGAAAGTCTGGCTCCAACATCTTAACTTCCCCCATGAGGTATTTATAAACAACAATGTGGTCACCCCTGGCATTCTCTTCTCCAGGCTGAACAGTCCCAGCTCTCTCAGCCGGTCCTCACAAGAAAGATGCTCCAGTCCTTTCATCATCTTTGTGGCTTTGCTCTGTACTTGATCTGGTATGTCCACAACTCTCTTTTACCGGGGAGCCCAGGGCTGGGCACAATAACATCTAGAGATGACCATCTACAGATGACAATGCTCTTCTCCTTTGGCTGTTTTAGTGCAATCTCTTGTGATCCTGCTCAGCCTCCAACTGCCTTGACTTAACAGATGCAGGCAAACACTCAACAAAAAAATTACAGCATAAAATGGCTAATAACTCCCCATCCGTGCCTCCAACAGTTCTGCTTGCAGTCAGAAGAGCAACAGAGGTCAGGTCCCCCAAAAAAGCTATAGCACAAAGCAACCCTGCTGCACCTTTGTTTACAGGAAAGATTTCAGAGACCATGACTAGGAGTCCTGAGGGAGATAATGTTGGTCAAGTGGACAATAAATCTAAGTAAAGCAAGATAATCTTATGTAGACACTAAGAGGAGGTAAAGGTAAGCAGGGTGTGTAGAAGGAAGCTGGAGGAAACCTCTATAATTAAAACAAAACAGACATCAACTTATCTGAAAAAGAAGAATGAAAACAGAAAAATTTAAGAGGGAGAGGAAGGGGCAGTCAACACAAGAGCCACAGGTGAACTGCTGAGAGACACAGAAGTTCCAGAAGAAAAATGAGCAAATAAAATAAACGAACATGGGAGAAAGAGCCAGAGCTATTGAAGGTTAGATTAAGCTTGCAGGGGAAAGGGTAAGGGCAACAAAACAAAAGCAAGGATTGGTGAAGGTGGCAGAATTATGAGTAAAGGTGTCTTGTAATCTGAACTGAGAAAAGAGTACATTATTGTCCTGGGACCACAGCATACAGTGTCAAGCTGTCAAGTATGTCTTGTATACAAATGCGCAGGCAGTCCACCTAACCCAGAGGTAAGATAGGCAGAAATGCCCTCCTCTTTAAAATGTACCTTCAGAAAACAGAAACAAAGAAAACTGTGAGGACAAAAAAGATAGACATAGCACTCAAAGTAGTGAACAAACCGTTGCCTTAAATGCCTTTCTCCTGAATCTTCATTGGTTATATCTGCCCAGATGATTTTCAGCACAGTGTAATACCCTAATGACATTGATACACAAGTGTGGGCGCCAAGAAAATTAACCTCCAAGCTTGATGCAATACATATGATTTTATCATGACTATCACAAAACATGTTACTCATGAAGCCTCTGCTGCTGGTGCCATGTGACACAGAAATTCTTGGTTTGAGTTCGTATTTCAAAAGCTGCTTTTTGTCTTCCCATTTGTGGAGAAAAGTCTTCATCAGACCAAAGTTAAAAAAGCAGATAGCAAATAAAAAGTATGCCATGTTTAAAAACATATTTTAAAACTCTTTAAACAAAGTAATTTTCAAGATTCTGGAAATCTTGATTCATCATGCTTGAGCTCAGTTTCACTCCTTAGTCAAATCTCCTGGACAGGAAAGCTAACAAGTGCCATACTGCTTGCCCAGGATGAAAAGCTGTCTTGCCAATCACCATCTCATTTTTATAAATCTGATTAATAGAAAAAAGTTATGCAGAAAGTTCCAAAACTTCAAGAACTAATGGTTAAAAAGCATGGTCTTGGCTCACGCTATAGAGGCTTCTGTGTGCAAAACACTTGTCGTTAAGTGCTAAACTAGGGGATTTCTAGAACTTTTTATTTCCTGGTATTAGAAGTTATAAAGAAAATGGACACTGATCTTGCTCTGCTTTCAGAAAGCAACTGGTTGCACTGGCACAGAGGTTCGTATTTCTGTCTCCTTGGTTCCAGCACCAGACAGAGGACTCAAATAACAAACTGAACTGGTTTTTCCTGTTGACTTCTAAGACAAAGGGATAAAGGGAACGTGGAACCAGATGAACTGTATTGGGATGCTTGTGCAGCTTTCAGTATTTTTGTGAAACCTTACCTCAAAACTCACTTATATTTGTTTGGATAAAAGACAAACATTTACGGAAACTGAATGGCAGAGTCAAAAGTGAAAGACAGTGCTGTAAATTTTCAAAGGCACACAGATATTCAAGGAAATGGAACTATGTCACTCTTGGCTTTATTTAAAGCCTCCCTTGTGTAGTGTTTTACAGGAAAAAATGTTACATCTGTGAAAGCTGCAAATTATATTAAATGTAGGGGAGCTGCAAACTCCAGTTAAATCAGGATAAAGTCTTTTTGAGTGATTAGAAAGACAGATAAAAATAATAGAATGATGCCATTTTCTCAGGAATCTGTTTAGTACAAAGCTCCTCATATGCAGTATTTCCAAGGGTAGTGCACCCAGGATCACAGGCTTTCCTGGTCTGCAAATATGCCACCACAAAAACCTGAGAAGCCACCTCAGTTAATCTAGTCATGGGTGGACTGATATCAGACTCATTGGTGGGAAGAAGACATCTGAGCTCTGTGGGTTTTGCTTTCAACAGTTTTTTTTTCTTAATGTATAAGGACATGGGAAGAGGAAGCTGAACGTGTCTCAAATGACCGTGGTGGGCACACAACAGTTTGTTGATTCTTATCTGTGTTAATACATAATTATTTGCTTTCCCCCTAGTGCTTCTTAAGCATGAGCATGAATAAATGCCATGTGATCATGCTGTTCAGCCAGAAGTCACTGAATAAGGACAATAAAGCAAAGCAGTCAAACAAAGCAAAAATCACAAAACCACCCTTGTCCCCCGTCTGGGGCTAGGGGCTGCTGGTGGTGGGAGAATCAAGGGCTGCCCTGCGGCTGGCAGGGCAGCACGTGGCAGCCAGCACTGTCTCACTACCCTGCACAGGGAGCCCCAAGCATCAGACACCTTCTTGCAACAGGGATGGGAGAGGCACAGCCAGGACATTGGCATATTATGAGGAGTCAGGATCAGTCCCAGTGAGGGGACCCAGGTTCAGGCACAGCTCCAGGACTGGAGCTTGAAATTGATTCATTTGTGAAAATGGTATCAGAAGCAAAAATATCTTGCACGGTTTTTGTCTTTCTCCTGCAATTTTTATATGTTAATCCCCGTAATACTTTTGCTAAAAATATAGTCTGTTTTGATTGCAAATGCTTAAGGAGCATCTCTACAAATCAAGCCTGCAAAGTCATTCAGTGCATCATGCAATGGTACGGTGAAGTCCCTCAGGCATAATGTTACGTGGTCCAGAGTGGTATCCAAGGTACAGAGATGCTTTCCAGTCACACGCTCTAAATTTCCTAAATCCTGTGTTCCGCTGCCCTCGCCAGGAGCAACTGAGAGCTGCTTAGGGCACAGCCTGCATTCGCAGCCGGCAGGCGTTATCCATCCTCTCCTGCTGGGGATGGAGGCTCCGCATCCCTGCAGCCCAGCTGTCCACACTGCTTCTGACACCTCTGAATGCAGTTCAACTCCTGTGAGTCCTGGCCACTCACCTGCACTTCTGCCTGCTTTCTCTTTCCGTTGTTACTTCCATTTCCACTGCTGCCATATTTTGGTTAATGAGAAAGCTCGGTCAGTTTGCTCAAGAGACACCTCCAGACTGCTATGCAAATATTACCAAGACTTGATGTAGCTAATGCATGGGCAGAACTATCATTTTCAAAAATCTTAGTGACCTCAGAGTTTTCATAAAAGTGACTTTGTGGCTTTTATCACTCGGATTACCCTAGCAAGGAATTACTTCAGGAACTTTACCCACAATTTAGGAACTAGGTACATTTCAGAAACAATATGTGCATGTAATAGACTAATAATTATCATAGAATCATAGAATGGGTCAGGTTGGAAAGGACCTTAAAACTCACCTAGTTCCAACCCCCCTGCCACCCACAGGGACACCTTTCACTAGACCAGGTTGTTCAAAGCCCCATCCAACCCGGCCTTGAACACTGAGAAAACCACAACTTGTCTGGGCAACCTGTGCCAGTATCTCACCTCCTAGTACCAAACCTAAATCTATCTTCTCCGAGTTTGAAGCATTTTTCCTTGTCCTATCACTACTTGCTCTTATAAGAAAAGCATTATTTTACCTTCCTTAACTTCTTCCTTTAAAAATTGTCATCAGGTAAGACAGATGAATGTACATGTCCCATGAAGCACATTAATAGAGCTTTGCAGATGTTAGGACACAATATCACGGGCTTTTGTCATTGTAAGGGGTTCCTGCCCCAGATGTCAGGTCTCATTCTTTGCCCTGTGCTGCCCCTCAGTTACACCAAAACAACTGTTCAGTAGCGCTGTACACTGAACAGCACCTGGGTTAGAAGCAACCCTGTCAAAACAGAAAATCTTGTGTACTTCAAAACCGTCTTAGCTCACTGACCAGTTTAGCACATCTGCTGCAGTGTGCTGAGCCTGTCTTTTTGTGGGGTGGGAGGGGCGGTGCTTCAGAGCAGCAGAAGGCCCTTGGCCACTGCTGTGCCCAGGGAGAGGCTACCTGGAGCTTTGCTGCGGGATTATGCCAACCTAGGTCTCTACTGCAGGAGACAAATTAATCTCCTCAGAAAGTCTTCAGCACTGTTTCAAGCTATCATTAGTTCTTAAAAAGTTAGGCAAGCTTAAAATTACTTTATTACTAAAGAAATACAACATGCTTTCCTCATGTCCTCCCATGAAAATGCATAAACAAACTTCATTCCTGCTCTTATTTAGAATTTTTACACTTATAAAGAGAAATCAAAATGCCCTCCAAGTCCCTTACATTACACAAGTAATGCCTTTTCTATTATTCCCTCTCACCCCATTACTACAGCTATAGAGATACTCCTATTAAGCAGCTAGGGAAAAAACCACTAACTCCCTGACCGAAAGGCACAGAATCAGAAGAGAAACCTATTTCTTAAAGAGCCTTTAGTTCAGTCACACTTTAGTGAATCCATTCAGCCTTCATATACACTGTCAGTGTTTCTTCATGGAATGAAAGTATTTAGTTGAGGAAAATACTGATAGCCACTGATTTCATCAGTACCTGCCATGATTTATTTCTGATTTTTCTTCCGAGAATTTCTGTGCAGAAACCTTTTCCATCCAGTACCCCATATGATTTTCCAGTTACTCCTCCTCCAAGGATATTCTTCGTTACCTCCATCTGCTGCTAAAAAAAGAGGCTTCTTATTTATGTACATACATGCATACATGCTGCACATACATGAACACACAGGAAATAGTAGCACTGTACTCTTCCTTCTCTTTATTCACACAGAGACAACCTACTATGTGTGATAAAACCTTAAAAAGCAAACAGTTTTGCTAGCTTTCTGAGTCAGAAAAACTTGCAGTACCTCAACAATAGAAGGCCTAAAACTTGACAAAAGAAATAACCCCTCAATTAAATTTTGCAGTCTGACTAGGATACAAATTTAGGCAGTCTAATAAACTATTTAGAAAGCTGTTTCTCCTTCTTTGCAGATGGCCCATATAAATTGCATCCAGATATGACAGCAGTGCATTCATTAGCAGTGTTAGCAAAATAAATATTTTCACTAACAAAAATACATCAGATAGAAAAAGAAATATTGATTCAGAGCATCATACGGTATAAACAGGCACAACACTGATGAGGAAATTCTTATATTTTTATTTAATAATCTATAAATGCATGTTATCCATACAAGACAGAGACTGATAGCCTGGTCATTTGAAAATACTGGGGCTTACATGGAAGAAGAGGACATGCTGCCTCAGGGTGACATAATACAAATACTCTGCCGTGGAGCATGCAGTCCTTCAAAACAAAGGGTGTGAGCTGCTGTAAACACTCTCCCTCCTTTTCCATTTTTACTTGGAGTAATGTAGACATTCAATAATTAAAAGATTTTTAATGCTATTCATTACTTAGGCACTTCATGATCAGCTCTTCTCTTAGCATGGAACTTTGCACCATCTGGGTACTGAAACATGTTTTGAACACTGTTGAGTCAGATATCTACTGCAGAAAAAAAATTTATACTTGATTTTGAAAAAAACCCTATTGCCTTAAGAACTAACAAAAAATATAATTTTCCAAAAGTTTGTGCATATTGGATTTTGTCAGTTTCATTTTAAGGACAGTGCTACACTGAAACACCCAGAAATTGGATTACCAACTTCATTGAATTTAATAACCTCGGTCACAATCCCAACCAATTCTCTAGATAAAATAATATATGCTTCCTCTTTGTTTTAGTAATATATATATAAAGCACCTGCTCAATAGTTTTTTTCCCCACAGACCAAAAAGTATGTTAACAACCTCTAGCTGATGGCAATAAAACACTTGTTGGCTGTGAAAAACACAAATCCTTTCTGTTCTCATTAGCCAAGGAAAGATTTGGCTCATTAAAACAAGGCTGTACTTCACAAACAGAAAAGGAAGTGAGAAAGGATATGAAAGGAACAGGGTCAGGAGAAGTACCTGGCAGGTAAGGATGCTATTTGTAGTTGTTTTCCACCATATAAGCCTCAGGATTACATGAAGAACTGGCTGTACTTTTAAGGAGAAAAGAGAAATTTCTAGCTCTCTGGGAAGGCAAATAGGGTGGTCTAAGACAGCAGAACACTGCTAGCAGAAATCTTCAGAGGGAGACTGGGACACAACCTAAAACCAGAGAGATAGATGCAAATAGGCATGATAAACAGGTGCAGGAAAAGTGAAATAAAAAAGAAAAACTAATTAGAACATGTGTGCAGAGACAACCACCCTGGGAATGTGCCCAGGTTCAGCCTTCATGAAATTCTTGTTAGTGTTTACTGTAACTGCACATCAGCTCTAGCCTTGGAGGTAAGTCTGCAGGACGAAAATGAATGTGCTGAACCAAAAAGGTTTATACATTATCAGGGTTTCCCATGAAAGAGTGACAGTTTTTCACCATAGATACAACAGAGGTACCTCTACCACTACCAAACACGAGACTGAGAACAGAGCAAGATATCATGTAAGAACAGTGAAGAGGATGTTCGATACCCTTTTTACTGGGAAAATAAAGAGTAAGTTGGGAATCTTTAAGCCTAACTCAGAGCAGCAGCTAAAAATGGCTGGGGAGCTCACATCCTGGGCAGCCATGATTCAGAATGTGGGACACTGGTACAAGAGAAGTTGCCTGAGTATTAAAGATAAGGAACAATCAAGGAGTAGAGAAAGATGTACTCTCTGTTTGGCATGAGTGCTAATGATAATAGAACAGTCATTCTAGTCCTGATGTCCCTTCTAGAGGCACTGGAGTTGGTAGAAAGAAAGATTCACCAAGAATCCCATGCACTTCAGGCAGGATCAGAGCCCTGGCAGTGATGCCAGTGGGTCCAGGGACAGCTCCGAGGAGAAAGTTCTGGGTTCTGGTGGGCACCAAGCTGAGCAGGCCCAGAGAACTTGGAGATAAGGAAAAGCTTTTCCGCCACAAGGGCAGCTGGGCAGTGGAGCTTGGCCAGGGAGGCAGTACCACCTCCCTCCTTGGAGAGTTTCCAGCCCCCATGGGATAAAACCCTGAGCAACCTGGTCTGCCCCTTGCTCTGGGCTGAGCCTCCTCTGGGCAGGGCGTTGGAGGGTAAACTATCCAAAGTCCCTGCTGTCTTGAAGCTCCAATATTCTCAGTTCATGGAAGACACCAGAATGATGAAGAGGATTCTTGGAAGACCTAATTAAAGATGAATTAAGTAACTGGAAATGGTGCAGTGGGGAGGAAGATTTTAAGGATCTCAATCTTTCTACCTTAATAGAAGCAGGTTAGTGGATGCACTGGTCACTGTCCTTAAGTACCACTTAGGAAGCACAAGCCTGATAACAGAGGGCTATTCAGGCTGCCAGGATGAGGTATAACAGGATCTAATGACTGAGACAAAGTCTCAGAAAGAAAAAACATGAATATTTTTTAATTAACATAATTAAGTATTTAATTTATGGAAATCCTCTAGTCTGAACAGAATTTAAGTAGGCTTAATTTATAGTTGTCATTTGGGCCTTTTACTCTAGGAATCTTGAGCACTGAATAACTTTTGTTTTGGGGTTTTGGGGTTTGGTTTTTTTGGTTGGTTTTTTTTTTTCAGAAAAGGAGCAGCACAGAATAGAGTTTTTTCTGACCCCCAAAAATGAAAGATGCGTAAGAACTATTGACTGGGAAGATACAAAAGTAACAAAACAACCTAAGGAGGGAGAGGGACCTAATTCCAAATGGCACAAAAGTATGGAGTTACACAGGTGCCAACTGTAAATTCAACTGAAAATAAAAGAACTTGCACCAGTTCAATTCATTCTGCCTTTCTTGTGATAGCTCTGCAGGGTTAACAAAAACAGAGATCATCAGCAAATCAGATATATCATTTTGCAATGCATACGAAGGAAATTCATGCTAGGAACCATCTTTCTGTGTTGAGAAGGTCTTATGCAGCTTGTATTGTCACCATTACAGGAGTACAATTTATGGTTGTTGTCCAGGCATAACAGCAGCACACACAGCTCTGGATGCACATGCAGAGCAGACCTTTATTGTGTCCTGGACTTAAACCAATGCTGTGCAAGGGCGGACCTGCACTTTACCATTCCAGGACAGCTGAGGCAAAGGTGATTCAGAAGGTTAGATAAATGAGAGAGACAGATAGCAGCCTGTACATGGTTAATATTTATTTGTAAGTAGTACAAAGAAAACAGAAGAGAGAAATAATTAGCTGAAAATGCTTTATACCTACAATACCTGTATACCTGTAGGTATAAAGCATAGGCTTTGGGAGAAACGGCATAATTAATGAGGAATTTGCCCACTGTAGGAGAGGACCAGGTTCAAGATCGTCTTAGGAACCTGAATGTGCATAAGCCCGTGGGTCTGATCCATGGGTCCTGAAGGAGCTGGCAAATGAAGTTGCTAAGCTATTGCCCAACATACTTGAAAAATAACGGCAGTCAGGTGAAGTTTCCGAAGACTGAAAAAAGGGAAATATAACCCCTATATTCAGGAAGGGGAAAATGAAAGACCCAGGGAACTGCCTGGCAGGATCATGGAGCAGATTCTCCTGGAAGGCATGCTAAGGCACATGAAAAACAACAAGGTGCTTGGTGACAGCCAGCATGGCTTCACTAAGGGGAAATCCTGCCTGGCCAATTCGGTGGCCTTCTATGATGGGGCTACAGAACTGATGGACAGGGGTAGAGCAGTTGATAGCATCTGCCTGGACTTGTGTAAAGCGTTTGGCACTGTCCCACACGACATCCTTGTCTCTAAATTGGAGAGACATCAATTTGATGGATGGACCACTCCGTGGATAAAGAACTGGCTGGATGGCTGCATGCAAAGAGTTGTAGTCAATGGCTCAATGTCCAGCTGGAGACCAGTAACGAGTGGTGTCCCTCAGGGGTTGATGCTGGGACCGGTCTTGTTCAACCACTTTGTGACCAACATGGACAGTGGGATTGAGTGCATCCTCAGCAAGTTTGCCTTGGACTAGAGGTGTTGGAACAAGTCTGGAGGAGGGCTATGAGGATGATCAGGGGCTGGAGCACCTCCCGTATGAAGACAGGCTGAGGAAGTTGGGGCTGTTCAGCCTGGAGAAGAGAAGGCTGCGTGGAGACCTCATAGCAGCCTTCCAGTATCTGAAATGGGGCTATAGAGATGCTGAGGAGGGACTCTTCATTAGGGACTGTAATGATAGGACAAGGGGGAATGGGTTTAAACTTAAACAGGGGAAGTTCAGGTTAGATATATGGAAGAAATTCTTTACTGTGAGGGTGGTGAGGCACTAGAACGGGTTGCCCAAAGAATGAAATGCTCCATTCCTGGCAGTGTTCAATGCCAGGTCGGACAGAGCCTTGGGTGACATGGTTTAGTGTGAGGTGTCCCTGCCCATGGCAGGGGGGTTGGAACTGGATGATCTTAAGGTACTTTCCAACCCAAAGCATTCTATGATTCTATGAATTTCAATACTGCATGCTGGTCTGGTGTTGAGCTAGAAGCAGAAGCTACAGTCAGCACCTGTCCCAGTACTGTAGAGATATCAGGAATATGTGGCAGACAGTGAGTTTTTAGTGTGATCAGGTGTCTACCTTCTCATGAAATCAGGTTCACTTTTTTAAAAGACAGAAAATACCTAGCAAATGTTTATCTTTGTATTACAGCTTATGTTGGATGTTGCTTTAGTTACATCAGGGGGTGTTAGTATGGTGAGTGGAGAAAACAGCTCTGACAAGGAAAACTGTAGATCTGATCCAAAAATTCCTAGTAGGCATTCTGGGTTCTGGTGTGAAAAAGTTTGAGGATGCCTTCCAGGCACTGTGAATGCCTTTCATAACACTTAAGCAATGAAGTGGCAAGATTCATTATATCTAAAAACCCTAGTACATTTTAATTCCTTCCTTTTCACTGATGATCTCTGTTTCCTAAATGCTGCATGGATACATAGTGGGACAGAGGTGAGCTGTTGCAGATGCCAGGCAGTACCATGGCAATCACATTACCATGCTGTGCAGACAGTCAGGGTAAGCTTCCTAACAATGAGTCATGCAACAAGTATGATCATCTCTTGAACTGCGTCTATCTCTGCCATAAGCACATTCCTGCAGCTGCTCCAATTATCTTTGATGGAAAAATGTCTTTTGACCAGCTTGGGTCTTCAGACCCAAAATCCTGAAAGGAATTCAGTTAAACAAATGAGGAGAGGATCAGCACAATAAATGCAGTGACTTCTGCAGCCTGAATTACATGCGCAAGTTACAGTAGCCCCATAAATTTCACTCAGGCAGCATAGCTCCAAGCTTATTCTATCATCCTACTATTGCACTATGGGAAGGAAAGGTCAGAAAAGTTGATTTTTAGCTCTTCTGTTTAGTTTCTTGTTTTCCAGGCTTTGTAGCAATGACCTTATGTAAGATTAATAAAACCACACAATACATTAAGCTACTAACTAGAAAATATTCCAAATGGTGCACACTTAAAGATCCAACCAATTTGTTTCGTAAGTGGGTATAACAAGGTAGCAGCAAATTATTTCTGCAAGAACATGGTTTTTATTGTGCTCTTGAATGATGAGTGCTTAGCAGAACTCTGCTAAGATCGAAGACTTTACCCATGATTCAATATTAACCCTTTTTCTGCAAAACTGCAAGGACCTTGCCTATCAGCAGTGTTTTCTTCTGCAAAGTGCACAGACCCACAGCAAGATGCTTTCTTGATAATTGGTTCTACAGGGATTTTTTTTTTTTTTTTTTGTAAGTCAATGAGCATCCCAAGTTTTGTTTAATTGCTGCATTTTTTGTTTAATTGCTATATCTTAATGTGGAGAAGTGTTCTCACAGGAGAATGCATAATTGGTACATAAACTCTGAATAATCCTGAAAGATACAGCAAGGCCATGAGAGGCCCAAAGAAGCTTAAGCAAGCAAGATAAGAAGAAGCTGGAATTCACCGAGTTAATGAGAACTGTGGACTGTTGGCAAGATTTCAAAGTCAAGTTCTCACACCTGTGCTTAACCAATTATATGTTAGTCACTAAGGGTCTTCAAGACATGTATCCAATCATAATATGCCAAATCACTGTAAGTGCATGTAAGAAACAGTATATAAGGAGTTAAGGCTTTGTAATAAATTTGGCAATCGCTTGATCACATTGATCGTCTCTGCATTGTCCGTGACTCCCGCATCAACAAGTGGCGCCCGAACAGGGACCCTCCGATCGGTAACTCGACAAAGACGAGTTTGAAGGTCCGACAAAAAGGAGGGGGCGGAGAGCCAGCTGAAATTCAGCGCTGCCCTGGCGCTGGGAAGTCAGACGTCTGCAAAACTTCAGGAATCTCACCCTGATCAGGTAAGCGGCCGGGGAGGAGATGGGGCACTTGCTATCCAAAGAGGAACAGGCGGTGGTGAAGCTCCTCCAACACATTCTCTCTAAGAGAGGACTGCAATATGATAGCGCCGCCTTACAGAGGCTGTTAAAGTGGTCCCGTGATCGCGAGGTTAGTAAAGGGACCAAAGATGCACAGAAACACTCTACACTTTGGAGATTGGTGTTTGAGACTTTGAAAGAGATGAAATTGGAAAGGGCGGTTGTAGCTTCTGTATTTGCCGCCACAGCTCCAGAAGGGGCTGTCTCCCCTAACCCCCACCATAGTGCTGTGGCTATGACTTTTGCACCTCCTGTGGTACCTGGAACGGCACCGAAAAAAATCAACGCCCCGAGCCGATGAAAGCAAGAGCCAGGTCCGCAGATGGCCACATACCGAACGAGAGACATCTGACAAGAAAGACATAGCTGTGAGAAACGGAGACCCTGAGTTCGACCCAGGATCAGACTTCGAGTCCCCTGGATCCGAGCCAGATTTATATCCTCTGCTTCCAGACTCTGACTCTTTGTCTCCCGGGTAGGGCTGCTCAGCTCATCAGCAACTACTCACTGGCCTTGGAGACGCTCAGCTGCAACAATTGATGAAAAAGCTTGAAGCCCTCGAGACTCGGATTGACACATCTCTATCGGTGCCTCCACCTTATCCTCCGTAAAACCCCTTCCTTAAAGAAGGCAAACGGGGAGGGGGTGGGAGAGGTATCGGGGGGGGCACAAATCCTGCGCACTGTTGGCGCGGGTTAATCAAAGATGCAGTTATTACAGGTGAATTTTTTGCAATGGGGCTCTCTGCACATCCTGTGTTTACTCCACAGCAGGGGGTTAAAGAGTGGGAAGCTTTTGATCTCAAAATAGTTAAGGAGGCCCAACAAGTGGTGACCACGTATGGGTTAAAATCCTCTTATACTCAAGCTGTATATGTTATGATTTTTTTTGCGATTGACAGGAGACTTTAACGATCCCCCTGCTATAATACAAGGCCAGGCATTAGGTTCAGGTTATATGACTAAAACTCCGGGTATTCTGGTCCAGTACAAGGATTTGGAAACCAGCATTTGGAAAGGTCCTGAGGAAGTAAAACTAAGTGGTTGAGGTTATATGTGTGTAAATTACAGATTCCGGTTTGCAGTGGGTGCCAGCTCGATGGGTGAAACCCTGGAAAGAGTCAGCATCGCCCCAGGACACCCCCTTGTCAGTGATTGAATGAATTGAAATTTGAGCTCAGGACATCCGTTTTATGTATGTTTTCAGTCCTTCTTAAAGTGAAGGGAGCAATCTTT
The DNA here is from genome assembly GCF_028554395.1 of Pezoporus wallicus. Classification (NCBI taxonomy): domain Eukaryota; kingdom Metazoa; phylum Chordata; class Aves; order Psittaciformes; family Psittacidae; genus Pezoporus; species Pezoporus wallicus. The sequence goes on along the minus strand of NW_026640005.1, from coordinate 225,569 downwards.
TTTACGTTAAAGTGAACAAACAACAAAAAAAAAAACAAAAAACCACCCTCCACCCCACGCCCCCCTCCCCCAAACCTCCAGGGAAGTGAGACCAGCACGGGATACAGTTGTATCGTGTGATTTTCCGGTGGTGGGAAGGTCTCTCTTGTGCTCTTATCAGGGGTATTGGGCATACTGTGATGGACCGTGGACTTGGGAGCCCATATACAACTCATTTAATACAGTTTCTTTGTGATACTCATGTACCAGAAGTTGGTAAATATAAGTATGTCCAGGTTTCTATCGACCTTTGGAGACCTCTGTAGATATTGCTGGCCACTTCTTCCAACATAGGCTGGCCACCTGTGTCGGAATGAGTGTGCATTTTGGTCAGCATAAAAGCCCAAGCCTCATGCGATGTGCGGGAGGCAGAGCCTCTACGGGGACACGCACTAAGGATGAGCCTGCCACCTCGCACTGCAATGATGCTTCTCGGAGCTGGTTTCCTGTTAGTCTCCACAGGGTCCTTGTGCCACGTTCTGTATGTGGGATTGCGTAGTGGGAGTAATGGTTGTCTGGATTTTGTGCTTCAAACATTGTAGTTGTGTGGTGTGTGCTTGTGGGATCCCATACGTGTGTGTGTGTGTGTGTGTGTGTGTGTGTGTGTGCTGAGGGCAGACGGTGTTCTGTGTATTTTTTGTTGTTGGGTTCATGTAAAAGTTTTTAACCGGTAGCAGTTTAACATTTCGGGCAAGAAAGGGTTAATGCAAAAGTGCGGTTGCCGGCAGGTATTTATGGTTGCTGCTGAAGCAGGCAGGCAGCTGTAGCTGCTGCCGAGCAGGCCGGCGTTTGTAGCTGTGCAAAGCAGGCTGAGCGACTTTTGGAAAAAAAAAAAACTGACCTCCTATTCAGCTCCCGGTGCTCCACCGGCAGAACGGCCAGGATGGACGCCAGAGCCGAGGAGTGAAGGGAAAAAAAAAACAAAACAACAACAACAAAAAACAAAACAACAAAACAAAACTCAACCTCTCAGTCTATTGAGGTATTGAGGCAGTTTGTAGAGACACCACAGACAAAGCCTAAAGAGCACCCGCAACACAGTGGGTGCATGGTAGGAGCCTTGCTTAGTATGTTTAAGGTAACCTGGGGGTGAATCCAAGACCTGGAGGAATAGATAGATCGGTTGAAATAAGAACTGCTAACTGAAAAAGCAGAGGGGTAGTGCAAGCACAAGCTTTATGAGCCGTCACCTAAGCAGCATCAGGGTGGAAAAAAAAAAAAAAAAAGAGGCAATGATGCAGCAAACTCCTCGACTGTGAACAATGTGCAGTTTATCCTGTTTGCTTCTCAAGAACTGATAACCTGGGGAGGGGGTATATTTGTGTCCTCCCGCCTACAGGTCCATGGCGACTGCCTGCAAAGTTTGTCAAGCCTTGCCATGAGCTGGACAGACGAATGGAAAAACCTGATGCCTCAGCTACAGGAGCTGACAGCGAATGCCCCAAGCAGAATGAGATAGAGGAAGAGAAAAACGAATGACTGCAAAACATCACTTGGGGGCAACTGAAAAGTAACAGCTTGAATATATGTGTGCTTTTAAAGTAGCTATTCTTAGAGGCTGTGATTTCGTGTATAAAACCACCTGTATTTACTAGCCAGTTGCTAATGAGGAACTACACCTTGTATTGTATAGATTTGTCACTTGTAAAAGAGATGTTAGAGTATGGAAATTTGCAGTAGCTGCTAGAAAATGCTAAGGCAAAAGCCAGAAAGATTCTAATACAATGGTAGTGTTATTAAGCAAGTAATGGAACAAATTAAGAGGGTGGGAGAATTCCACTGGTAAGAAATTTCTTTGGCTAGTCCCTCGCTGCCATCAGCATCTTCAACATGCTGCTGCACCCTGTAATAGTTACTCTGCTAATGTAAATTTGTGTGTGCCTTGCTGTAGTAGCAACTTGTTACTGGATGAAGCAGGTGAAACTCTGCATTGACAACAAGGTGCAAGGACTGAGACTGACAAAATGCCTGCTACCACAATCAAGGGCAAGACTGGGTTGGCCTCTGTGTTTGCCACCAAGAAGAACCTTTAGCTCCGCTGTTGGCTGCAACCCTGCAGGCGTGGAGCGGTGGGGACACATGCCATGCCAGACCTTGATGTGAGGGATGGCCTCCCCTGTTGTCAGAGAGCCATACAGCAGAAAAAAGGGGCAGGCCCAGCAGCCTGTAGCTGGCATATGTTGGAGATTTGATCGAGCCCAAATCCCCTGCTCAAGTAGAGTCACCCAAACCATATATAAAACAAAAAGGGGGAGATGTGGAGACAGTGATCTCACAGGAGAATGGATAATTGGTACATAAACTCTGAAAATCCTGAAAGATACAACAAGGCCATAAGAGGCCCGAAGAAGCCTAAACAAGCAAGATAAGAAGAAGCTGGAATTCACCGAGTTAATGAGAACTGTGGACTGTTGGCAAGCTTTCGAAGTCAAGTTCTCACACCTGTGCTTAACCAATTATATGTTAGTCACTAAGGGTCTTCAAGACATGTATCCAATCATAATATGCCAAATCACTGTAAGTGCATGTAAGAAACAGTATATAAGGAGTTAAGGCTTTGTAATAAATTTGGCAATCGCTTGATCACATTGATCATCTCTACATTGTCCGTGACTCCTGCGTCAACATCTTAACTTATATTAATTCAATGCATTTAAAAGGCTGCTGTGGCTGGAATGGAAAGGAGGTTGTTAGACTACCAAATATTTCTCCTGTAGGCTGACAAAAAGAAGCTGCCTCTTAACCTGGTGGCAATGAAAGACAGCAAATGAATCACTGCTTGAGGAAACCAATTTATTTAGTCACTCTGTGTCACTGTTATTTATTACTTACCAGCATATGCTGTTAGTTCAATTAAACACAAAAACCTGAAGTTCTCTTTCAGCCCTCCCCCCTCCCCAATTTTTAAAAACACACAACAAACAAGAAAAATTACATGAATCTGCAGCACTAAAGCAGAACCCTTTGGGTTTATTGTGCTTCTCTTGTTTTAATTAAGCTTTGTTTATTAAATTTCTGCAGTTGAGGTATGGGGATTATTCATCCTCTTCAGTAGCTAAACATAAAAGTTAGCAAAGAGAGAGAGGACATTATAAAAGTACAGTTTAGAGCTCCCCATAGATATATACATTAAAAAAATGAAATGAAGTAGTGAGACAAAGTGTTGATTACAACATTTTATCAATAAAAATGCAGGGAGCTGCAAACAGCAAACATTTTCTTCCTTTTGCATACTAAAGAATAAGGAATGAAACCTGATTTTCATGTATGGGCATTTATAACATTAGTAGCAAATGTTCATACCATCTCACAATGTAACCATGGATTATGTTGCACAGAATACACAAGAACATTTCAGTACAGCCTTTCCTTCTGCATCCATGTCCTTTGTTTAAGACATGATGAGGATAGATAACAGAATTTTTGTTCCTTATGAGAGCATTCACTGTTCTTTGCTTAAAGGTACAATTAATGTGAAAAGCCTTCCTTATAAATAGAAAGATAAAATATAAAATAAACAACATAAAGATAAACCATACTGGTCCATAGAAAGTTTGGCATTTGGAGGTTTGCTTAATGTGGTAGTCTGAATTGCGATTCTAACCACATTTACAATTTGACTGTGTCAAATACTGGCCACTGATTCCTGACCCTGATTCCAGTTTTCAGTGTTAAGCATGTATGATACCCCAACAGCTTTAGAAGCTGCCATCTTTCATTGGCCACAGCACTCACTTCAGTTAAGATCACTCCCTTTGGCCTGTTGATATTTAGTGAAGAGTACTGTCAATATTACGTGTTTCTGTAGCAAGGCCCAGTGGCTCCCTTTTCTCCTCCTCTGTTGTTTATGGCTTGGCTTCCCATACAAATTTCAGTGTTAATTTAATGCTATGGCAGTGATATAATGTATTTTAAAAACCTGGTCCACTAAAAAGCATTTCAGTCATTCACATCTTTGACATGTTATACTTTTAATGAGACAATGAAAATTTTAGTAACCTTCATTTCTCAGATCTCACACAGACACTGTATTTGCTAAAACACCCCAGCGTAGCAAAAGTAAAGGACTCCTGAGACTGGAATGACCCTAGCCTGCAAACACAGACATGCCTGTAGAGCCTCATCACTCTTGCTACAGATTTACCAACTGGAGTTTTAGTAAAAACATCTACCAATGCCTGCATCAGCTTGTTTCACCAAATGAGTAATTTACAGACAATAAATATCACATGCCAAGACATTTATACAGGAACACTGTCAAGATGATGAAATTGTCACAATGGACTCTTGTGCAAAGCAGGTACAACTATTGTATTTTTGAAAAGAGTATGCAAAATAGTCAGTGAAACAACTGATGAAGCTCTAGTATTATGTGGCCTGACACCAATAATTTGGAATAAAAGACATTTGAACTGCCTAAATTCTACCTAAATCCTGATACCTTATTCTATTAGTGGTTGTAGCTCTTCAGACCCACAAAATACAAAAGAATAGAAAAACCTAGATTGTCTAAACAGGGCCCTGCTATGGTGGATGCTACCTATTCTAACTTCCTGGCAGCAACATTAATAGCTCTACGACATTTTAGTACAAAAATAACTACTATAAGAAACATTTCTTTAAAATACCCTTTTTACACAGTTAAAAAGACGGTAATACTAATAGAGTTGCTTAGATCCACTGAGTATTTAAAAAAGTTAGTAGAAACTGAAGACACAAAGACATTACCTGCCTTTGCAATGGCAGGAGGTCCCTACAGTTAATTTTCCAATACTGCCTCCACTTGAGTTTCAGTGCACCCGAAACATCAGGTATACTGATATCACAGTATCACAGTATGCTAGAGATTGGAAGGGACCTCAAAAGATCATCTAGTCCAATCCCCCTGTCGGAGCAGGAACACCTAGATAAGGTTACACAGGAATGTCTCCAGGGAAGGAAACCCCACAACCTCCCTGGGCAGCCTGTTCCAGTGTTCCGTCACCCTCACTGAGAAGAAGTTTCTTCTCAAGTTTAAGTGGAACCTCTTGTGTTCCAGTTTGTACCCATTACCCCTTGTCCTATCATTGTTTGCCACTGAGTAGAGCCTGGCTCCATCCTCGTGACACTCCCCCTTTATATATTTATAGACACTTAAAAGGTCACCCCTCAGTCTCCTCTTCTCCAAACTATAGAGACCCAGCTCCCTCAGTCTTTCCTCATAAGGGAGATGCTCCACTCCCTTAATCATCTTCGTTGCCCTGCGCTGGACTCTCTCCAGCAGCTCCCTGTCCTTCTTGAACTGAGGGGCCCAGAACTGGACACAATATTCCAGATGCGGTCTCACCAGGGCAGAGTAGAGGGGAAGGAGGACCTCTCTTGACCTACTAACCACCCCCCTTCTAATACACCCCAGGATGCCATTGGCCTTCTTAGCCACAAGGGCACAGTGTTGGCTCATGGTCATCCTGTCGTCCACTAGGACCCCCAGGTCCCTCTCCCCTACACTGCTCTCTACACTGCTCTCTAACAGGTCGTTCCCAAACCTATACTGGAACCTGGGGTTGTTCCTGCCCAAATGCAGGACTCTACACTTTCCCTTGTTATATTTCATCAAGTTATTCCCTGCCCAACTCTCCAGCCTGTCCAGGTCTCGCTGGATGGCAGCACAGCCTTCTGGCGTGTCAGCCACTCCTCCCAGCTTAGTGTCATCAGCAAACTTGCTGATAGTACACTCAATTCCCTCATCTAAATCGTTGATGAATATATTAAATAATACCGGTCCCAGTACTGACCCTTGAGGCACTCCACTAGTTACAGGCCTATGTCTACATCAATGTGCTGATGAGGCCCGGAAAGAAAGTTAATCTCAATTTTGCTTTGGATATAGAACAGACAGCTTCAAAAAAAGGAGTGCCTGTATTTGTAACAAAGAAATCTCACAACCATAGTGATACATGAGTGTTATCTGTAGTGATACAGGAACTGATGCAGCCAAAGAAATAGGATATTAAAGCAGAAGCACTGGGATATGCAGCATAGAGAAATTCCCTGTTATGGAGGAGAAAATGCTACAGCTGCTACATCTTGATAAAGAGCAACCTACCTGTCCCAAATTCCAACAAACTGGGTTATACATCCTAGGTCATCAAGTGCCACATTAGGACTGAAGTAAACACGGTACTGGCCTCAGCCTTTCCACTCATCTCAAGACAAGGAGAGCATCGCTTCACCCTTAAAATTCAACATTTTATCTAAGTATATATACAACGAATTTTCCTTGTTCCTACCTTATATTTGTCTATATTGCAAATCATTCCCCCTTATTCCCCTTTACTATTCTGCTCCCATCTCTGTTTTTATGTAGGAAAAAGTAGTTCTTACAACTTGTTTATACAGTTTGGGTTCTGCTCTGAGCATACAGCACATCGAAACAGACACTGTTGCAACAACACAGCCCCCTAGTGTGGATGCAATTCAGAAGTTTAATTTCTATACAATTGTGAGAAGCTAAGTTTAACCAGACTACACATAGTACAAATTAGAACTACTGCTTAGAAAACTCATACCAGTGATCAGAGTTACGTAGACTAGCAAATTTAATAGCTAAAATTATTTACATGTGGAGCAGATCAGCTACAATTTGTGAGTGGAGATCTGCACCACTCCAGCAAGACAGAAATAAATCATGGACCTTAATTCTGATGCTTCATATCTAATGGACTGGAAAAACCCAGGGTAACTCTTGTGGAAGATAATCCATTTGCAGTGCCATTTTCAGCAGTTGGATTTTCAGCACTTATTCTGTTGTGCTAACACAGCAAATTTAATCAGGATGCTGGTCCAGGTTGGGGGGAACAAATGGCCAGGATTCCCTGCTCAGATGGGATTCTTCTTGTGGCTGTCTACATACCCACATAAACACTAGCTTCACAGCAGTAGTATGGAGGGAGCAGAAAAGGAGGCAGCCTGGAAACAAGTAAGCTAATCAAAATGTATTCATAGCTGCTTGCCAGTATTGGTATCAAGCTTAAATGCCTTTCCCAGCACTCTATTTCTGCCAGTCTTTACAGACAAGTTTCAACATGTTTATACCAAACCAGCTTTTCCAGTCATATCTCATGTCACAGAATCATAGAATCACAGAATAGTTAGGGTTGGAAATGACCTTAAGATCATCCAGTTCCAACCCCCCTGCCAGGGGCAGGGACACCCCACACCAGACCTGTCACCCAAGACTCCATCCAACCTGGCCTCTGTTCCTATGGTGATCTTCACAGTATCACAGTATGTTAGAGATTGGAAGGGACCTCGAAAGATCATCTAGTCCAATCCCCCTGCCGGAGCAGGAACACCTAGATAATGTTACACAGGAATGCGTCCAGGCGGGTTTTGAATGTCTCCAGGGAAGGAGACTCCACAACCTCCCTGGGCAGCCTGTTCCAGTGTTCCGTCACCCTCACTGAGAAGAAGTTTCTTCTCAAGTTTAAGTGGAACCTCTTGTGTTCCAGTTTGTACCCATTACCCCTTGTCCTATCATTGTTTGCCACTGAGTAGAGCCTGGCTCCGTCCTCGTGACACTCCCCCTTTATATATTTATAGACACTGATAAGGTCACCCCTCAGTCTCCTCTTCTCCAAACTATAGAGACCCAGCTCCCTCAGTCTTTCCTCATAAGGGAGATGCTCCACTCCCTTAATCATCTTAGTTGCCCTGCGCTGGACTCTCTCCAGCAGCTCCCTGTCCTTCTTGAACTGAGGGGCCCAGAACTGGACACAATACTCCAGATGCGGTCTCACCAGGGCAGAGTAGAGGGGAAGGAGGACCTCTCTCGACCTACTAACCACCCCCTTCTAATACACCCCAGGATGCCATTGGCCTTCTTAGCCACAAGGGCACAGTGTTGGCTCATGGTCATCCTGTCGTCCACTAGGACCCCCAGGTCCCTCTCCCCTACACTGCTCTCTAACAGGTCATTCCCCAACCTATACTGGAACCTGGGGTTGTTCCTGCCCAGATGCAGGACTCTACACTTTCCCTTGTTATATTTCATCAAGTTACTCCCTGCCCAACTCTCCAGCCTATCCAGGTCTCGCTGGATGGCAGCACAGCCTTCTGGCGTGTCAGCCACTCCTCCCAGCTTAGTGTCATCAGCAAACTTGCTGATAGTACACTCAATTCCCTCATCTAAATCATTGATGAATATATTAAATAATACCGGTCCCAGTACTGACCCTTGAGGCACTCCACTAGTTACAGGCCTCCAACTAGACTCAGCCCCATAGACTACAACTCTCTGGCTTCTCTCCTTCAGCCAGTTCGCAGTCCACCTCACTACCTGATCATCCAGTCCACACTTCCTCATTTTAGCCGTGAGGATGCTGTGGGAGACTGTGTCAAATGCTTTGCTGAAGTCAAGGTAGACCACATCCACCGCTCTGCCATCATCCATCCACTGTGTTATTTCCTCATAAAAGGCTAAGAGATTGGTCAAACATGATTTCCCCCTGGTGAAGCCATGTTGACTGCCCCTCATAACCTTCTTATCCTTGATATGCCTTAAGATGGTACCAAGGATAAGGTGTTCCATCACTTTCCCAGGGATGGAGGTGAGGCTGACCGGCCTATAGTTACCCGGGTCCTCCTTCTTGCCCTTTTTGAAGACTGGAGTGACATTTGCTTTCCTCCAGTCCTCAGGCACCTCTCCCGTTTCCCAAGACTTGGTAAAGATGATGGAGAGTGGTCTAGCAATGACTTCCGCCAGTTCCCTCAGCACCCGCGGGTGCATCCCATCTGGACCCATGGATTTATGGATGTCCAGATTGCTCAACTGATCTCTAACCCATTCCTCATCGACTAAGGCAAACCGCTCCGTCGACCTGACTTCATCTAAGGTCTCAGGGGTACAGGGCTCTTCAGGACTGCCCGCAGCAGAGTAGACAGAGACAAAGAAGGCATTCAGTAACTCTGCCATCTCTTTATCTTCTGTCACCAGGGCACCCATCCCGTTCATCAGTGGGCCTACATTGCCTCTGGTGTTAGTTTTGTCTGCCATGTATTTAAAAAAGCTCTTTTTGCTGTCCTTGACCCTTCTTGCCAGGTTTAATTCAATTTAATCTTATAAGACTTTGTCTGCATTTGTTCCACTCCCAACAGATTTGCCTATGATATAGCCATGCAGAGCTTGCACACAGTATTCCAGGGAAATAAAACTGGTATTTTGTAACTAAGAAAATGGAAATGGAATGCAAGATCACAGATTCAACATTTCATGGTGTAAGATACCCACCTCGATCAACTTTGCAGAACCAATTTGATGCAAAAGTTGAAAATTCAGTTTTGAGTCTGACAATAATCAAGACAGATCCCATCAGGAAAGATGACATTTTCCAAGGTGCTGAAGAAAGCAATGATGCACTGAATGAACTTTCTTTTTTTCTTTTCAGAGATGACTACTTAGGCTGTACAATGTAATAACCATGCAGTATTTACATTTAGGCTTTTGAGAATCAGTTTGATTAACTAGTATGGGGTTAAGTCTTTTTACAAGATTAAGATTTTCATCCAGCTTTCATGTATTCTGCTCACATATTTTAATATTAATGCCCATGAAACATGAGACTTGGGGAAAAAAAATCCAGGTTTTTAACATTTAAATTTGGCCATAAATAAAGTTAACATTGTTTGCTCTCTGTATATGGCAGATTGATTTAGCAATAAACATGAAGGTTTATATTGCTGGGACTAAATTAGATGACTTCATAATCAGCTTTTAATTTGGTGCTTGCGCTCCTAAAGTTACACTGTTGTTCTCTATATTTCTGCATCAACCACTTCATCCCCCTTCCTGGCTAAAACGCCTATTTCACAATTAATCTTCAATTATCTTCTGTGAAAAGGGCACATTTACCAGCATCAGTGATCTCACAAAGCTAAATCAGTGCTAACAATTTTAAGATGGGCATTTAAAATGCCCTACATATAACAAGTTGCTATGCATTCATGTGCACAAAACCTTTTATCGGTTGCTACTTTTTAGGAAAACCTTGACATGCTTTATCTACAGACGAAAACGAAGTAACTTCAGTAAAGACAACTGCTTTTGTAGACTAATACTTTAAAAATAATAGTAGTAACCAAGCAACCATTTACAATCTTTAAAGCCCCCACCACATAAGGAATCGTCTGGTGAAGAGACATAATTGCCCCTTTACAGGGTCCCCGCACTGTGGCTGCTGTTTGTGAAACTGTGCTTCTGCAAACACAGACAAGGCTGCAGGAATGCTACCCAGCTGCCTCAGTGGGTGAGATTCACAACACAGAGCCATGCTGCTCATGTTTAATGCCGCATTTCAAAAGTATCCTGGGAGAACTGCAGCATCTCAAATATCTACACAGATGATTTGATCCCCTATGTTCTACGCCTGCACCTACTTAGAAGCAACCTGAAGTCAGTGATCAAAATTATCATTCACTGTGACTAATAATTACAATAATTTTAAACAGCAAATAATGTATTTTGTAACACAGCTTAAGAAAACTTATGCAAGGCACAAGTCTCATGAGCAAAATCATAGTGTTACAAACAGAACTAATTCTTTACTGAGGAAATGCCTGTGATTTGCCTCTCAAAAGTGGCCTCCTGAATTATTATTCTCCATCAAATCATCATAAAAATAACATTAAAGCATCTGAACAGAAATAATAGATACTTTTGGCTTTCTGGGAAGTCACACCTTTTCATTTACCTAATACAAGCACAGTCATCTCTCCTCCTCAAAAAAAGCACTATGCTTCATCTATAACGACAGACAAAATTCATTCGAATATATTTCTGTTGCAGGCCAGAATATAATCAGGGTCTTTTTCCTCATGCTGACCAACACCAAGTGTATATTTTTTCCCAATAAAGTGGTTGATCAAAACCCCGTAGAATTGTTTTAAAATTTCATAAATAATTCATGACTTCATTTTACATACAAATTGACTCTTCCTTCAAAAGAAAAATTAATTTTATTTTTCCAGGAAAAATCAAAGAGATGTTTAGAAGTGAACAACAAAAAAATTGTTTAACACATTTTAAATATTATGTGTTAATGTAATTCATATGTAATCCATATAAATGGATTTTTTTAACTGTGCAGTAACATAAATCAGTGCAGGAACCCATATAATTTATCTGAGCTGTTTTCAACCTATGCAGCAATGATACAATATCCTACAAATGAATTAGCGCTTGTGTAATCAATCACAATCATATTTTTTATTTTTGTAAACAGCTTAATTTAATTTTCTTGGAATCCTTCTCTTTTCATTTCAAATTTAATTAGGCTGTAATTACAAATCTTCTTTGTCAGATGCACAGCAAACCTGTTTCTTCTTTGTCGCAGTGCTTATTAAAGTTAGCATACACAACTTCTTGATACAGACCTTGAAATAATAACCTTTGAGAGTTCAGCATACTACAAAATGAACTTTTAAAGGTGACCTGGAAAGCCAATAGGTAAACAAAGCTTAGTTCAGAAAGAAATGACACATACCTCCAGCAGCTGGGCAGTGGAAGAGAACTACATTCTAGTTTATCTAGTCTTCCTAGCCGTATTCCCTGATGCCAAATGAATGGTTCTACAACATCCCTGAAGGGACTTTGTATATTTGACTAAGTTATTCTGGTGGCACAGGAAACATATTTTTAATTAAACCTGATTTGCAGCCAGCTTTCCCACGACACCTTTACCAAAGCATGGCTTCTGCATGAAGTAACCTTTTGCACTTCCGTGGTTGGCAAAAATACATGTGAGCCACACAGCAGTATGCAGTCAGTTGGAAATCACCTTGGTGGCTGACGAAACCACAAGTGTTGAGAGTGCCAGCAGCAAAGGAAAGATAGAGGTCTATAAACATTTATTCTTTCTATCAACTGTTACCGTATTGCACATTTTACTTCAGTATTAAGGACTGAATTTTGTTTGTTCCTATTGCTTGGGATTTTGCAAGCCTCATCAATGCTATGGCACACTGTAGAACTGGCAAATGAACACTGACAGGAAAGAAGAGAGGCAGACAATAGGAGATAAGTTTTCCTACTGTTTGCACAGTAGGACTAGGAAACAAACGTCCTTGAGGTGAGATTTTTTGTTTCCATAGCAGGCAAAGTGAAGTGTTCATTGCCTTAAGGAACTAAGCATAGCAGCAATAAAACTTCTTTTTACAGTCAAACACAGTTCCACTAGCCTCTGACTCTACAAATAACAAGACAGCACATCAGGTTTTGCCAGCTGTCTCTCATTACCTGCTTTTGTTTCCCTGTAATCTAATAAATCACAAATTCACCAAACAGCCAAATGAAATTAAGTAGAGACAACATGCACACACAGTTAAGTTACCTTTGGAATTTGATATATATATTCTAACTTACATCCTCCATTTGCTAAAAACAAAAAATGTTTCTGCCATCAGTAACAGAATAGTCAGGAGAAATTCACTCAGGTCACTGCCATAATTTTGCAAATGAACACTGTAATTCTCAGCTATATTTAATACAGGTTTTAGTTTATAATCAAACTTACACTGCACTATTTTTCTATCATTGTACTCACAATAGTGTTGATTCTGGAGGAACTCAGTAAGACGTTAGGAAATATATAAGCTTGCTGCTGAAGACATTGCACTTCATGACCAAAAAAGAAAGGAAAATGGTAGAAAGCAGGTTAAAGGAAAAAAAAAAAGGAAAGGGAAGATAATAAAGGGAGGAAATGAAAAAGACATAATATTTGCATAGAACATCTGGAGTAATATTACAAAATAGCATGTTGAAATTATCTATGGTACTGCTGCTAAGTATCTAATTTACTTTATAGATAACAACAAAGGGAAAATCAGGACTAACAACATATAATAGTTTCACTTAACAAGGACCAGATTCGCAAACTTCATACCTAAGGGGAAAAAAAAATAAAAATCAATCTGTGTGTGTGTACAAAAACAAAACACAAATATTTTAAAAGGAAAAGGGGGAATGGGTTCAAACATAAACAAGGTAGATTTAGGTTAGATATAAAGAAGAAATTCTTCACTGTGAGTGGTGAGGCACTGGCACAGGTTGCCCAAAGAAGTGGTAAATGCTCCAACTCTGGCAGCATTCAAGGTTGGACTGGGCTTAGAGCAACCCAGACTAGTGGAAGTGGAAGGAACCCAACTAGTGCCCACAGCGGGTTGGTTGGAACCAGATGATCTTTAAGGTCCTTTCTAGGCCAAACCATTCTTGCATGCTATGATTCTATGGGTTTAATTAGCAGCCAAGTATAAAACCAGCACTAAATCAAAACAAATTCATAGTTATTTAATTGTAAGAAATCATGGGAGGAAAATTAATCCTATAATACAATTTACAGAGAAATGCCCTTGAAATGGATAAAAGTGGAATAATTTTAAAACCTTATAAAATAAATGTCCTTTCTAAAAAAACATATATACTGAAGTTTGGTGGATTTTCCTATTTACAGGTGACGTAACTGCATCAGTTAAATGTTAAAAACCTCAAGGTCTTCTAAATAGCCTGATTTGCTGTGTTGCCCTAAATATTAAATGAAACAGCAAAAAAAGCTTCACAGTCAAGAAAAAAAACCTCATTTTCTTTATTTCAGTTATGACACAGGACATAAACAGCAGAGTGACAAAATTACATGACAAACAGTATAAAAATCCACTATTTGTCACTTTCAGGCACTTTCATAACTTTAAAAATACCATGGTTCAACTGTGTATTTGAAAAGAAAAAAAAAATCCCTTCCTTCAGGAATTCAACTTCCTAATATTTAAGTATGCTTTTAAGTGAATAATCATTCATTTTTCAAAATACCTATGTTATGATGAGGTGGATGCCAAAGAGAAATAAGTAATCTCAAATCCTTTTACAGACTGCTGAAGGCAGTCACACAATGAAAGACCCCTTAAAAATGTTATTTTTAACGAAGTACATATAAATCAAATTTCTCAAATAGTTGAACAAGTTGTTAATAAACAAAACAGCTGGTAATTTCTAACCATGGGGTTAGAAAGAACTTGATTTTCCTAACCTTTCTGAAAGGCAGCAGGCTCCTGGTATATATACATATATATAGAGCTCTATATTCTGTGACTCCTAGAGGAGACAACCCAACACAAAAAGACCTGATCTCGGTATCTCGGTGAAGCATCAAACTACTCTGTCTGTGCACATCATGGAAGCAGCACACTAAAGGCAATGAAGCCAACTATCAGCAGCTGAAGTCACAGGTCATGATACAGAATAGGTTTTGAATGAGGAATGTCATACTCAACCCAAACATAGGTTAGCACTGAGGATAACAGACATCACATCCATCAAAACAAACACTGAAAATTTAATCTAAACAATCTCAGGGCTGTTTCTTTACATCACCAGCTTTCATCAGAGCCTTAATAGCTCTGGCCCTCATCTCAAGCTCCAGAAGCTCCAGCTGCTGTGCAGATGGCTGAACATCTGATGGAGCAATGGCTAAGGTTGCTGCTTTGGGCTCCTTTGAGCTGGACTCTGCCAACCCCAGTATCTCATTCACGCTTTTTTCAATGTCCTTCTGAAGGTCGTCTAACTGACTGGCTCCACTTCTGACAGGGTTCTCTTGCACATCTGGGCCTTCTTCTTCATTGCATGGGCCTTCTATGTCACTATCATATGCATCTGCATTAATGCTGAGGACATCACTATCTTCTCCCTTGCCTGTAACACAAGCGTAACAATCATACAGCTGCCAAACAGAAACGTTTTTCTTTCAACTTACAGTATCACTTCTGCTTAAAGGGTTTCTCTGCAGATGAAGAGTTGCAAAAAAAGATTCATGAAATGAAGACAACTAATTCCTCCTTTTTTTCTCCTCCAACTTTTAAGACTGATCTAATTTAGACAACTGTTAATGCATTTTTATGCTCATTTAGAAGAACAGGCAGTATAGCAAAGCAGCAGTACCACGAAAATTTATTCCATCCTATGGAGTTACATGATCTATTTTCCCAATTAAAATGTCTTGAGGTTTTTTTATAACAAGGAAGACTCTGCAGTGCAAAACTGATTACTGTTTATCTTTGAAGTAAACTTAGTAAAGTTTTCAAAACGTACTTTTAGAAATGCCACTTTAAAACTATTTCATGTATTTTAAACAGAGTACTCTTTTACAGTAGTAAAACAATCTCCACTTACAATTCAGAATCTCTCAGAAGTCCTTCAGACACTTGACTCAGTAAAAACATGAACACAGTTATGGCATTGACTTTTAATGCTGGGTAAAAGTTGCATTTTATTAAAACATAAAAAAAAATAAAAATAGAGGAGGCAGTGCAACTAAAAAAAGGCAAAACTCTTAAGAGAACCTGAGCAACTGTTCTCATAATTCGGCTAAAGTGAGACTGCTGCTTTTGACACACTGGCTTCAGAAATTATTAGTTCTTCACCAATCATTTAATCTGTGGGAACTTACAGTAGGACTTGATCCTGCTTAAAACAATTTATAGATTAGATGATGGTAAAGTTACTGATTCTAAAGCTTTATAATCAGTTTAGGTAGTATCACTATCTAAAGGTATAGCTGTGTTCCCTCTAATTAACAACAGGGTTCTAGAGCTAAATATCTGTGGGTTTGAAATACATACAATTTCTTACCATAAAGATTCAAAGAAAGTTTACATTCCTTATGAAGACAGGCTGAGAGAGTTGAGCTTGTTCAGCCTGAAGAAGAGAAGGCTTAGGGGAGACCTTAGAGCAGCTTCCAGTACCTGAAGGGGCCGACAAGAAACCTGGAGAGGGACTTTTCACAAGGGCACATAGTGACAGAATAAGGGGGACTGGTTTAAGATGACATTAAATTAGATTAGATATTAAGAAAAAAATTTTTACTCTCAGGGTGATGAGGCACTGGCACAGGCTGCCCACAGAAGTTGTGGTTGCCCCATTCCTGACAGTGTTCAAGGCCAGGTTGGACAGGGCTTGTAGCAACCAGGTCTAGTGGAAGAAGTCCCTGCCCATGGCAGAGGAGCTTGAACTAAATGATCTTTATGGTGTCTTCTAACCCAAACCATTCTGAAAAAGTTACTTTAGTCTATAATGATTCTCTATATATCCAAAATATTCTTTAAGATATATTCAGACAGTATTGCAAACCTGTTCTTAAAATTTTTTTTAATTCTCCTTTGAAAATCTGGGACAGCATGAAGACAAGGGAGCCAAATTCTTCTCAGCACTGCTCACTAACAGGATTAATGGCAATAGGCAAAAATTAAAACACAGGAAATTTCATCTGAACATACTTAACTTTTATACTTTGAGGGTGGTCAAACACCAGTGCAGGTGTCCCAGAGAGGCTGGAGTGTCTCCATCCTTATACATGTTCAAAACTCGACTGCACAGTCCTGATCAACCTGCTCTAGCTGACCTGGCAGAGCAGGAGCATCAGGTTCAATGGTCACAGAACAGTCCCTTCTAGTTTAAGCAATTTTGTGACTGATTCTTAAAATTAGTGTGTTGACATCCGGCTTTAAAAGATTCACTTTAATCGAGCCATTGATTTTTTTTTTTTAACTGTTACTTTCATCAACCCATACCTTTGAGTTCCTGAACCTCAAATTTGCAAGGCAGAAGTACAGATTTACAGGGACTGCTCATCAACAACAAAACAATCTATACACTCAAAATCCAAGCAAGTACTTCCTTTTTTTAAGAGCCTGCAGTCACAATCTGGCTGACATTCAAAGTATGTTAAAAAAAACATTGACAATGCAATCTACCACAGCAGGAACCTATAGTTTTAATACCTATAATTATCTTCCTATCACTGGCTTTTTTGCTCAAGATGGTCACACATGTTTTACTGCTGGAAAACTTCTCAATTTTTTTTCTAATAATTCTCAGTAAGAATGTTCTTTTGACATGAGTTTCAGATACAAGACAAAAAATCCTTTAAAAAGGAATAAAGGATATTAGAAGCAACATTTTTAGAAGTTTTTGGTTTACACTCCTGTTGCACTGCCTTTTATTATACTGAAAATATTTAAAAATGCAACAGAATAAATGTGAGATTTTAAGAAAACACAAATGTGAAGCGTAAAAAGCCTCCCCACCCACAGTGATTTTATTTTTTTCTTGAGTCTTTGTGCAAACCCCTCACATTAGGTGGAAGCTCTTATACAAGAATAACAGTAGAATATGGATTAGAAAAATTAAATTCTTTGTTCCAAATCAGTTTAATCAACCAACCTTAAAAAGAGAGCACTTTTAAAAGAAAGCTTCTAAACAAGGCTTTAGAAAAATACTACTCTCTTTCAAAATATTTTAAAATGCCTTTTGGTACATGCATGCATTTAATTCATTAGCAGTACACAAAAGCCTTAAAAAAGATCTGTTTTTCTTGGGGCTTATGACATTGCTGCTATCCTGAGGGTGTGGAGAAAAAAATAATCAATACTGACTACTAAGAAAGCTATTAATGCACAATTTCTGCTTAAAAAAAAAATAATGAGGGGATGGGAGTGAGAGAGAGAGGCAGGCAAGCAAACTAATTCTTATTTTCTAGTCAAAAAACCTCAAATTGGTTTTATAAGCAACAGTATCATTTTAAAACTAACTCTAAGGATTTTATTGATTCAGGATTAAAGATATTCACATATTCACTCCTGATCACAGGCTACAATTTTTCATGGCATTTCAGTTCCAATTTAGAAATACTGCCTCCAAAAATGTGTAATACTGCACTCATACAAGCTCACTGGCCTACAGATCTGAATTTAGCTGGTAGGCTTTATTACCCTCTTTTGCAGTGTGTTTTTACCCAGTAATAAAGATCATGGTTCATATTTCTCATTATCTTTTTCATTTTGATAAGTTTTCATTTTTTCTTCAGATACAGTTGCAAAATTCTTTTAGCACGCTTAATTCCATTTTTTAGTTTTATTTTATCCACTTTTGCATACCCTCTCATTCTTTTTTTTTCTCCATAGCATAACACACTGCAGCTCAGCAGAATGATTAGAGTTACATTTTTAAATTCATAGGGATGAATTTTGATTCTCAAAAGCTCTTTAAAGCTAACATGTTGAGTGGAGCCACTGTTACAGCCCAAAGACATCATGATACTCTGGTTGATTAAGTCATAAAAAACAACAATGAAGCAATCACCTACAACAGTCATCAACTCCCTTTCATAACAGAAAAGTGAAGAGATCTGCAGCAAATCTGTCAGTTCTTAGGTCAGTCCATATAGTACAACAAGCAACACCTAAAGCATTCCTCACGAAGCCACAACAACCTGCTCCTAAAAATTTTGATGCTTTTGACTCTTTCCTCTTTGTTTAATTCCCCTCACTAACTACTTCAGGAAAAAAAAACCAACATTTTTTATAAAGTTATTCCAAGAGACATCTTGTAGACAACATTCTGAACTGCAAAACTGGAGCTGCAGGAAGCAAATAATGTTAGATCTTTGCAGGAGAGACATATAGCTTAGAAGAATTTGCAAACCTCTTTGACTGGAAAAGCTGTTTCTGATGTTACTGCATATAGCTGGTCTAAATGAAAATAAGCAGACTCAGACAGAACACCTACAATTCTAGCGCTTTGTGCAAGAAAATAATACTGGCAGTCATTACACAGTGATGACTTAATGACTGGAATACAACAAATACTAATGCAGGTTACGAAAACTGTTTCCTGATGCAGCAGGTAATCAAATGTGCACCACTAACCTACCTGGCTTTTGCATTTTCTATTCTTTCAATCACTGTAGTTTCTGAATATCTCACCCACTACATTTTTGCATTTAAAAAGAGAAAATATACAAGACAACGTTCATCCTCAGAGATTCAAAGATTTAAGTGGGCACTTCCCCTGGAACTAACTTCAAGAAAAATGTGTCAGTTATTGGGAGTGGTGGGTATTAAGCACTGTACCATTGGACCTCAGCTCTACAGTCAAAGCAAGCCAGGTACCACATACTAAGACTGACCAAAATTATAAGCAGTCCTTTGGCAAAAAAATTATTATAATGGATTTCTGTGAATATCAAAACAGAGTACTGTCAACTCTCCTATCATCTCAACAGAAAGCAGAACTGACTCTAAAAGAATAGAGCAAATGGTAATAGCATTATTAGCAATTGCCTGTACCAAGAAACTGAAATTACTGAAGTTTCTCTTCAGCTGAAAAACTAGATATGAAGAGCTAAACGAATCTCACAAGAGCCTCAGATATGTTTTAGATGCTAACGTAGCAAATTTTTGAACAGCTGCAATTTGCTTTTAGCCAAAGTTACTACAATGTCTTCTTCAATGTTCCCTTCTCCTTTTCTGAAATTGGTCCCAAGGGAGATGTTGTAACCCCATGCAAACTGATTTCTAAGAAGGTGCTTCTCTTGCAGCTACAGTAGATTGCAGCTACTGTTCAAAAGAGAGCTGTCAGTTATCTGGAATTAGCCCCTGCCCAACAGCAAGAAAACAGATTTTCAGCCTTCTCCACCACATACCTTGTTTCGACTCCTGACTTTCCAGCTTGTCTTCTCTGAGACAGGATGTAGAGTCTATACTGTTGTCCTGTCTGGAAACAAGTAAGAAAATATCTTAATCTATACCTTTTACAATTTAAGAGAACTTTCTACGAAACATTTACTTTAATTGAAGAAATTATGTGGAAATTACGTGAAACTTAATTGGAGAAATTAAAGTAAGTATTTCCACTATGCTCTGGCCTTTCAGAGTAATAATCTTCACCAGTAGTCCCTTAGGAGCTTTTCTCTGAAACTCAGAATAAATAGTCACACAGTTGAATGACTTGAAAAAAAACTATCATTTCAGTTGCATTTATATAGTGCTTACTGTTTTCTTTTGAAATCAAGAAGCTATTTTCATGAAGTTACAATCACCCCACAACCATCCACCTCTCCTACATCACAACCTCACAGTTTCACAAAGGCACACTTTTTAGAAAGAAATGCAACTCAACTGAGATTGTATTCAGTATCTGCATTTCTCTTATTTCTTCTATTTCAGGATTTTTACCCTTGACCTGTAAAGTTTCAACTGCTTTATACAAAATACGAGGAAAAGATACTTCCATGAAGTGTTCATGTCCTTCACACATTCTGCACAGACTAGTTACATAAACTGTGAAAATACTGAGAAATATACAGGAAGGAGGAAGGCAGAAGGAACCAGAATCACAGGACGAGTTCAGTGGCCACATTTAGTGAGCATCTTGACAACTGAACTGCCGATTTCCTACCCTAAATATTGGTGCAGCACTGGTTTCATACATATTAATATGGAATCAATGCAACTATGCTGCAGTAGCTAAACAGCCCTATAAAAAGGAGAGCAGTATTCTGGTAACACAGATGTAAATATAATGACTTAACATTTGGGTTTTTTCCGTAATGACCTGAAGGCTTTTCCTAAAATTGAATACAGATTTTTATTTTTTTTTTTAAGGTGTCCAATCACTGTGTCAGGAGGGAGAACACCAAAACACTTTTAGCCATCCTGGCTTGAGAGAGAGTTATTTTGATTGCTATTTCCCTTTCTGTAGTAGCAAACATTACAAATCAATAGACTGTTCTATTTCTCCCACTTTTTGTGTCCATCGCTACATAAATGTGTATGGCAGCATGGAATAATAAAGGAGAATGTGTAGCACACAGCACCCAGAAAGACTTCTAAATGTTCTGCACCTTAGTAAAGAAAATGTACAGCCTTTTAATTCCTGTTGGAACTTCCATTCCAAGGCAGGGCTGAAGGAGAAAGAATGGATACAACTAGATTCAAATAGCTGTGCTGAGCGGAAAGTTCTGTATGCATGGCTAACCCCTTCAGAAAATTATTTAAACTTTGCCTCTTAACAAGAGAGTTTTCCAATTTGTTTTCTATTCCAGTCATCAGTCTTGTATTACAAAGGCCAGAGGTGTTGCAGGATGGATTACAGCCCTCACTCGTTAGATGTAAAATAAACCCATGAATTCAACAAATAAAATTTGTCTGCTGTATGTGGTATCTGTGTGTGTATGTGTTGAACAAATAAAAAGGTCTGCTGTATGTGGTGGTTTAGACATGTTAGTGAGAGTCTCTCTCCCGCTGTTATGGGGGAAAAGGAACACTGGGCAATCACTGGACTTCAACATGACATCACCATTTTCAAGTTATTAAGTAGATCAGAGGACAGGCTGTGGTAGAAAGTTTTGCTCCAATACACACCCCCATGTGGTCACAGTTAACTAAGACTACTCCAGTTAGCCTGTGCAGCCTATATCAGGGGAAACACCCTCTCAGTACTCAGAGCGCAAGCCACAGCTTACGACCAAGCCTTTGCTGGTCCTCCGCTTTAATACAGTGCTGGACTCCTGGATATTAACATTTCTCTACCCACCTCCACTACTGGGTGGGGTTAGGCCAGCTGCCAGCACAGACCACCAACAAAACCTGTCCATAACGCACTCACAGGAATTTCAGGTTTTGGTCTCTTGTCACTTGCCAAAGCTTATCTCACCCAGTTCTCCATTGTACTGTCTTGTCCATTAGGTTATGCATTTAATGGTGAGGCACCATAAGCACAAAGACCTAGCAAGGAGCCCAAGAAAATGGCAAGCAGAGGACTTTGAGTAACTTCACCAATGTAGAGGGATCACCCTGCCTGAACTGCTCCTAGGGCTGTGAAAGGACAGCAACCAACCCATCCTTCTGGCAATAAAACCTTGTAAGAGCAGTCAGCTAGAGAAATCACTTCATACACTGAAGGGTATTACTGTCTATAGGAGGAAAGGGGTCTTTACAGGATGCTGTGGAAGAGCATTTCAGGATTGCCCAAAACATACTGGCAGATGTCTTTTAAGGGGAGTGTAGAAACATGTAAGGCAGCATAGGATATTTAGAGGAAGAAAAAGGTGAGAAGAGAGAGAGACCATGAAAAAAAAATAAAAAAAGGAAAAAAAGAAAAAATTATAAAGGGCCAGTAGAGCATAAACAGCTTTGTCCTGCCTTCTTACTGAACTCTATCACCATACCATTCTTCCAAATGAGAGGATATTAATCTCTGTATACACGCATGTAGTGTGCCTGCAACTGCAAAGGAGACCATAGATCATAGAGGCCTGCAGAACTGCACTGCCACAAATTAGACAGAATGAAAAATGTGTACGCTTCCTCAAGGAAGTTCAGTGTAATGCATCAGCATGTATGGAGATGCTTGTAATTCACTAACAAACCTCAGGCTAGTCTAGCCAGCAAGTATGAGAGGTCTTGGTGTCAGGCACCACATCCACAACTCCTAACGATTTAGTCACTTGACTTTCAACCAGAATAAGCTGGTGATATACCCTGGTCATCACCAGGAGCAAAAGCAGCTCATGCTGCCCCTACCCTATCCTTCCTCACACAAACACGATTCATAATTTTGAACTGAACATCTGAACACCTCTGCACTGGACAGCACCATGGGAAAGTCAGACTTCAAACAAACAGTATCCAGGCAAGAAACTTGACATCTCTCGTATCACCCTGAGCTCCAATGCCAAATTTCACTAAGGAATTACGATCACTCCTTTGACAGAAGCCTCAGAGCTTCTGAGGTCTAGCATCAGCTGAAATCACCTACACCCATTTTAACAGCTACATAAAAAGAAATTATCAAATAAAGAAAACCCATTCACCAGAACTTGTAAAGTTTCCTCCTGTTGCCTTGACAGCTATCACTGATGGAAATAAATCAATGTTCTCTTTAAAGCAACATATGTCAGCAATTTTTTTTTAAACCAAAAGTACTTCTATAGCACATTTTACTCCTTCCAAATTGATTGGATTCGACTGTTTTTCTTAATTTTCACTACTTCATTTAACAGGCAGGCATTCTGCACCATCTTGTGGCCAAGCAGAAGCATTTCAGTTCAGTTTAGCTTTGGTCTTGTTAACCTTGTTTAGTTTGTTAGTAAAAATACTTTTTGTCCTAATTATCTATATTGCTTATAGGGCTAAGGATGGGTAGCACAACATCATGTCTTCAAACAATGTCAGCAGAAGATGTATTAACCTAAAATTAAGACACGGCACACCAGCATACAAATTTAATACCCTCTTCCATGCCATGATCATAAGTGATCATAGTGATTTGTATCTCTATATTCTTATCAGTCTTTAAATCTACTTCCCCCTCAGGATAACAGTTAAGTTCAAAGTCACTCTTTCAAGAGATAAAAAAAAATAAAATGCTGAGTTTAACAGAAAAACATTTGCACAGTATATTCTCTTCAGCAGAAAGAAGCTAACTACTACACTTCATTGGTGACAAATGCTATGAATATCTATTTGCCCTATGCTAGCTTTTCACATTGATATGCTCCACACTAGTGCAGTGTTCACCTGGGCTCACATACATGGATTCTTTATAGAACCTGTTACTTCCAGAAATCTGCACAGCTGACAAAGAAGTTCAGGTTTGAGGGTAGCTGGGTACAACTCCAGCAGATTATGAAGAGTGAGGTAAAACAGCAGCACAGGTCAGGAAAACGGGTACTGGTCAAAAGAGCAGATAGCTAAGGATTAAAACTGCAACACTGGTTGGTCACTAGGATATCAACCTTCAATAGTAGTAACTGTTGTGAGAGACCAGGAGGAAAAGTTCTGTGACAGAAAAATGTATCTTAATGTACCATGCAAGAAGACAGTCTGACAACATAAGATACAGTCATGCTGTTACAGGGCTTTTAACTGTTGTTAAGAAACATAAGAAAAATCTCTGGAGTGAGCCTTGAGATCAGTATCTCTGCTATTTTTGGCATAAAGGTTATGTACCTTCCTAAACTAAAATTTGTCTTGGCAGTTCCAAGTCTAAAAAAAATTTCTAGTTGAGTCCCAGGTCCTCATAAGCTTCCTGAAAATTTCTAAGGGCCGCTTTCCATGAGAAATGAGAACTAAAAAAAAAAAAAAGAAAAAAGTCCTTAGGAAGCAGTGGTCCTCAGGAAAGGTATCCTAAATGACAGATGCTAATCAGTTTAATGAGCTATGAAAGGTCCATCAGTCTGATTACAGGTGAAGTTTGAAGATACCAGAACACAAGACAGTGAACAGAGGCCAAATGCAGATATATCTGTTCAGTGACTCATGTAGCCTATTGTTCCAGTGATTCCAAACAGTGAAGATAACCAAATTGCCCTAAAGATGCAAATATCAGATGGCAATGGCATGCTGGAACAGCCCAGTACCCAGGAGCAAAACATGTTAAAACAAGGCACACCTTTAAAATACTAACCTTTCTAAAAACAAAACAAGCAATACTGGACTTATGACTGCAAAGCACTAAAAAGCCTAAGAATTCTTGAAAGAGTGAATATTAAATTGCAAATTTTCACACAGTAAAAAAATAAGCACATTAGAGTTTCAAAGCAAAAGATAATTTGCTCACGTTATACACAAGAATATATGATCACTAACAATACCAGCATGCTTGTTCTCTCACTATATGTTTTATTACTACAGCAAATAATTTACTTAGTCTTTCTGTTAGAGGGTATTTCAAGAGTCAATACAGGGAACAGGAAAAAAGGTCTCAAGAGCATGCTAATATCTTTTGAATGAGATGGAAGAATGTCTCCTTCATTTTGTAGGACATGAACTGGCTAACTCTTTTTAATTAATTGTCATTTAGTTTGGAAGCATAGCATACAACAATGCTCTTGGTTTAACAATATTCCACGGCAGACAGTAGCACAGAAACACTAACAAAAATCTGAGAACTGCATAACCAAAAATCTACACAAAGTGAAGCAACAAAGCTATCTATTGTAACAGCAATTTACAGTTATTGGCAAATACTTGCCCTGCTTCTTCAGTTCTCTTGTTGGCTTATTCTAGGATTTCCAGTGTTTAACTCAGGAAGCAGCTAGCGACAAATAACAGAGCAAGTGTTTTACATGCTAATGGAAACGTGAAACTTTTATAGAGCTGAAATTTAGGAATAAGCCTCAGGACTTCCAGTTCTGCTGTCAGAATGAGGATACGTGCAGCAGAAAAAGGCAGGCTTTTTTTTTCAATTTACAATTACAGATGCAATACCATCCAAAACATCACACAAAGATCTGCATTTTGCAATCTTCCCTGCACCTGAAGAAACTAAATCTCTGCTCCTTTTAGATGGTACAGACAGGAAGCTGGTATTTAGAGACAGATAAGTCTCTATGCCAGCAGGACGAGGGATGGTCAAACTACACCCTTCTAAGAAAGCCTGTATTTTTTAATACATTTGTAATTTCTTCAGACGTATTAATTTAAGATTTCTGGATTTCTACTGATATATAGATTGCTGAAGGTACAAGTTCGTTGATTTTTTTTTTTTAGGAACAATAAAAGAATAAAAGAAATAAACCAATGTTTCCAATCAATTAACAAATTTTTTACTTATCATTTGCTTTTCACCTCCCATGTTTACATGTCCATGAAAACAACTAAGACAAGCTTTATTTAAACAAAGAAGCTTTAATGTTGTGTCATTGATAAAATGGAGAAAAAAGTATTCATTTACAAGAAAACAAGTAATGAAGACAAACTAGGAAGAATGAACAGCAAGAATAAAAAAAAAAAGAAACCGCCTTTTTAATTCTGAAAAGTCTTTTTTCTTCCAGGGCAAACAAATTCACCCATTTAAACTCAGGTTACAATTAAAAATGTGACAACGATTACAAACAACCTAAGTTAAGCTTATCAGTACGGTTTTCCCTATTTGTTCACTCTTGCATCTTTAGCTTCCCTGCCTACTGACTGACTTGCTTCTGTTCTGGCTGAAACACAAATTTTCTGAAGTTTTGCAAACTTGCATTTACATTTATTTACACAGAGGTTATGAAAACAGTTAACCTAAATGCCAGAAGATTAGAACTACTTCGTAAAAAGGGCTTGTGGAATTTTACAGTTGTAAAAGCGTAATACTGCTCTACTTACTGAGCACTGTGCTTAATGATTAATATAAACCTTAATTGTCCCCATTTCACCTACTTCTTCCTATTCCTTCATTTCTCTATCATCCAAACAGCTTTGCCATTTTTTTTTTATTGTTAAGGCTAACACAGCTGAACCTATGAGACAAGGCTCTGAGATAGCACCCATCTGTGTAGCAGTACTATTTTTTCACCCACTGCATTTTAAGGGGAAGGAAGTCACAATTCCTACATCAACATATCTTGCCTGACCAGCTTGGTTGGGTCTGAAATATTAATCAGGGTGGAGATAGAGATATAAGAATGAGGGGAACCTCAATGATTCTGTTCATCAAAGGAAGCAATCTGCTCTATAACTTTGATCAATATCTCTCAGCTTTTTACATTTTTTAAACATAATTTCCTATTTTTGCTCTCAGTTACTCCTCACATCTTTCATCAGCAACATAAGGTGACCTAGCTTTGTCACGTTTTGGTTGAAGAACTTGGGTCAGTTTTAATTCTGCTATACCTCAACACAGCTATGAGAAAAGGTAAACACCACCAACTCACTTTGGTTTACTCACTGCTTATACCTGGAATATTATTCATGCAACATAAAACCAGTAGATTCCCAAACTGCAATTTATATCCTATGGATGTGTTTTCCTGGAACTTTCCTACTTGCCACAGGCAATTTAGTATCTTCTGATACCTGCTATTTAAAAAAAAAGTAAATCCCACTTGCTTATTTTTTTTTCAATTCATTAATTGTCAGTAACAATTTCCCCCTTTTAGGCTTTTAGTAGCTCAAATCATTACTATAAAGTAATGCATATAAGCAAGACTTCACTCAATCTACTGTCATAAATACATGTCTCAAGAGTAGTTTTGAAACATCTTCCAGCCATGGAACTATGCAGCCATGGAACTGCCTTTCTGAAATCCAGCAGCACTAATCCTGCCATACCTCTTAAAGGTGAAGAGCATTTAATGTATCTTGCAATAGTAAAGAGCTTGTGAATTAGGCCTTAAAGAAAACATGTTATTTCTCCAAAAATCAAAATCCTGGGGCATTTTTCATGGTTTCCTCAGCCAACAAGTTTGTCTTCTAATTTATTTAGAAATTTACTGGCAAAATATCAGTCATTTAACAGAGACTCCTTTACATAGAGACTTGGTATTTAACATATTTTGTATTTATTTTTTTTTTTAAATACCCAGGCATGGGCGATGTCCAAAGTAAGAAAATTAATCTACATAAACAGGTGTACTGACACCATTCACAGATCATGTAAGCAATAAATAGCAAAAACGGGAATACAGTCACAAATCAGCTCTAAATGGAACACCAGAAGAAATAGTGCCAGGAAGTATCAAAACTATCACACAAGAAAAACTGAAACATAACTTAACTTAGTATCATTCCATTTGCTAGTATATTTGTATGATGAGATGTGATCAAAGAAAAACTACTTCATTCAATAACTTTATAATTTGTTCTTAGTCAAAGACAGGATCAGAAACCAGGTCCCTTAAATCAAAAATACTGACCAGAATGTGAAATATGGATTATTATCACCACCTTTCCTAACCATTTGTTTCTAGTTGGTACACCTAAATGAACCAACTAAACCAGCAACTACAAGGAACTTTAATGTGCCTAACATTGGTATAGTCTTGTATTGTGTCAGAGGTTTATCAAGTTTGTGCACTGAATCAGTGGACCAACTGTAATCAGGTCAGCAATGAAAACGGAAAAGCTTTTTGTCTTTTACAACCCAGTTAGACTCAAAAAATTGTGGGTGTTAACTAGTAACTTTCTTTTTCCCTTCACTACTTCTATAGAAACTGTTGGGATGAGTTCACCTATTCAATAAACTGACTTTGTAATATACTACAGAAGACTTGTTTTCAAATAACAGACAAGTATTTTAAGAAAAGTTTAAAAAGTACTGGCCTTTATGAAACTGACAAATGCCAACCTAAAACCAAGAAACTAGAAGCTTCTGTTCTTGGAACTCTAGACATTCTACAACATCCCTGACTGAGAACATGTTGCTTCAATTGGGTCAGGAATGAAGGAACAGAAGAGTGCATGAGGAGTGATATATCTCAGCTGAATTGAAAATAAACAATTCACCGAATTAAGTGGGAACAGGCTACTTAACCTGCTGTATCTCACTGAAAGAGCATTAACCTAAACCGTATTACTTCACTTCTGCTGCAGGCTAGGAGTGTGCACATGTTCAATTACCACAACTCAGCTAGCGGGCAGTAAAACCACTATGAAACCCAGTTACGTGCTTCAGACAACATTATAAGGTGACAAAGTCACTTTACAATTTAGTCCTTGCTAGCAGTCACAGCTCACTGTCATTCAGCTGAAGTAATTACATAGTCAAGGATATAGTGACCAAGTCTTCCAATGTTATATTTGATCATTTCTCATAAAAAATGACTGCATTGTTCAGGAATCTTAAATTCAATGTTTTGTCTTTTACTCACTGACTGACTGATTCACCTCCAGTGTTGCCTCTTCCATCTGCTTCCTCTTCAGGATCAGAATCAGCTCCAATCTTGCCTAAATAAACACAATGTCAAACATGAAAATTTAAGCAGGTGATATAATTAATGCTATATAGTTAGGCTTACTCTTAACGACTGCAATCAGCAGAAGTTTATTCTCCTCAGTTAAAGCAGATGCTCTAAAATTAGACTTAATCAAAACCAAAAACCTTATTTGTGAGTTTTCTGCTAGCCAGGTGGCTGGCATTTTTCAGTTCTACAGTATTATGAAAATACCCAACAGAATACATGTTACTAGTACAATACTATAGACACTAAAAATAAAGCACAGGAGACAAAAATAATACAAGGTACTCTGCAACATTCAAGATTCAAAGAGTTCCACTTCATTGAGAAGACAGAATATGTTTACAAATAAATGCTACAGCCCTCAAATAACAAGTTCAAGAAGGTACTGAAAAGCTGGAATGTCATATCCTTAATTTAAGTTCATGAACCATTTGTCTCAGCAGAGCAGAGGGATCCACCCATAATCCTTTAACTACACCAAATATCCTAGTACAATTGCTAATGTAACTGAACTGGTATTGCAGTTATGCAGATGTCCCTGCAGGGAATCAGGAAACAATTTAATGTCAGTTTATCTAAATTAATGGATTTCAAACAATACCTCTATACTCCTAGGTTTGTTTGGGTATTTTTTCTTTTTTTTGTTTGTTTTTTTTTTTTTTAATGAGTCAAAAGCTTTGTTCTTCATTTGGGTACTAAAGAAAAGAAGTTTATACTACTATTTTCTGAATGTGTTCTGAATAGCGTCTAAGTCAATGGACAATTTTATTCAAGCTTAAAAGGTCAAAACCAGCATATATACACATACACACCCCCATACATGCTATTAGCAGGTATATATACATAACACTAACATATGTGTGTATACTAATATGTGTAAGTAATAATAAGTAATATATACTTATTAGTGCATATATGTATTTATAAAGTAACTAGAGAGAGAGTGAAAATCCAGTTTAGAAGCAGACTACTTTCTGGGGTACAGTGGCACTTAGAAGTTTCATTCATACCTTCAAGTATCTTCAACAGCTTTTTTTCAGATAACAACTCCAACTGCTCCAAGCAAAGCCTTTTGATTTCATCCATGGAACAGTTCTAAGACAGATAAGACAGACCGCAAACTACTAAAAATTTCTGAGGAAAGAGTAATCATGAATAAAAGAGTAATCATAGTAAGTAGCACTCTGACTGTGTTGAATGAAGACTTAACTCAGAATGCAAGTCCTCTCCCTATTCTGACCTTCATTGACAGAACTGCTGAAGAACACCAGGTAGGCTTTTCAGCTTTGACAACTACCAAAAATAGCGTGTATGCTTTTTTCTGGAATGGTGGTAAGGAGATGAAGCAATACAACAGTATCTGTTACTTGATCTGTGGCGTGGAGTTTTTACTGCAGCTGCAACACTGAACAGTAGAAATATTGGGCCATGTGTCTGAAGCACACAACACCAAACAATTATAGCCGTGTTTGGTCCTAATTCTCCATCACTCGGGAGCAGGTGAATCACATAATTAAGCAACAACATTTTAAAAACTATTAACAAACACCTGCATTGCAGGCGGCACTTCGTCTGCAGCCTCTTCTGTACAGACTAGTAACCTAACCTACTTTTACCAAGTCCTGCCGTTCACAAGACTCAAAGGGCACATGTACTAAGCCAGTAAAACTAGGAACACTACCACTAAAGTCCACAAAAGTTACAACTTCAGAAGCTATTTATCAAGAAGGGGTTTTACTGCCTCATCACAGATTTTAATTTAATGCCATACAAAGAAATTCAGCTGACACAAACAGAAATCAACCTTTCATTAAGAAAACAGCATATCTATTAGTGAACAACACTACTGAATCTTAGTGCACACAATTACGAAATTCCTTTTGCATTTACATAACAAGTAGAGACACAGTATACAAACATGTAGCCCACAGTTCAGCAATGGCTGAGCACTGGAAGAAAGAAGTAAACTGAAATAACTACATCAAATCTTAAGAAAGTCTCGCTTTCAAAGACATAAACAAATGTCAAAGGCATTTGTTTAAGAAACAGACAGGCAGCTTTTAAGCTGGAAATCCACTATATGTGAGAGATGTGTTTTGTTATACAAGCATTCCAGCTTGTAAAAAAAGGTATATAAAAGGTATGTATAAAAGATAAAGAGTATTTCAGCACCTTTAAAATATCAGGGAGCATCTTCTGTAGTTTTTTCTCTCCTATGACACAGAAACACTGTTGAAGCATTTCTTTTTTGTCTGTGATGTAGAAACTGACAGGTTTGAGTGACACACTGAGATCTAATCCTCCTTCTTCTATGTCACTGAGCTGATCAGCTTCTTCCACTTTTTCTCCAGGTGGCACACTGCATTTTGCTTCCTATAATAAAAGAGAACAAGTAGTGTTTCCACCTTTTTTTGTGAACTGCAGAAGAAGGAAACCTACAGCCTCATTCATGCTTGCAACAGTTTTCCCTTCATAAGGTGCATCTTAAGGTGGACTTCTGAACTTCCCTACAGTGTTTTAGCTAGCAAGGTAACTGCATTACAGAAGCTACACTTCTAGTTACTGAAACCATTCTTATGAAAGAGGAACTTTTAAACGCTTAAGGAAGTGAAACATGCTTTTAAACACTCACTGTAAAATATTAGCTGCAAATACCTAGCTGCTGTTTATACGTGAAAGCATGCTTTAAAGCAGCAAAAATCCATTTGTCTGATTTGCTGTACAGTAACATCAGTAATCTCGTAATTTACAGCCAGAAACACGCTTTGACATCCCACACTTCACTGAGGAGGGTGCGTCACGCGAGTGCGTGTCCTGGCGCACCTTCATCTCCTCGGAGAGACCCACACCCAGGGCCGGTCACGGACCAGCCTCACCTCGGAGGCCGCACTGGCATGTCTCTGCTACCGGTCGCGTTCTGCCCGGTGCGGCGCGGGCAGCAGCCGGCCGCAATTGCCGGCCGAGAAGAGGGCACGGTCACTGGCCCACGGTCCCTGTCGTAGCCAAACGGCAGCGACCGCCGGGCGCCACGGAAGGGAGACGGGCGGACGGCAACGGGGAGCGGCCCGAGCTCTCCCAGTCAGAGGCGGAGGATACGCAGCAGCGTTAGGCTGCCCCTCCCTCCTGCACTACCTCTGTGGCGCCGTGGCTAAACTCAGTCCTCCGCCGCTTCCTGTCACCGCTGTCCACCGCGGCTCCCTCGGGGCAGCAGGACCGCGACCGGCGCCGCTTCTTGTCGCGGGAGGACTTCCTGCCCGGCATCCCCCCCTGGGGCCCGCCGACTCCGCATCGACGCGCCGCCACCGGCCCGCCTTCCGGCGGAGCCTTCACAGGCCGCAGCGCCGCGTGCCACGCCCCTTCCGGCGGCCGCTGAGGTGAGCGGGGTCCTGTCTGCAGAGCCCCCGCCGCGACGGGACAGCTGCGGCGAGAGCGGCTCCGCACTGCGCAGGCTTTCCGCTTGCCCGGGTCTGGAGCGGTCTTGGGATCTTTCTGTAATGTTTTTCGGGTAGCGAGGTGGGGGATACAACTGTTCGCAAACGTAGGCAGGCCACCCGTTTACAAAAGTATCTTTGACCCTTCGTAGGGACGGTTTAACCTCCACGGGACCTCCACGGGCTGTAGGGGCTCAGCAGCCTCACCATGAGCTGCACCATGGGCTGCAGCGGAATTTCTGCTCTGGCACCTGGAACACCTCCTGCCCTCCTTCTGCACTGACGTGGATGTCTGCAGGGCTGTTGCTTTCACAGGTTCTCCTCTTTTTGGCTGCAGTTGCCATATACATATATATGTATAAATATATGTATACATATAATAAATATATATAAATATATGTATTTATACATATAAATATACATACAAATATGTATACATACATATGTATAAATACATATATATATTTATACGGTTGCATATGCAAGGCCATGTTGAATGGGGTTTGAGCAACCTGGTCTAGTGGAAGGCATCCCTGCTTGTGACAGAGGGGTTGGAACTAGATGATCTTTAAGGTACCTCCCAACCCAAATCGTTCTGTGATTCTGTGATCTTGCTGCTGTTTAATTTCACAATCTATTCAGCACACATTATTAAAAGATGAGAAATGTCTGCTGTTGCAAGACTTTGGATTTGTTGATACTTTAAAGGAGAGTGAGGAAAAAAAGGGAAAATGATCATAGGATATAGTAAGTGATCAGCTAAGACTGCTTAACTAAATATTTTTAAACAAAGAACTTCACAGAATTGGAACCAGCAGATAGTAACATTTCCTAAATCATTTAGTTACCCCTTTAGTATTGATCTACAGTACTACGCTTCTCTAGTGGATTAATTTAGTGTATTACATCATAGAGGAGAGACTGCATCCAACAATTCATGAATGTATAGTTTAATGCTTTTAATGAAATAGGTTTGCAGACTGAAGTTAGTCTATTTCTGCCTGCAACCTGAGTAGATTTTAAAAGTCTGCTTAAGATCAGACCTTGGGGAGGGCAAGGTCCATCATAATAAACATAATTATGGAAATCTTGCAATTTATATATCCCCAGTTAAGTGTCTGTAGTCTCCATTTGTTTTGGCAAGTACAGCAGCTGGTGTTCACCTAAGTCAGTTTTGATTCCTCATTCAGTTCCCTAGTAAGACATTTCATATTGTATGTTGAGTGATGGTCTAAGCAGATCCCAAGTACTTCCCTTTCATACAACCTAAAGCAGGCCTACTGAGAAAAGTTTAATGTAAAGTGCTACTACATGTTATTTGCTGTTCTATGAGCTTCCATTCTAGCTTGGAAAAAGATGCCAAAATAATGATTATATCATCTACTGAGAAGCTTTGAATTCATAGCAGAAGACGCAGTTTCTCACCAAGGGGCTCTTGAAATCTCTCAAACATACGTTTTACTGTTCTCCTGATGAATCACAGCAGGAGCACTTAGTACACAGAACAAGCTATTTGAGGTTTTAATGCTGTGGACAGAAAGCTGAGTTCTGTGCTAGGCACATAATTGTTTTCAGTGTCCTCAAAATATTCTATACAATGTATACCATGGACCTCTTCTGTGGCACACTTCCTAACCATAGATTTAGTATCCTTCCACCAAAACAGAAATTTCATCCTGGTGGCAACCGTAAGGTCTTCTAGTTGTTAGTGATCTCAGCAGCAGATTGTGTAGTACACATATATATATATATATATGTGTGTGTTCATGTACAAGCATGCTTACCTGTACCACAGAGGAGTTTCAGAACAGTGTAATTTAAAACAAGACCAGTAACAGTTACTTATTTTCAAGGTAATGCTGACAAAAAGAGGACATCTAGTTATACATCTAAAGACAGAAAAAAAAAAGGTACTCTCCTCTGTAAAATACGTGAGGTTCTCCTATTTTTGCATTCAACCTGTGTTAACACATACTGAGTGTTACTAGCTTAGGAAAATCTTCACTGAAAGCTGCACAAACACATGAAAGTGTAAGAACACCACCACACTTCTGTGACAATAAAAAACCTCAGCAAAACAATGAAAAAAAACAAACCAAAAAACCCTGTTGTAAGATGTTACAACATACTGTAAGATCCTGGTGTGTATTGCAACTTTTTTTTTTTTCTTATTACCAGCCTGTGCTGCTACTGCACATCTCTGTGGAGACAGTCTCCAACAGTTCCCATGGGAATGGAATCCAATGACTCCCACTCTCTCCTCAGACAGCGCTAAACCATGGAATGGTCAGGTACCACAGTACCCTGTAGTAGCAGCTGTCCTATTCAAATGTTTCTGGCCTGATTTGTGTATCTTACCTAACACAATGCTGCAATCCCCACATGAAGGATTTGTTGCTGTGCCCCACCATCTCCCTGCAATTTGAAATTAATTTTGTAGTACCTCTTAATGTACCATTTCTTAGAGTTGCCAAAATGTATTTATTAACACAAACACTGATTTTTGGTCTGGGAAAATTCATGACAATTTTCACGTAAAGAGGTAATCTGTAACACAGCAATCCCACAGAAATAAGACCAAAATGTTAGTTGAATATAGATTTCTCAAAATAGCATGTCTACAAACACAGTTGAAAAGCACATTAAAAAGCCCAAGCTTCAAGAACAATTATATAATAGGCAACCAAAATTCAATAGACAGGCACATCATTTCACAGACATGTTTCCTAAAGATAGCCTCTTAGATACTTTCCCAAGAAGAGGCTGATCTATTGTTTAGCACTGTAAATCATGAGTAAGCTTTTGGACTGCCTTACACATGAACCTGTGATGCACTGAATAAGAAAGCCTGTGACTAAAGCTGTAATCAAGACTGTGAGGATATGTATCAGAAAATCTATCAGAATTGTAACACTGCAAGTGTGCAACTAAGCGTCCAAGAAACAAGGTCTGCTGGAAGTAACTCACAGTTCACTGGATGGAGCAAAAAAAAGCTAGAGCTCTTGGTTACACGATCCTTCACACCTAGGCAGACAGGTACTGTGACAAAGAGCTCGTGTGTCTGAAAATCTTGCCAATTTTTTTTCATGTTTTCCACTCTATTAGTCAAATGAAAAATGTAACTTGAACATTGACCATCTTGATTGCATCCTAATTCTAAACCAGTGTAACATTTGTAGGAAATCATATCCCCTTTTGAGCTGAACATCTTGATCTGCTCAAATAGCTGTAAAATGTTATTTTCCCTTTTCACAGTCACCACAGTTACTACGTTAAAGCTACTTCGTAAAACTTGACTTTACATTTGTACAGTTTAGAATAGAGTATTTGAGTTCTAAGGGACCTATTATGATCATCTAGCCAACTGCCTGACCACTTTATAGCTGACCAAAAGTTAATGCTGTTAAAGCTAAAATTGAGGGCATTTTCTAAATGCCCCTTAAACAGGGACAGGCCTGGGGTATCAACCACCTCTAGGAAGTCTCTTCCAGTTTATGCTCTTCAGTATGTTCTCTGCACCTGAATTTCTCTCCCCAAAACTACTTTTTATTTCATTTTAATCACCTGTTATGTAACATGCTTTGGGATGAGATACTCGCTATCAAATGGTGGATTATCCCTGTCATTAGAAATTAAAAGCTATTGTAGAACTTCAAGCCATTTTACAAGCTACAAGATACTCACTTTATCAGTGAAGTGCAACATCTACATGACAATTAAAGATTCCACCCCTCAAAAAGTCACCTAGTTCTAGGTTAAAGAGCCATAAAACAGCTCGGTTTCAAAAGGAAGTGGAAAAAAGCAGATGCAAAATGAGATAAATATCATTTCCTTAGCAGAATATTTGACCAGGGTTAATATTAACCACTGGTAAGTATGTGAAAAGCACTACTGAACAGTTCTCAGAGCCCCGTATCCCCTGACCAAAAAAGAAAAAGAGTCAAGAAAAAGGCTCGTGCGGAAAAGCAGAAATATTCCTGAGGTGAATGCTGGGAGTTAATGGTCACTGAATCACAGCCAGTTCCTACATTGCCATCTAGGTAACCTTTAATTACAAGATTGTCTGACTTCTTGGTGATCTATTTTGATCCGAGCTACATCAAAAGGACTTCCTGTGAAGATCCTATGCACTACAGACCTCAGAAAAGCAGTCAAATGACAAAGAGTGTAAAAAGTTTTATTTGCTCTGTGTCTTGCAACAAACCAAGTGTAATTCATCCCCAGTGTTTTCTCAATTGTAGTTTGTCACAAAATAGGAACAAAAGCATCTTTTTTCTGCATACAGTGTTTCCCAAGTGCGAAGAAAAATAATTATAGCAGATTAAGCACAAACCTACAGCATTCCTTTACTTTAGCTGGCTCTGATACAGAGGCATACTTTTTTACTTGAGAATCAACTCCAAGAGCCTTAGCTAATTGCACAGCATTTGTATCATCACTGATCAGCGTCCCAAGAGCCACAAGCAGTCTAAAAACAGCTTCAAGATCTTGAACAACTTCCATAACTGTGCTGATTACTGATAAACACTGAGCTTTGCCCTCAATGTTATTGTCTTTATGTAAACACACAGCATAGTTCAGTGTCAGTGTGGCAAGTGCAATGTGGATGTTCTTATTGCCTGATTTTGTTTCTATTGCTTGTGTCATTATTTCACCCCTGTGTTCCATCATGAGCTTCTGGCCTGCCTGGCTGACAAAACAATTGCAAAGAGCTCTAAGTGCCAACAGCTGGTTTGCTTGCTTTCCTTTAGGGTTCAGAAATTTAAGGAGGATGGCAAGATGTACGTGATCCTTTTCATTGCAGAAGTTCTCATTCACAGTGGGATGCCTGACAGACAATCTAAGAATGTCTAGGGCTGGAAAGACAATATCTAAGAAACAAAACAAAAAAATGTTTTAGTATTAATATTGCGTTACATATAGGTGTGCTGCTGATTTTCTTTCAGATACAGACTTCCTTAAATCCCTAGCTTTGGGAACAAAAAGCAGTTTCAAGCAGAAAGAAAGCAAGCTGTTTGAAATAAAGAGAAGTGTTGACAAACCTATTTCTAGTAAAACTTCAATTAATCACAAAAAGACCATGGTCTTTAATTTAGGATAAATACAGTGCTTTGCAAAAGTTTTAAAATCCTAAAAACTAATTGATAACACTGAAGGCAAACACAAAATACGGTTAACTAATCCAAAACATCTCTGAAAGCTTCTCAGTGACTTAACACCCCTACATAGGCAGCATCTCCTTTTGTCCTCATTCTGTATCTTGCAGTCTGGTATAACCACAAAACTGCTTACAGAAAGAAAATTGATTAAAAAAGAAAATTAGACCTTCAGCTCTCAGATATAATTTGCAAAGAAAACCAACAACAGTAAAAAGATGTTCTCAGCTGGTCAGCTGGAAATCATTGTAAGGAAGTGGAACTCAGATTTTGTTCCCACCACTTACCCAAATTTCAAATATATCTGCTTCCTGGGTCTGCTGTTGGTATCCTGTGCTTATAACCAAATCAAAGCTGAACCTGCTTAGCTAGCTACTGGGCAGTTTTCCCTGCAGACATGCAGAATCTTGAGATTTAATGCTTTATACTATGCAAAGAGTCTGGAAGGTATGAATATGTTAGCCATCAGCAGCTATGCAAAAACATAGTTTAAGTGATGTTATATAATGTACATGAATTTTTAACAGTAGAATAATTTCCCCATTAATAAATCTTGAACTGCAATTTCAAGAAAGCAGTTCAACTGGATGTTTAGATATCTGTACATGCAATGTATCCATTTTTTCCAAATGTGCCCTTACAATTGAAATAGTCTTTCCAATACATCAGTGCTGACAACTCTATGTTATCAAATGAAATTCTATCACCTTCACTTCTATTCATTCAGAATGTCATTTCACTAATGCAGTTCTGACCATATAACCTAGTTTCTTTTCTACCACATTAAACAGGAGATACTTTTGAGATTTTTTTTTTTTTTAAGTAATTTATCTCCATAAATTTAATCTCTCATTTGATAATTTAGGACTCCAACCTCACATTCTTGTTTTATTTCAAACAAGACTCGGACATCTTTCTCGAGGATGCTCCTGATAATGAAATACCTTATGTTTATATCAACTTTCTGCTTCATGTTTACTATTGTGCCAACAGCAAAAGCTGACCAGTTACCAATTCTGCAATTGGTGCTACCAATTTTGCAATTGGTGCCACTGCACCTGCTACTTATCAGTGCTATTAACATCTGTTTACCATCTTCTGGTTTCTATTTGGGACAGCCCCATTGCAACAGCCAGCAGAGTGGGACTTCTAGTTCATAGTATTGATGTGTTCATAGTATTGATGATCAATTATTGACAAGATGATGGTACAAAAAATAATCATAAGTATCTACCTTCTGGCCAGTTAACTGCTCTCCATAAAGTCTGAAGTTGCTGTGCTGTAGGTGTTTCTACAGAGGTGTTGCATGTTGCAGACAACAACTTTTCTAGGATTATCAAGTCATCTTCTGTAAGCTTATGCTCTTCAGTTGTACTGCTGTTAAGTTCCTTTAATTTGCCTGTAAGAACAGTAGAATAAGCATGGATCTCTGACATTAGAACTTCACAAATTCAGATCTTGAATTACATACTACATAAACATTTTACAAACAAGTTGCAAATACAGTAATTTGGTTTCTTTGGGGGGGGAAGGGGTGTGGGCTAGATCTTTAAACATTACTTCTCCCAGTTCCGTAATTTCCTATTTTTAAGTTTTAATCATCACAATGATTGCAACAATTAAGCCCTCTCTGATATACTGCCAAATATTCAGAATTCACATCTTAGCCTATATACAGGCAAAAATGCAGAATAGAATCACAGTGCTAGTAGTTTTCTTAACTGAAATGTGATTACTTTTTGATCTTTTCCATTTTTAGACAAAAACTGTATATTCTTAGTGTAATCGGTTTCTGTATTTTTATTTAATTGAGGTGCCATAAGCAAAATATGATTGCACCATGTCCTATATTCAGATTTCAAGGCAATTTAAAACAGTATTGGAAAAAATTTTAATATACAACATTTTGCTTGAAATAGATCTTACATTAAACACCTCCCAGTCATGATTCTTCCAGAATTCATGAGGGCCATGTCAGTAAACACACAAGCAGGCAGCACATTAGTACATAGCAGGTATATTATGAATACAAGCTAGTTTTACAAAACCCTTAAATGTACTAAGGCACTCTAAAGAAACATACTGACGTTAACTGGTAATAATAAACACTCAGATTCTGAGACTGAAAACCAAGCCAATAATAGCTTTTATCAAACATGTATAATTTGTAAATACTGTATACTGTTTTCTCTTCCTGTTATGCAGTGTTCCTTTTAAATACAGAAATGAACGCTGCAATCTGTGAAAGTGCAAAATGCCATACTTCGGCACTTCACACATTACATTATATAGCTATCTGGTGAACTATGGGCAAAAATCAGGAAGGAATTGTACAAGACCTGCATACCCAGTAGTTCAAATATACCAGCTTAATAAAAATAGATACCAAACAACAGCAGATATAAGCCAAGGTGGGGAAGATATGATATTCTGAATTAGGCAGAGTTCTTATGAAATTCAGTCATACTCCTAATCCTCCAAATACATGCACCATTCAAGTGATGAATGCAATTTTAAAAGGTCAAAACCAAGAAACAGTAGGAAAGCTATTGGAGTTCAACTAGCTTTTTGAAAAAATCAAAAATGAAGTTAATTCCAAACAGATGAAAAATAAAACCATCACTGGAATTAAAACACTGACCCAGTATCTGTGAAGGGTTGGCCTTGTCAAAGGTGACAGCATCCTTTTTTGGAAAATAAATATTTTCAACTTTAGCTTCAGATGACTGGTAGGCACCCATTCCTACATAAAGAAAACACAAAAAGTTCAACAGTGTACCAAAGCACCTGACAGAGAACAATATCCTATCAGTAAGACCCTCCTCGGAAGAAACACCTTTTAAAAAAATTGAATGCTTATGCAAATAGTTGTCATTCCTTACATTATTTTTCAACAGTTAAAATTTAAAGCAATACTATTACAAATTTTCTTCCCTTGTGTAAAAATTTACTATATGAGTGCAAATTAGTAACAGTGGTTTTTCAATTACATGAACTAAATGCAGAGTCTTTCATAGGAATGGATATTGCACTTAAGACATGAAAATGGCAAGCTTCATTTTAGAGAAAAGATCCCTCCTGCCCCTGAAATCTTATCCTTTGATTACTTTCATAATGAATAGGCAATTTTTTTTCTGCCTATTTCTTCCAATATATATGACCAAGTTATGTCATATGCAATAGTGGCCTGAAATCTCTTTAGAAAAAGAGTAGTAAAAGCAGCTTCAATCTGCTTATTATTTTAAATTAAGTATAAATTTGCATGAATACAGAATCCATGTCAACAGAAAAAAAGCAAAAGATCGCGGATGCTTTTCATTAGCAGGCATCATCTCTTACCTGTATATGGATCAACCCCACCCACTGGAGCTACTTCATTTGATGCTGAGCCAGGAACATAGCGACCAGCACCTGAACAGAAACATCAAGCTTTTTAAACACTACCACTGGTGAAGAGGTAATGTATATTTGTATTTATTTACTACTTTTCAACCATCACTATTAAAGGTGTTATTTTGCATGTTATTTTGCACTAGAGGAGTTAAAACAAGTCTTCATCAATTCCTAAAATTAAGGATTAAATCTAAGCCTATGTGTGAGTGTGGTGCTGGAGGTAACAATGGCATTACAAGCTGAATGACCCACAGCTGGGAGACATTCTGGCATGGTTTATGGCACCCACTGGTGCCAAGGCCCTCATCACAGCAATACCTTATACATGTCAAGCTTCAAAGGGGAGGGCACTGGCTGCCCAGGCCTGGCTTCCCTCTCCAAGGAGAGGTGGACTCTGTGGTACTGAGGCCTCTGGTGAAGGAACTGCAGGGTCTATGCATCTGCAGAGACCACAGCCTGAGCCACACAAAGCCAGGAAGGAAAGACAGATGGGGACCACAGTAGAATAGGAACAGAGAAAGACTGCCAATATGGGGTATCTATAGACTACAGGACATTGTTTGAGGAGCAAGAGCTACTTGTCAAAGATGGGATAAGTCTGACAATGCAGGGCTGGAATGTCTTTTCCAACAGGTTTGCTGAACTAGTAAGGAGGTCATTAAGTTAGCTATGCCAGGGAGGGTGTGAATCTAAAATATAGGGTGGAAACTACAAAAGAAGGAATAATAAGGAAAAGTACTTCTGTGAATATACCCATTCCCATGTTGGCCATGCATATAAGAGTTTGACAAAACACAAGGTTTAAGACCTTACTCGTAGAGGACAGAGTGACATGAGGCAGACCAGATGGCAGAAGGCTGTCCTCTGGCAAACAGATCTGGACATATTTTGACAGTGGCAGGGTCTATGTCCACCTTATCAGTCTGTCCCAAACTACTGCCCCAAACAGAGAACTGTGAGAAACAGTCATCTGGAATCTAAAACTGAATGCAACTGAACACCATAACAAATGTATTTTAAATGCTTGCAAGACAGATTACGAATTTTGCATTACCTGTAAATGGATCTGCCCCAGGTACTGTACTTGATCCAGATGCAGAGCCTGGAACATAACGTCCAGCACCTAGTGAAACAGTAAGAAAAGCAATGACTGCTACACAGTTTGATGTTACTAAAACATCAACAGTTTTCAGACAGAAGCAGCTCAAAAATTCAGCTCGACAAATAAGTCTTACTGTTTATTGTGGTATTATAAGAAATCTGATCCTATCCACATATATGCTCCCTGATTATGAGGAAATTCTCCCTAATTATTTGAGGGTCAGAAATTTGTTTTCTGGAGCATATATATTACACTTTTGGACACAGCCAGATCAAAATATGTAAGTTCAGATGACTGCAGCTCCATGAGTTACATCTGCACCTGGTTTGCCTTTATTCTTATTTCTAGTTCATGAGAAGAAAGGAGATTTAGCTCAATTAGTGTGATGACATTTTATTTCCAACTTCTTTGTGAAACTAGTTGAAACAAGTGGTTTATTTTGTAAATATGATAAGCAGGATATAATTAATTAACATGGTTCAGCTCATCAGTAATTAACTTGTTCTTGCCTGGAAAAGGGTAATTTATGTATTTCACTCAGTTTCAGTTCATTATCTAGCTACATTTTTGTACATTATGAACTGCCTTAACAGCAGCTGGCCACTTCTTGGACTACTATGAAAACTGGTGTTTTCTCCCACTGAAAAAATTAAAAAAAAAAAAAAAAGACTAGACTTAAAAAATACAATTGGCTTGATTACCAATTTTTTCAAGATTTGTTCTGACAAATAACTTCAGAAATTTGTCAGGTTTTCATATTTGCCTTGTCAGATCTATCTGGGCCTTGCTCTCAGTCATCTGAAGACAATGAAGTCCTGTACAAGAAGCCCAAGAGCTATGACGCTGCAGTCTGCCTGGCCAGACAGAGGGGTGGATTGAAAACTGACTGAAGAACAAGGCCCAGTCAGTGGTAAGGAGTGGCACAGTATCCAGCTGGAGGCCAGACACTGGTGATGCACTCTAAGGGTCAGTACTACATCCAGTCTTGTTCAATATCTTCACTAATGATCTGGATGATGGGGCAGCATGCACCCTCAGCAAGTTTGCTGATGACACAAAACCGGGAGAAACGACTGATGTCATCATTCAAATTTAAAATTTTTACCTGTAAATGGATCAGAAAATTCAGAACTTGTACTCAGTGTT
Organism: Pezoporus wallicus; assembly: GCF_028554395.1. NCBI lineage: Eukaryota > Metazoa > Chordata > Aves > Psittaciformes > Psittacidae > Pezoporus > Pezoporus wallicus. The sequence continues at coordinate 182,773 of NW_026640005.1, read as the reverse complement.
TGTCCCTTAGTGTTGTCCATAATAAACTTGGCCACCTGATCCAGAAACATAGGATTTAGATCATTCTTTTGCAGGAAGTTGTATGCAGTCAGCCAAGGATCATCAGTGATGTTATATGGCAGTTTGTAGGAAGGCCCACTTTCATTTACATCAATAGTGAAAACATAGTCATACTCCTTTAAGAAGAATAAGAATAAAAATTAAAACAGAAGTTTGTCAGCAGTTATTACATGAGGATGTATCAAACACAGACCAATAATCAACCAGGGCTAAGCCTGAAAACTTTAACACTGCTACTTGCAAATTGTAGCAATAATACTTGCCTACATGGGCTGCAATTAAAAAGTACTGAAACCACATCCTGTGTTTTGCAGAATTCTCTGTCTCAAGAAGAGCAGAGTAGAACAATATAGCATGATAATGCACATGCAGATATATATTACAAAGTAATAGATACATCAGGTAATTCTCATGAACAGCTCTGCCTGCCTGCAAAGCTATAGGGCAGTTAGATGCCTCATAAAACTTCAGTATTAAAAGCATGCTTCTAATACTTGAAAATAACAAATTCCTAAGATTTCTTTAAAACATATGAGAGAGAAAACTAGTATCTCAAAGGCTTTCCTTCTGTGGTGGCACCAGACAAGTCTTTTCTGTGTATATTTCAGTAAAGGAAACATTTTTCAACTTACCTGTCTTTAGGCTCAAAAGTCACTATAGAAAAGGGGCACAGAAAGCCTGGTGCCTAATACTTTATGTACGCTTTCCATTATAAATTGTACAATTCACTTCTTCTAGAAAGGAAGTTAAAAGTAACTTTTCAGGGTGTTAGCAATGAATGTTAGAGAACTTGGTAATTTCTCTAACAGTTTACCTTTTTCCAAAATAATTCCTCTCCACTGTTTCAGAAGTAACGTATGAAGCAGTACCCAGTTACACCTCTGAGTTTTAACAGATCAAAAAAGACAAAGAAGTACCAACAAATACCTATTTTCTAGATTATATTTCATTTAAGCAAATATGGGAATAATTTTTAATAGGAAATTAGGCATTTTACTTAGGAAGAAATAAAACAATTAAAGTTTGCATGTACCTTTCCTTCAAATAAAATTTTTCCAGACGTTTGTTGTGTGGCTCCAGAAGAACCAACAACATCGCCAATCTTTATCCACCTTCCTTCACTAACACTCCACTGATAAGCTTCTACTTTCCCATTATCTTCAATAAGCCGTGTCTGCCCATCTCTTGTTCCTGTAGACAGAAGCGTTTAAGACTTTGAACACATTCAAGAATATGATCTACTTTAGGAGGTAAAAACGTCTTCAAATACCGCTCAAATCTAAAGATGAAAAGATAGTTCACCGACATTTCAAAACACAACAAAGGAACTAACAAGATACTTGTGGTTTAATCCCAGCTGCTCACTCACTCTCCTCAAGTGGGATAGAGAGAGAATTGGATGATAAAAGTGAGAAAACTTCTAGGTCGAGATGCAATTTAATTGGTAAAGCAAAAGCCATATACACAAGCAAAGCAGAACATGGAATTCATTCACCACTTCCCATGGGCAGGCAGGTGTTCAGCCATCTCCAGGAAAGCAGGGCTCCATCATAAGTAATGGAGACTTGGGAAGACAAAATGCCATTGCTCTGAAATCTATCTCCCCTCCTCCCTTCCTCTTTCTTCCCCCAGCTTTAAATGCTGAGCATGGAATTATATGATAGGGAATATCCCTTAGGCCAGCTGGGGTTAGCTGTCCCATCTGTGTCCCGTTCCCAGCTTCTGGTGTACCCTAAGCCTCCTTGATCGTGGGGTGAGGGGCAGAAAAGGCCTTGACTCTGTATGAGCACTGCTCAGCATCAACGAAAACATCCCCGAATTATCAGCACTGTTTCCAGCTTCTATGGAGAAAATTAACTCTACCCCAGCCAAAACTGGCACAGTACTACATGTCGCAATAGCAAAAACACTGACGTCATTTTACAGTTATTAGTGATGGTATCTGCCACCAAACTAAACTGCAAGAGCAATCCAAGTCAAGCATTTCAAAAGTTTACCTATTTCCCAGGGAAATTATAATTAACAGAAGGGCATCACCCATGATCTAACAAGACAGAAAGCATATGACTAAGACGCCACTTGCTGACCAGAGTCAAGACCTGAGGTCACTGCTTACTCTGCCTTGGGAAAAAGTATTTGTGTATTTAAGAGTAATCTTAGCTACCTGCTTCCAGTGTATTCTCAGTAATCTCCCAACTACCCAGAAAGCATGAACTGAGTCAATCGAGACTGTTTTGCAAACTGAAATCTAAAGCAGAAAATTTGCATTTACTTTCCTTTTAGGAAAAAATTTCCACATTCAGTAGTCCTTTTGCAAATTATGTAACTGCCTCATATACTACTGGCACAGCTGGCATAATGGATCCAAAACATATTGAAGGCATTGCGGCATCCCAAGTTCCACTTTTTTCTAAATTGTCTCATAAAAGAAGTCATTTTTACCGTTTCAGTCTACAAAAATAAAGATGATTAAACTATAGTCTTTCCTCCAAAGAAAGATTGAAAAAATAGAGCAGAATTAAGCTGTTTTCTCCAACAATTCTAATGAAAGTGATCAAAGCCTTAATTTTGGAAACTATGGGAAGTTTTAGTATCTCAGAACCAAGATTTGGAGGCATCTCTAACATAAATATAGGAACTTACCAGGATCCTTGAGATGTTCTCTTCCAGGAAGGTCATCAGCATTAATATCTCCCAAATCACCAGTTTTAGGGTCAATAGATGCTTGAGAAAGCTCATATTCAAAAGCCTGAATCTCCTCAGCACTTGCTGTACGTTCCGAAGACTCTGTAAACACTCTTATAATTCCATCACTGCATGGAGAGAGAAGATTCAAATAAAAATACTATTTTAAATGTCAAAATTAACACATACATTCTAATAGTGACTTTTATGTCTTAAGAAACTACTATTTCTAACCCATCCCAACTGTTTGTATGAAACAAATTAGCTCCAATGTTAAAAACACCCAGAGAAAGACTTAAGCAGGTAACCCTGTCTGCAGTATAATCTAAAAAACAAGGTATGATATACCTATCACAAGGGGTCTTTATAGAGTACTTTTAATTTCATACTCAGTCTATTCATGATTTACCACATGCCTGAAGAACTCACTCTACCTCTGAGATTCACATAAAAAAATGATTTTTTGGATGAAGGATAGCATGTTTAAATTTAATCCCCATACACACTTTGATGGCTGCATTTTAAAATATTAATGAAACTGATATCCACAGTGATGCTTTTGATTTCATCTACGGCTTGCAGATTTAGATCTAAAAAATACAGAAGGTAAAACCCAGATACCTTGCACCAACTACAATGTCACCATTGTCTAGCACACAGCAGCACCATACAGACTGAGCTGGGAGTCTGATTGTTTGAGCACATTCCCCTTTCTTCCAGATTCTAAGAGATCTATCCTCTCCAGTAGTCACAAAACCTGAAAAGAAATAAATTTTTTTAAAGTATATATTTAGTGTACTGTGATACTAGATGCCATTCTGCAACTGGGTATCTAAAGATTAGAACAGTGAAGGACCTATCTACAGTCTTCTTCAACTGCAAAAAGAGAGCTAAAAGGAAGCCACCTCATAGTTGTCTTCTCAAAAAATAATGAAGTGCACACCTTGCTGCCCAAGCAGCCAAACAGGGAATGAAATTATGATCAGGACAAACAAGATTACTTCATCCTTTCAAAAATTTAAATAGAGAATTTTGAAAAATTTTGTAACCATCACTGTTTTATCTTGCACTGTACTTGCATAATTTAGCATTTGTTTTAAATTCAGGTTTTTGCAAGGTAGGCCCACTTTTTCAGGAAACATGCAGTAATAATAAAGCACTCTCAGAAGTCTATAAACTCCTCGGTGAAGAATGATAAGGCATAGGGGATTTACTACATGCACATCCACCAATATGCACGCACTTTCCTTGTTCAAAAGCCAACCCATACATCACACAAAGCTCACCGACTTTGCATTTCTTCTGCAACTGCCAGCTACAGTTAGCTCTGAACTTCTAAAGCTCTAACTCTGAAAACAAACACAACTAAGCCCTACATATAAAATTCTTAACTTAAACTATTTATAATGTACTTCAAGAACAGGTGACAAACTGGATGATAGTTTTGCCTATCACTTGGCTGAAGTTTCCCTTAAGCCTTATAATTTGGCCTAACCCAGGACCTTTCATCTCACCTACTACCAGAGCAATTCTGCCAGGGGTGCGATCTGGAGTCAATCATAGTCTTTTTTTCAATTATTTACGATTAAATTTTAATTAATTGGAAATAATTGTAAATAAAGAAGTAAACACTACCCAAGTTCTTTAGTTGTGGCAGCTCTGCAGAACTACAGAATGCCTACTCTGTCATTTCATTTTGGAAGAATTTTGGATTCTAGTCACAAAAATAATCCTACCTTTACACTGAGGGAAGACAGAGATGCTGTATATATAATTTGTATGTCCATAATACACATTCAGACACGCGCCAGATATCTGCCATCTTCGAACAGTAGCATCATTAGCACAGGAAAGGAATTCCATTTCACTGAGAATAGCTAAACCTCTCACACAATCTTCATGTCCTTTACAAAATAAAAGGAAAACTTTTAATGCATCTTGTCTTTCCATTAGCAGCAGTATACCATTTCTGTTTAGCTCACATCTAAATCCTGACAATCTTCATTGTGGGAGCAGTTAAAAAAAAAAAAGAAAAAAGAAAAAGAAAGAAAACAATTAATTGCTCATTATTCTCTGGAAAAAAAAATTATTTCTTTTAAAAGTGATGCGATTTCTGGCCATACAAATGAAGGGTCTTTAAAAATCCTGCCTGAACGTTGTTCAATCTATCTACAGTTTTGTCAGATTTTTTAAATTAGCATTTGACCCTGATGAAATTACCAACTGCAGCAACGCTTACCAGTGAATGTTCTTTCACATCTGCCTGCCTTCCACAGTTTAATGGTTTTGTCAGCTGAACCAGTCAACATTAATCCCTGTTCAGGCAGTATTATCACTGCCCATATTGCAGCTGTGTGACCCTGCAAAATGACATTGTTAGACTTGTCAGAATCAAATTCAGAGTACTTACTTTATCTTCATGTAGAGGAACTTCATACCTGTAATGTCATCATACATCTGTCATTCAACCAGACCTTGGCCGTTGTATCCCATGATCCACTTAATAACGTGCCAAATTTCCCAGATGAAAGGCTGCAAACTGGAATGAAGATTAGAATTAGCACTGACAAGTACATTGTCGCCAATCGCATACCAGCAATTTAAAAAGATTTATTTAAGGACATTTACTTGGTGTTAGTAGCATATTTAGTCTTGAGGAGTAGAATTGTAGTTGCATTGCAACCTAGGAAGCAGGTGCTTAAGAATCTGTTCACTTTAGATTACAAAATTTCACATCTTTTACCCGTTCATATTGTTAAATTTCTCTTATTATTAGATCTCCTCAGACTATGATATTTTGAAAAGCAAGTTAGATAACTAGTCAAGAAACAGAATTAATGCAAAGGTTTAGCTTTAAGATTACAGAGAAAGACAAGATTTCATAAACATGATGAATTAATTTATGTCCTTCCTCAAAAAAAGCAAGATCTCTTACAAAAAATACTTAGCTCATCCCCTTGGAAGGCAAAATACTACTACCAAGAAACTGCGGCAACATTTAAAGACTTTGCAAAAAGTTAATCTGCAAATGCTCCAGTAATACGTAAGTGTAAAAATGAAGTGATAATATGGCTTCCTAATAAGTTTACAAAAAGAGTTAAGTCATAGAGTACTCTGTACACCTAACTGTTCATTGAAGGAAAGTATGGCCTTACGTTTCTTCCTTCTCTGACTCCACACTGAGAACTGGACAGTATTCTACACTGCCACTTGTCAAGAGTACCTTGTCATTTTTCCTCCCACTTTGAAACACTCAATTTTACAATTAATGTAATTTTACATTACTGTAAAAATTGCTACAAATACTTCGTTTGTAGTGGAATCTATACCATGCCTAAAATACCTCATTGCATTTTTTTTTTTTTTTTCCCCAGCTCTGGAGGTAATGTGTCACAGTATTTTAAACATCCATCCTATGTTTCTCATAAAGTACACAAGCTATTCCACGGCTCCTTACACAATGACATTATTCTCTCAGAATAGGTTTATAATACAAAAATAATACACATATAATAAAATATAATACAGGAGGTTTATAATACAAAAATACATTTTAAGTGCTCTTTGAAAGTCCAGGGTATTTTTGAACTAGGCTCCACAGCCACTCAATAACACAAATGGGAAAAAAATAAAACAAAAAACCCCTCAAAATCTCCAAGACTCTTTTTTGACACCTAATAATTAAATGATAAGACAGTTCAAACGTCTGTTAAATATTAGATCAGCTCACAAAATGCAAAACTTGGTATGCTAATATGAAAATTGCTGAATCTTCTTTTATATAGCTCAAAAGAAGGTATACAAAGTTGGTTTAATACGTCACATGTTGTACTGACCTGACTAAAGAGAGACGAAATTTCTGCAGTGAGCTTTTATTCGTTACTATGTATTTAAAGCATCAATTAATATTAGATCCCTGTCTAGGTTAAAAAAATGGGCAGAGAAATCTTTTATTTTAGAAGATACTTAGGAATCTGACTTTTTCTACTTCTATCAACTTTGACATAAAAATTAAGCTTAATAAATGGAGAGCTAAATTAGCTGCTCTTCATTTAACCATTTTAAATTAAATGCTCTTAACTGCTAAATTGCTTCTTAAAACATGCAACTCTAAGCAAAAAGGTTATTCTATTGTAGGCATATAGTTTAAAAAATGGGACTTATGTCATGTAAACATAGAGTTAAAAAATGGAACTTTGTTACTATGGAAAAGCCTGAACAAATACAAGGGCCTCCTAAAATTTCAGGATGACCCAAGAACAACAGTACTGACTAATGAAAAGAGCTCACAGCAGGGGAGAAGGCTTTGGCCTTGCACAGATTGTTTAAGAAACAGGGCTAATATATCTCTAAACAGGAAAGACTCCTTAAAGACTGTTTCATCCTCAAAACACAGATATCAACAATGAACAAACATCTCAGCTATGCCTGTGAACTGGCTATCACACACCAGGTGACAGACTGTGTTTTCAAGACAATTCTGTAAACTGCCATTTAAAAGCTCAAGCATTCATCAGTGAAACTCAGAAGTCCTTCCAATGAACTGTCACTGCATGAACTGTGATTATAAAATACTATTTGCAGAGGCAATAATTAAGTAGTTTTCTGTGCTAAACATTAATCAAAATTGAGTTAACTTCATTTCTTCTGTAACAAATTATGCTAGCTTTTATGCAACAAACTCCAAAATAAAATTACTACATACCTGTGTTCTTATGACCCTTAAGGATGTAAAGAGGAGCTGGGTTGTCAATTGTGAAAATGCAAATATTATGATCATTGCCACCAGTTGCAATCAGTCCACGAGGATAGAGTTCACTTGGAGGTATGATGCATACGCAGGATACAAAATTTGAGTGGCCACTCATACAGTGGATTTCAGTAAACCCCCTGTTAAGACTAAACATAAGTCATAATCAGTTCAGAGTCATAACAGAAACAGCACTTATTTGAGGCACTGAGTAACAGCAGATGTTTTATACTCCAACTCTTGAATTAATAACTATGCTTTCACTGCACTGAATAAAAACTCTGGATGACTTAGAAAGAATGAAAAGCTTAAGAGAAAAGTTATATCCCAGCATTCCACCCATTATGCAATATTTAAAGCTTCCATGGCAGGCCTGGAAGGACTTAGTTTTGGTTGTCTTTGCTCACTGGCAAAACCTATGTTCAATTTGATAAGAAGTAGTTACAGTTTGCCTTTTGAAATCTATTGCTGTCTCAAGCCTTAACTATGTATCCCAACATAGCCTAAAATATGAGAGTACCTAAACGAAGGAACTTTACTGCCTGCCAAATCATTGGCACTTAATTAGGAGCATGGTAGGTGTTTAATAATTAAATAGATTATAACTGATTCAAGCACCACTCATCTCTTCATCATGGTCCATCTTCAACAGTTATAGTACTAACTGGAAAAAGCTACTTATTCCCACACAATAACTGTGTGAACTGCAGTGGGGTTTGCTTGTTTGTGGTTTTTTTTTTTTCCTTTGTTTGTTTCTTCCTTCCCCTCACACATCCCCCTCCAAAAAGAAAACAAAACCATCAAACAACATATATCATATCAGACTGTAATGTTTGAAATGCTTGGAATATGCACAGAAATCATGATACTCTTTTAAATTCTAAAATTTCTCTGCTGAAGGCACAGAGAACAAATGAAGGTAACTTCCTGTAAAACAAAAATAACACACAGCAGTCTGTTTACTGACTGAACTCTGCCTAACTGTAATCCCAGAGTCTTCAGAGAGATAATAACCACCAATGCTATGACTCTGTGTAAGTTACTCATGTCTTCCTCACACAGCCATCAAAAATTATGGGTTGGAATTAGACCTCCTTTCCTGCAGTAAGTTTCCAAGCAATTTAACAAGTTCTTCCCCTTGCGAGGACACACTTAATGAGATTAGTGTTCCTCTCCCTCAACTCCAGAGCTACATTTGAACACATACGTTCAGATGCATTTGCCTATTATCTCTGTTTCACTGGAAGCTTTCAGAGATATTAGTTATTTAGGTTAAATAAGTAAGTTTTAAATAGTTTGAGTCACTTGGAGTTCTGGTATTGTGTGGTTTAGTATGCTGTTTGCTTAGCATGAACAGCTAGATTTACTAAAGCCTTGGGCCATAAGCTTTGGGCTTTTCCCCAGATATGCTTCTGGTTGAAATACAGTTAGTTTTCTTAGTAATCTAGTATAGTGCTGGTTTTTGTGCTTAGTATGGGAAGAATGCACACTGAAATTTTAGTTGTTGCCAAGTAATTTTTATCCTAGGCCTAGGACTTTTTTTTTTTAGTGCTCCATGCTCCAGAAGGTGCACAACAAGCACAGACCAGAAGACAAGAAGGCTGCCACATCAGCAGAAGTTGCAACTCAAAAAATAAGAACAGTTAACAGCCTGCATGTATGAAGGCAGAGACAGAGTCCTGTAAAGTGTTAGGAGACCCCAGACAAAAACAAAAACTCACAACTGGACTACAAAGGCACGTGAGGAGTGGGTGCACAGATCATAAGGATCTAATTGCCCAGGGATTTCTTTGCTCAGGTCCCTCTTCAGAGGCACCAGCACGGAGCTGTACCACTTTATTAAATTATTTCTCACTAGAATCGAAAAGCTGACACTCTGCAGCAGGAAACCTTGCAGTGAGCCTGAAGGATGGGGAGGGTTCGGGTGTGGTGAGCAAGGAGTTGGAAGGGCCATCCATGACTCAGAGGGACTCTGGTCCCAGCAGTAAAGCCTCGGTTGGTGTGTGTGCAACTCCTTGAATGGTGTGTGAGTGCTCAGGTAGCAGCTTCTCCACTAACAGGACAGCAGTGGAACATCCATGTCTAGCAAATTCAGACTGCAGTTCACAATTCGGAATTATAGACTAGTAAGGAGAAATGTCCCGTGTTCAGTGCCCTACACATCCCCATATCCTATTAACACTTCTTAGCAGTGCCTCTTCTGGTCACAGTGATATCCTGAAAAATTCACTGAGTGAATTCAAGAAGACAAATCCCGTAGGAGACAACCCTGCACAACATGAAAATAGGAGAAGCTAATGTTGGGTGTTGTTTTGTGGGTTGTTTTGTTTTTTTTTTTTTCCTCTTCCAGTATTCCTGTTTGTATATTTAAATCTTCTGTGCAGGTCATGATTCACATTCTTTTCTATGTCCAAAGTCTGCTCAGCAAGAGCTAGAAAAGGGACTTTAAAAAATACTCAAAGCATACTGCCTTACTGTCAAAAATGCAACATTGCTACTTAGCAGGATTACTTTGGCACTGAATACCAAGAGGTGGAAACAACATAAATACCACGCGGAGAAAAGACGCACAGATTCACGGACATCACTGGCGCCTGCAAAGCAGCTAAACACACCGACACTCACTTAACTGCCTGAGCATCCCCGACCTTCTCCCAAAGCAGGCGTGCGAGCGGCAAAGCTGCGGCCACTCACAAACCCATCGGGAAGTCTCCGACGAACATGCTTCCACCACCGCCGCCACAGGCACACGCCGCCGCCACAGCCCCGCCGACCCCGCCGGGTCGCAGGAGCGGGCAAGACCCTGGGGCAGTAAGTGGGCTCCCAAAGCCGCACGTCCGCTCTCTTCCTTCCGCATAGCACAACCCGCAGCGGCCGCCCAGAGTCGGTGCCTCAGTGGACAAGGGCCGCGGCCCGGCACTCACCCGTCAAGAGCCCAGAGCCGCGCAGTCCGGTCCCGGGAGACGGACACGAAACCGCCCGGCGGAAACAGGCTGCGGGTCAGACCCCGCACGTCCTGCCCGTGCCCTAGCAGGGAGCAGCGAAGCCGGTACACGCCACCATTGCCCGCCATGGCCGGAGGCAGCCGAGGCGTTCTGACACAGCAACCACCCCCACTGACGGAAAACACCGGGCGCCGCGCCGGAAGAAGTATCAGTAGGCACGACAGAGACAGGCGAGGAGACTCCATGTCCCTGCAGGCAGCGCGACCCAGCGCCGGGACACAGCACTGCGCTTTCTTCTCGAGGCATTCTGGGAGCTGTAGTCCTGCGAACTGCAAGCCGGCGTAGGCCGGGGTGAGCTCTCTAAATCTCGCGATATCTCTGGCGCGGCGCCGCTTGGTTGTGGAGTTGCTGCGATACCAGCGGTGTGGTGTGTGGAGAGTTCATGGCGACCCGGGACTCCGGTGAGAGGAGGGGGTCCAGGCCCGCCTGGGGCTCCGCGGGGTTCTGTAGCTCCAGAAGCCCTCAGCGCGCCTGGGGGAGGGTCTTTGTCGACCCGGGGGACCTGCGGCACTTCTGCCCTTTTAGGTCACGGCCAGTAGTAACACCATCTCACAGGCCCGTCTGATCCACTGCCTGACAGCCTCAGCCATTCAAGAGCAGTTTCTATGTACTATGGCCGTGGCGTTGCTCCTCAGGGGCTGGTGAAAGCTGCTACGATTTGTCAGGGGGTGTGTGTTCTGGGTTTGTGTTGGTGGCTGGTGATGCCTGAAGGACTGTCCCCAGATAACCCAGATGGGTATTGACAACAGCTGTTCACTTCCAGTTTATTTCATGAGAGACTTGCATTCTGTGGGCAGATGCCGAAACAATAAGTGCAACAAGAATTAGGAGGAGTCATCTGTTTTAACAGTACCACCTGAGGACTGAGTAAGCACTTGGGACTGAAAAGGCACTGCTGTCTCTCCTTACTCATTGATCTTCTGTGGTCCCTTCTGAGCACTGTCTGTCTCGTACCATGCTTTTCCAGTAATGAAGTGCTTTGCAGATTTTTAAAGAAAATTAAGCTCCTTTTGACAGGGGGAAGAATTAAGCTTTATAGAGTTGATGCATGATATTTTTAAAAAACCTTGTGCAAAATAAAGGAGTATTTCTGTCCATTGTTCCAGAAAGAAGTTCAAAAAGAAATAAATATGGCCAGCAGTCACAGACCTCCAATAGCTCGTCCTTCTTCAAGAGCAGGAATAGGGTTGACCACAAGGCCTTCCACTTCATCAAGGACTGCATCAGCAACCAGAATAGGAACAGGGGTATGTTAAAAAAAAAAAAAACAAACAAAACTTGATATATTTAGATTTTTATCATTTTGATAGGGTTTTTTGTTTGTTTGTTTGTTTGTTTGCTTTGTTGTGTTTTGTTTTTGTTTTATTTTTAGTACTGTGACTGGAGTGATAGTTTCTCAGGAAGAATTTTTAAGATTTAAGTTTTGTAGAGAGTTTTTGGTTTTGTTTCTTTTCTCAATTTTGCCTGAAAGGAGTCAAGAGAACTCTTGCATCAAAAGTTCAGCTGGGAGACCTTAATAGCATTAATGTTGCTGACAGAGGGAACAATGAAAAGTTGTTCAAAAGTAATTTCTTACCCTTTTGCAGCAGACATTTGACTAATGCTTTGTCTGAGATGTAAATATTAGAAGATTCTTACAGGAATAGTATAGAGACTAACTGAAGTTTTCAGTTGCTTTGACAGTTGCATAAGGATAATAAAGTCATAATTCAGTGTTGGGAGGTTTGTAGTTTGGTTATTTGGTCCTTTTTTTATAGATGCCTCCTAGTACATCAAGACCTGTTTCTCGTGGTGGCCTTTCAGCTACTGGAGGAGTCTTATCATCTCAGATTAAAGTTGCAGACCGTCCAGTGACTCAACATGGTTTAAGTGGAATGAAAACTGCAATGAAAGGTATTTTTTTACTGAAAGTAGCTATCAAGGTGTCTGCAGACATTTTAAAGGAATATGTAGGTTTCTAAAGGCAACTTTTTCATTCCTGTACAAAGTGCCAAGTAAATAGCTGTGAATGATAGGAGTACGAGAAAGGAAAGGAAGATTAAAACATCCCTGTTATTTTCTTTGCTCTTGGCAATCATAGATGACAAAGGCTTTTCTGTGCCTGAGCTGTCTTTAAAAATCATTCAGAAGCATAGAAGAAGACAGATTATGTCTTCTTTCATCACTGCAGAATAATTAAAATACTGTGTTATGTAGTAACTATTAGTACAGCTAAAAAAGTAATGTTTATCTTTGCAACAATGTGAAATTAATTTCTGCTTTGATTTGTTATAATGAGGTACTATCTTTTTAAGAACTCTGAGAAGATGGCAGTTCTCTGCCTCTAAATTCTGCAAAAAAAATTTCATAATTTACACTTCATCAACATTAATTGTTTTCTAACAAAATGTCATCTTACTGTCCTTTGTCAGGTCCTCAGAGACAGATAATGGATAAAACATATTACCTGGGTCTGCTGAGGTATGTCTTAAAAGCACATTAAAACTGCAGGAGGTTTAATGCTCTGTTCACTTTCTGACATGAAATTTATTGTGCTTAACAGGAGCATGGGATAAGTGGTGTTCATTTACAATAAAATCTGTTCTCTTATAAGAGGTATGGTCATTGTGTAGGAGGGAGGAAATTTTATGCTTATGTTCAAGTCCAAGTGGATGCCTTTGACATTTTGTGATCAGACTTGCTAAATCGTATGCACTCCCACAGCGTTAGTAAAAAAGGATCAGTGATTTTGAGCTTCCACCTGTAATGCTTGATAGGTCTGATAGCTGCATTTGGAAGAAGTCACATCACAAACTAAGCATTTTGTAGTGTACATTTCAGGTGGTTTACTTGGATAATACATTGAGCTAATGCTAACAAAGTCAAGGCCTCGCAGAAACTGTACTGTATACAAGGCTATTTTGTCAGTTGATCATATTGCAGTATTGAATGATCAGTCCTAAAATACATAATTTTACATATGGATGATATCCATACTCTGTGAAATACTATGATATATACCATGATACTGTGGTCTTTTTACCTGTCCATTTGAGAATAATTTACATTTCACCAGCAGGGACACAGCTAATTAAAGTCTTTTATTTCATATCCAGGTTTTCTAACAGCTACTTACTAACTTATCTGCTAGAAACAGTCGTATTTTTTGCTCACTTCCACAGCTCTTCTTTGAAATATTGATTTGAAACATCATGCAGTGTGAGAAAGACATACTGATTGCACAGCTAGAGTAAAACACAGTTTCTATTCTGTGTTTTAGTTGTACATTCCAGTATTTTGCTTTTTTTTTTGCAGAAGCAAAACAAGTGAACTAACAACAGAAATTAACAAGCTGCAGGAAGAAGTAGAAATGTACAAGCAAGAGAAAACTGTCTACTTGTCATATGAAAAAAGGTGAGATGTTGCAGCTAATGCAGTGCTAACTTTCTCAGTAACAAAACTATTCTCAGGTATTGTGCTGCCTTCAAGAAACCACTAAGTAATATCTTTTTTTTTTTCTTTTCATTATTTTATTTTTATACGTACAAGTCTGAAGTTTGATTTTGTTTTATATTTAGGGCAGAGGCTCTAGCTGGAGAAATCAAAGAATTTCAAGGTCAGCTAGCAGACTACAACATGGTATGCTGCTATCAACTTATGATACTGAATGCTCTCCCTATCTTGTTTGCTTTGTATTGCTTCAGCATCTTTTTTATTAACTTTTCTCTGTAAAAATACATTGCTTAGTACCACCTCAGTATTAATAAGAAAATACACTCATTAATTCTGCCTCAATAATTTCAGTTATTGGAAAGTGAAACTGTGGAAACTAAAGAAATCATAAAAGAAAAAAAAGTGTACTATACATTAGGAGAAGCAGTTGCATATGGATTTAAGAAATTACTGCAGCATAGCGTTTGTGGGTTATGTACAGCTACATATAATGACAATAATTTCTGAAAATTTGGAGTACTGTGTACAGTTCTGGTGTCCTCAACTAAGACGAACATGGAGCTGTTAGAACAAGTCCAGAAGATGGCCACAAGGATGATAAGGGGGCTGGAGCACCTCCCATATGAAGACAGGCTGAGAAAGTTGGGGCTGTTTAGCTGCCTGGAGACCTCATAGCAGCCTTCCAGTATCTGAAGGGAGCCTACAGGGGTGCCAGAGAGGGACTCTTCATTAGGGCCTGTAGCAATAGGGCAAGGGGGAATGGGTTTAAACTTAGAGGGGAAGTTCAGTATAGATATAAGGAAGAAGTTCTTTACTGTGAGGGTGGTGAGGCACTGGAATGGCTTGTCCAAGGAAGTGATAGATGTTCCATCTCTGTCAGTGTTCAAGGCCAGGTTGGACGAGGCCTTGGGCAACATGGTGTACTCTGAGGCATCCCTGCTCATGGGTAGGGGCTTGGACCTAGATAATCTTAAGGTCCTTTCCAACCCTAACCATTCTATGAATCTGAGATTTTAAAACTGCATGTAATCTATTCAAATTCCCACATCATTTTTTTTCCATTTGCAATAACACAAAATTGTTGTGTTTTCGTAAGTGCTTTGTGAGTGACTACTTACTTGTCTGATTTTTTTGTGTGTAATTTAAAACAAAAGGAGAGCATTAATAGGTTGGAATTCTGTCTCATTTCAGGTTGTGGATATACTTAATACTAGTACAGATATGGCAGAAGTGATTCACGATTACAATATGGTAAGAAATAGGATATAAGCTATGTTTGAAGGGTGAAATGGTGTGTTACATTCTTGGAACTTTGAATGTACAATGTATCTAAAAGGCATAGCACTAATTTAAAACTTACCCATTTTTCCAATTTAAATAAACCATGGGCAACATGTTTGCAGTGAGTCGGTTGTCTGAAGTGTTGCATTAACAGGCCCATGATATTTTTCTGTGGTTTAGATTTGAGAAGGATGTTGTCCCAACCCAAATTTTGAGTGTTAAGATATATTCTTTATTTGACTTGGGAACATGGAACACTACTAGTCTTATGAAAGGCAAATTCATTAGACTGCACTGCCTTGTAAAGCTGCCCGGTCTTCTGGAAAGATAGTTATATTGTTTCTTCAGCCTTTTAAATTACTCCCATGTTATAAATATTAAATATTTATTAAATAATAAATATAACCACAAAATCAATGAGCTCTCATTTGCCTTTCTTTATTTTCTAATACAGATAGAGTGTTCCTCTAAGTCTTAAGACACAAGTGGCATTAAGCATGTTCCATTTCTTAGGATAACTTTGTCCATAAGCAAAAGAAACTAGTTTGATTTTAGAATACGTTATTTTGGTCAAAACAACATTCCCCCCCTGCATTTGATTGCACAATAAAGTCACAATGTCTGTGTCATAAAGAAAAGAATGCTTTGCAAGTGTTACATTTTCATCATGCCTGTAGACTTAAACAGTATTTTACTAAATGTTGCAGGAATAGATCCCACAGTAAGTGACTTGATTTGTAACAAACTTGATTAGATTTTTTAAACATAGAGATGCCTTTTTACTTCCTTTGGTTTCCAGTAGAAGACTGTACTTTCAGATGGCCTTTGCTCAGTATCAACTGTGAAAACCCTCTGGAGCAGGTGGCCTCTGCTGCTCCTTCCTCTAATGCATTCTGAGCTGCTTCTTCTCTTCCAAAGTAAACTTTTCAAATTTATATATAGAACATGTATCTTTATTACTGTATATTATATCAGATTTTTTTTTTTTTTTTTAAGTTAAAGGTTCAGAATGACCAAGACACTCAGAGTGTGGATAAAATTTTCACAGAAAGACAAACGTGAGTACATGAAGTGTATGTTTCTCCAAAGCTGTTAAAATCATAACCAAACTTGGCAAAATTGAGGTGGTATCTGATTCAGAAGTTCCTTAACGATTCCATGTATGCCACATGTGATAACTGAGCAATTTCAGGATGGTATAGTAGTGCCATACCGCAGCTGGGTTCCTAGCTTTAAACTCTTCTGATTAACTGCTTGGAGGAGATACTTACTATGTCATCCAGGAGGACTTAAGCGGCAGTGGAGATTCCTGTCTTTGGGGAACCTGAGTTTTGTGAGTTGTGTTGTGGAATCCAGAGTGGAAAAAGTAAGCAGAAATGGGAACTATCACTGAGTTTCCTGTGTTAGGTGGGGACTTGTGGAGAGGAAGATGACAGCAATATGCTTGCAGTAACAATTCGTACACCATGAGAATGGCTTGTGTAGTTATAGGCTGAGAGGGAGAGTTTCTGAGATGTTTAATTTAGGAACCAGAGATGTGCGGGAGAAAGAGATATCTTGCTTGTTGCAAGCAAGAGCAATCTCAATTATAAGATTCTATGTATAGATAAGCACTTTTAAAAAACAATTTGCCTTGTAATAGTAGGTCACTTTTCAATAGAATTGCAGTTTTCAGCAGCTCACAAATGTGTCTATTTTATCCCTGAATGCATTTTTAAGTGTTAAGGAAATAAGTATAAAAAGAAGAAATTAGGTTCAGTAGCAAACTAAGGAGTAAAGACATCGGGTATACAGTAATGATAACTTGTTGTTGTAGTGTATGTAGGCTCACTTAAGGGAATGGAGCAGTTGGTCTTTCTTGCTCTGCTAATTTGGGTAAAAAGGAAAAGGAAAAAGAAAACAACCCAACAAATGCTCTGTTCTTTTGATAGCTTTGGTTTAGCTTAATAGCCTGCTGAGCTGGGACACCACTGATTTGGATTCAGCCCCTAGTCTGGCTGTGATCTGCTCCAGCATTTTAGAGAAATTATTTTTCCTTTCTGGACTTACTCACAATTAAAGCATTAGTGATTATGCCAACTTTACAAGCTACTTTGTAAAGAGTTCATATTAAGCAATATACAGTAAGCTCTCTCCCTGCCGTAAGTAACCAATTAGGATTTTATGAAAGGTGGATTCTGAGTACTTTTTGCATGTCTTGAACTACTTATTGTGGCACTGAGGCATGCACATCACCACATTTTTTTTAACTTCATGATTCATGCAGCAAACCTTGTTATGAATTTGTCAAGATGAGAGGAGATGGACTGCTTAACCTCCTTTTGTATTGTACATAAGTCGCATAATACGGAAGTACAAGCGTACTACAGTTTTGAGAAATCAGTTCTTCATCCTTAAGACATTATTAACTCTCCTCAGTTGCATAAGTATCAGTGTATTTATTCTCAATAAATCCATCTTCCCCAGGCACACATGTATGAATTTTCTCAAGGGAAATTGGATCTTCATTGTTTGTATCCAATAATGTAGGAAAAGAACTCATGTCAGCTGAGAATTCCTGTTCAAACATCTCTGAGTCATTTTCTTCTAGATGACGGTGACTGTAGCTTATCAAATAGCGATACCATGTTGGGCATTTTGCAGCCATAAAAATCAGGAGTGTAATGCTTAGGACAAACCCTAGGACACCTGCTAGGAAGGTCCAGCTTTTGCCAGGAAGTGGTAACTCTTTAAAACAAACAGGAAAAAAGGAAGAATCATCCTCATGAGGAATGCCAGCAAGAACTCTAGTATGAATTTTTTCATAGTTAAATTGGGAACTCGCAAAATAAACAATCATAGAGGAATTACTGAGTGTATCCAAAGCTTTAGTAGAGTTTTATTGTTATGTTCTTGAGGAATTAGCCACATCACCTGACCAAAACATGCATGTGCATCTTATATTTCTTAGCAATATATATCCACCATGCATATTTATAAAAAACAATAGCTTCAAAGTTGGAAAAAATTCTGGGGGCATATAAACTAAAAAATGATATTTTTCCAAAATTTAAATTCCAAGATTAGGTTTTTGAAAAAAAAAAACAAACAAAACAAAACCAGACAAACCCAAACAGTAATTGACTTCAAATTCTATTTCGCAGGCTTAAATTTCTGTTTGGTGATGATGTCTGCAGCCTAAAATATTACATCTTTTGTTTGGCTATTGTACTTCTTTTAAAATAAAAATTTCAATAGACTGTAGTTTCCAGGAGTCTTTATTTAGAATCTGGTTTTGTGTGCTGGCCCCTGTCCTAAAATAGAATCTAGCTGTTATGGTAAAAGAAGTGTATAGCAGTGGCTGTGTACTGTTTGCGTATGTATCTGGAAAATGTATCTTCTGCTTTAGTCAGAAGCAAGAAGTAAAAAACATTACAGTATGGAGAGTGGAAATTTGCATGTGAGAAAGAAGAAAGTGACTTGACCAAAAGAAAAGCTAAAATATTACAGTGATGATAGAATTACCCTCAAAATGGGTAGAAAATTAAGGAGACTGAAATTTTGAAAGAATATGGGATGGGCACATCTGTCTCCTTTACACTGTACACAGTTGAAGGCAGGAGTAAAATTATTGCTCACTATTGCTCACTATTTCACATTTAAGAAGACAGCTGCTTCTAGAAAGCAGTGATTTTGGAAGAAGTAACTGAAATTTTTAAAAGATCCTTCCCCAGTTCTGCTAGGTAGATATGGGCAATTACCTGAATTTCAAGACTTTGAAATGTCATCGTCAGTTTGTAGTGTCATTTGAGAATTCAGATGTGGTTTATCAGTTTTGAACACTTACTCCGTAGAGCTTAGCATTCACTATAGTCTGTATGCAGTCTACCAAAACCTGGAAATATGCCTGTTCCATAATCACAGCTTTTATGGAAGAATTATAGTGTATGAGGTGTACAAATGGTATGAAATTATGGAATAGCAAATCCAACATCTTATAAGCAATAATGTGGAACATCAGTATATTACCTGCATGCGTCCCATTGTTTTCAGTGATGTTTGGAGTCCGAGCTGTTAGGAAGGCGCTACTTTTAAGCTTAATGGCAGAAGCGGAAGTTACAGTGTTTTCTAAAGGAGCTTGTTCAGTTTTGCAGTCAGCTGGTTGAATAGCTACTGTTTTGATGGAGCATTTTTCCTTGGTATTTGGGAACGTACATACAGTGTTGTTTTCATTTTCTGTGGATGCGAGCAGTGGAAAGGCTATGAGATATTATTAATTAATTGGCACTCTGATCTAAAAAAAGTCATAGGTAAGCTAATGTATTATTGCAAAAAGCTAATAAGCTGATAGTGGATATTATCCAGATCAGTAAAAAATAAGATAAGGCTGTTTAATATAAAAAAGTATGAAATGTTGCTCTAACCAAAACTTACCCTTTGTCACATTGGAGGCAGTTAGCCATATCTGTAAATCAAGGAGGTCACAGGAGCAGGTCCAGGGGTTTCCAGCTAAAACTATTTTAATCAATTTAAAGGGTGATTTTATATGAAAATATTTCAGAGGGTTATACTGTAGATTTAAAGCTGTCAGACTTTTTAGACAAGTAAATGTATAAGGATCTAGTTGAGTAATCATGTTATAGGATAGATTCAACACTGACAGTTGATTTAATCCTGCAAATGCTGTCTTATGAACTGTGCTAATACGGTTGCTGCTGATATCCAGAATTACCAGTTTTGTCAGATTGCAGAAGCTATTGTTATACAGTACAATAATCATGTTTTCATTCAGGTAAAGTTCAATGAGTTTAATAAAACTTTGAAGAATCTCTTTGTCGATATCTTTTAAAGTGATTTTATTATTTTTGAGGCTTAATATAGTAACATTTTGGGAAAGGTTACTGGGTATATTAGAGAGGTTCTTTCCAGATGCCTCACAAGTGACCTGTTGAAAAAAAGACAACAATTAAATACTATAGGGAAGTCCATTGAAGATGTCTCAGTGATGACTATTGAGGGCACAAAAAATCTTTCTTGTATTTTTTAATGCCAGCACTTTAAAAGTTCTAATGCTCTTCATGCAATTTTATTTATATTTTTCTTAATTCACCCATGGTCTGGTGATAGAGGGGAATGAATGCTCCTAATATAGAGACCTGAAGTTTCAGATCACTTAGTGCTCGAGCTCTGTTTGGCATGCAAGGCTTTTTATATGATGATTATTCAAACTATTTGGCAAATATTCAAATGGTTTCGCATAGTATTTTGGAGTTAGTAGGGCTCTCTGTTTTAGGACTCTATGTGAAGATTGGCTAAGTAGGAAAAGGATTCATTTCCCACACAATCTGGAAAGAAGGTGTCAGGAAGTGGATCCACGGCTGAAAATTAATTCAAATATGCCTTTTCTAATGTATTGTTTTATTTTAAAAACAGCTGTGTTTACTTTTAAAAACATGTTTGGAGTAGACCTTCAACAAAACATTTAATTTGATTTTTGTTGGATTTTTTTTTTTTATTATAACAATTTTGGTTTTCTGGCTTTAAGTTTAGCATAGCTGCAGTCTTTTCAGGTTTGAGAGTGTTAACTATACCTTAAAGGACGGCTGTTTGCTGACAAGAGTAGATTTCTTTATATGTACATGCATGCATCACTGTAAGCTATAGTTTAGTGTCAAGATACTTGAACTGGGTTTAAATGAGATTCTTAGTCTTGCAAACTGACTAGTTGTGTTACTCCTCTTCCTAACTAAGTAGCTTACGTTCAGCTTGCTACTGCTGTGACCAGATTGAGTATAGCTAGATAGCTGGTTTAAAAACAAATGTAGTGGAGTGCCTTTTCTACACTGTATATACCCAGTAAATGGTTTTTTTATTCTTTATCTTTGTCCCAAAGATTAACAGACAGTAGATATAGTACTGACCCAGTGGGCAGTGAGTCAGAGCAGGTAGTGCAATACCAATTTTATTACTTGACTGTTAATCTAAGTTTTCTTCCTTCCCCTCCATTCTCTAGTAAATACAAAATCCATTACATTAATCTCTGGAAGAAAAAACCTTTTAAAATTTCTTACATACATTTTGAGCTGACTTGGTCAAATACTAACTTGGTAAATCTCTCAAACTTGAGCAGTTTTTGGCCTTGTCCAAATAACTGTTGCTTTTTAGGTCTATTCCAAAATAATGTAAAGGTAAAGGAGGCACTCCTGTTGTCAGCAAAGAGATGGCTGGTATACAAATCCATCTCAAATATGTTTCAGTGTTATTCACCCACTGAAAATGACTGCCAGCAGCTAGTTGTCCATTTCACAGAAAGCCATGTAATCTTACTTGCCTCTACGTGCTTCTTCAGTAATTCTATGTTTACAAGGTGGCTTTTAAAAATGCCTTTAGCTTCTAGTGTAACTTTGAAAAATAAGGGTAATTTACATATAAAACTTACAGTTTGAGAAGTAAAGTTGCAGTCAGCAGAGACAGGATTCAAAAACAGTGTTCCAGCACAGATCACAAGCCAAGAGAGTGTCATGTTTAGAGCCTAGTAAAAAGCAACACTTTTATATGCCAGTATGAGAATACCGCTGACTTCTGCAGTGGTTTCTACAGTGGTTCTGTAGTTGAACAAATTAATAGGTGTAGTTATTTCAATGATAATTTAATCAATTTTCTTCTACACAAATACAATGAAATGCGAAATTAAGAGGAAGAACATAGGTTATTAGAATTAATGCATTCAGCTTTCACTTTTTTGAGCTAAACCTAAAATCCAGTGAGCAGAATGTACCAGCAAATAGAAGAGGGATTTACTAGACAGCAGTTTCTTATATGGGTAAAATGAATAGCCATGGATGTACTTATTAATTCCCTGTTAAAACAGTTGCAGGTACTGGAAGACACTGATAGGAGCATACTGCAGAAAGTATTCAGGCTTGTGTGCTCTCCTGAAATAATTTCTTACATTGCCACTGACAGAGGTAGAATACTGTACTAGATGGATTGTTGGTTTATTCAATTCTTATGTAAGTTATTTTTTGTGATTCTTTTACTTAGAAGATTGATCTTCTAATATTTTTATTATCTATAATATAGCATATTATAAGATGTAAACCAGGTCTTCTGATTATTATAAAGGTACAGTTGTTGCTCTGACCTTTGGAACTAAGTAAACATTGTTCAGTCTTGGTCCTGGGGGTTTTGTATGAATTTGAGCCTTACTGTTTTCAGAGTCAGGAAAGCTTTTCTGACCAGTGGTATTCACTGCAACATTAACGTCTCTTAGAGAAAGTGTCACTCATCCATCTCCTTTGAATCAGGCATTATTTGCAAGATCTCATACAATCATAGAATAGCTGGTTGGAGGGGACCTCAGGGATCATCTAGTCCAACCATTCTAGGCAAAGCATGACCTGGACTACATGTTCCAGCACCCTGTCCAGCCAAATCTTAAAAACATCCAGCACCAGGGAGACCACCAGTTCCCTGGGGAGATTAATCTCCAATTTTCACAATTGTTCTCATTGTGAAAAAATTCCCTCATGTCCAATGGGAATCTTCCCAGGAGTAACTTGTGCCCATTACTCCTTGTCTTTTCCATGTGACTCCTTGTAAAAAGGGAGTCTCCGTCTTCGTTGTAGGCACCCTTTAAATACTGAGACATGGTGATAAGGTCTTCCCTGAGCCTTCCTTTCTCCAGGCTGAGCAAAACTAATTCTATCAGCCATTCCTCATACTACAGGCTTCCCAGTCCTTTGATCGTCTTTGTGGCCCTTCTTTGGACCCTCTCTAGCCTGCCTATATCCTTTTTGCATAGCGAGGACCAAATGCCTGTTGTATTTTTAGCTGTAGGGAGTATCACTGAATTTGACAGAGAAGAGTGGGGAAAATTATGTAAGGAAGCTCAATTGCATGAACGATGCTAAACCTAGGCAGCCAGTCAGATTAAAAAAACTCCACAAATGTTTAAAAAGAGTGCCAGGAGGCCTTTGCCAGTCAGCATGGAGTACATGAGGGCACAGAACAACTTGTTCAAGTGTAATTGATTGCTTGGGGTGTCTATGGACTGACCTCAGTCACCTAGCTGAATCAGCCTGGAAACCTACTAACTTCTTGGAAATAAGAAAATAAAAGCCATTTACGCTGCTCTTATCCATTGTGTGTTTCTACTGCTGTTGGAAATCTACATTAAATACAAAAAGAATTCATAAACCATTTTGTTAGACATTGTCAGTGGCACAAACAAGGGGTACTAGCAGGAGCAGCCATGTTGGTATCACAAAATTACAGAATCAACTATGCTGGGAAAAACCTGTAAGATCGTCAAGTCCAACCATTATGTTCTATATTACGTGTTGTTCTTGTCAGTGATGGTGCTGGTAAACTGAGTAATTCATTTTTTGGGACAGTTTGTATATTACTAGTAGAAACCATTTTGCAGTTTGAGAACTCCCAGTATAGACTGTGTTAACAGTCAGATCTTGTTGTATACTTGAACCTTAAAGATCCTGCTTCCAAGATTTTCAGAAAGAGAGTGGCCTTAACCAGGCAATATAGAAATAGAAATTAATAATATTGTTGTAGTTTGCAGATTTCAAGAAAAGTATTGTCTCTAATACAGTGAGAAAAATATATTAAAATATTGTTTTGTATTAAAATATTATTTTAAAATTAGTCTGTAAGTTGGTAACAATCAAGTTGAAAATGAAAGTAATTTTTAAAGTTTTTCAAAACTTCAAGGAAAAAGTTAAAAATATCTGAATTAAGGAGATGCCATTAATTTAAAAAATCCCTTTCTTGTTTGAAACTTCACTCTGCATAAAAATTTGCTCTACATATGTCTAAAGCATAGTTCCTATTTTTTACTTTAGTTTCTAATGACAAGTTAGGGGTTTTTTTACAAGTTTGATTTCCTGTATTGTATGTGTGGGGAACCTGTGGAAGAGCAGTAAAAGAAAAAGGAAGTATCTGTAATTTTAATTGCAATTTAGCTTTTTCCTTAAACCAAACTCCAGGAATTGCCGTTTAAAATAATTACTTTGGAAAGAAACTGAGCCTGGCAGTACCTTTGTAATACCTTGTAATTAAAAACATTTTCTTAAAAGTTTTCCTCTGAGAACTTTTTAAGATGTTATTGTTTGATAGTAATATAATTCCTATTGGTTTTCTTGCATTTTTAAAGAAAAAGATTCTGGGAGATAGTGAAGTTTATGTAATCAGATAGTCTGTTTTCCAGAGAAGACACAGTCTATTCCCTGGCTTTCTACTGAAGTACAATTTACTCAGCAACTTACCATGTCCAAGGTTCATAGTAATTCCTGAACTTTTAATGTATCTCAAGATGTATTTTTTTCCACTCTAGCAATAAAGTTATACTAATAAATCTTTGCCTACATTTTCAAAAAGATGTGGCAAGTGTCTTACCTTTCTGTTGCTTTTTAGAGCAGCATATGTGCACAAGAGCAGATTTTTCAATGCACTGACAAGAAATAATATGATGCAACAGCACTTTGTTTTTGTTCAACCTTTGTACCTGATGAATAAGCAGGCAGTGAAAAAAAAATAATAAACCTAGAAGATCCTTAGGAAAAGATTGACTAAGTTGAGCAACTTCTTATAATCATCTTGGATTTAATTGGATCTGCAGCCAATAGGAAAGTCTAATAGTAGTATGCTCAGGTGTCAAGTTCCAGATCATATGGAAGGTACTGAGTTGAAATGCCACAGGGAATTTACAAGCAAGTTTTGTTATAATCAGTTAAAGATATGCTGGAGACAGCGAAATACTTGCATTTTTTTTTTTATGTGATCAGTCATCAAATGAAGAAAATGTCAAGATATTTGCATACTGAAGTAAGGATTTCTAGTTGTTAAATTGGTGTTAATTCTTGTAGTTTGGAAAAACATCAGAAGAGCTGGAGGGTGTGATGCATAAACTTCATTGTTTGCACAGAATTACAAGCACTTAAGGACACGTGTCTGTTTCATTTATTTTCTACTAATTTCTAAGAAATTCCTGGAGGCTAATCAATTAAGAAGATAGCTAAAGGAAATTTACAGAAAATCCTGAGACTAAGAAGTGTGTACCTTCACAGTTCGTGAAGGATTATTTCAACTGTGTGCTTGTTTCCAAGTGATTTCTACAACTAAGAATGGCAAAATCAGCTGGATACGTGCCTTTGGGATTTAGAATCATAGAATAGTTAGGGTTGGAAAGGGCCTTAAGATCATCTAGGTCCAACCCCCCTGCCATGGGCAGGTACACCTCACACTGAACCATGTCACCCAAGGCTCTGTCTGACTGGGCCTTGAACAATACCAGGGATGGAGCAGCTTCCTTGGGCAACCTGTTCCATTGTCTCACCACCCTCACAGTAAAGAACTTCTTCCTTATATCTAACTTGAACTTCCCTTCTTTAAGTTTGAACCCATTACCCATTGTCCTATCGCTACAATCCCTGATGAAGAGTCCTTCTCCAGCATCCCTATAGGCCCCTTTCAGGTACTGGAAGGCTGCTATGAGGTCTCCACGCAGCCTTCTCTTCTTCAGGCTGAACAGCTCCAACTTTGTCAGCCTGTCTTCATACGGGAGGTGCTCCAGCCCCTGATCATCCTCATGGCCGTCCTCTGGACTTGCTCCAACAGTTCCATGTCCTTCTTACGTTGAGGACACCAGAACTGCACACAGTACTCCAAGTGGGTTTCACGAGAGCAGAGTAGAGGGGCAGAATCGCCTCCTTCGACCTGCTGCTCACACTGCTTTTGATGCAGTCCACTTTTTTTTCTTTTCCTTCTATTTTTCATTAACTCTTCCCAAGTTGCAAGATGCAAAAAGTTTTAAACTGGCTAACCAACAGTTATCAGATCAATGACTGCAGCCAAGAATGCCCTTAGGCTTGAAATATGATGCATAATTTCAGGGTAAGTGAGCACTGAAAAATTCATAGAAGCAGAGTAGAGCTGATGTTGGAATGGGCTTCTGAAATCATCTAGTCCAGCGCTACTGCTCCTAGAGTAAGCTGTCAGTGAAGCTGGAGGAATACCAGAGTTTGAAATAGGTTCTTAAAACACACATCAACTAGTAAAAGTTACAACTCCAATCTATTTTTACAGCACAGAAAAGTTAATTCAGACTGTAGAAGAAGATATTGAACGTGAAAAGGTTGTAGCAGAAGACATAATAAAAGACATGTCAAAGGAAAATCAAGCTAAATATATGGAGATGAAGGCTGCAAATGAAAAACTCTCTCAGGTTGGTTGGTCTCGTACTTACATAAAATGTTTCTCAGCCTGGCTCTATTGGTTCCGGGTACAAATTATTAAAGAGCTTAAGAACAGAGTAATGCAATAAAAAAGTTTGCTGGTATCTTAATTAATTGTAGAATTGCCTTAAAAATAAATAGAGCAATTGACTAAAACAAAATACTTTGTCTTTTTATATATCTTTTATAGAAAACAAATGATGCTCATTATTTTCCTTTTAAATTTGGGGACTGATTTTAAAAGTTACTGTAGTGCTTAAATGTTTCATCATGTGTAAAAAGCAAGCAAAAGGGAAGAACAACCTCACCAATTGTTGTAGTTCACTTCTGTAGAAAGTTTTCTTCTGTGCGAAAGTGAATCTTTTTTTTGTTATTCTTGTACATCTCAGTATATCAGAAAAATGAACTGGGCTTTGTAAAATTTTTCTGACTTCACGAATTGTATTAGCAAAAGCAGTAAGATTTCTAGGTTCTTTGGGATCATCTAGCTTCAGGCACACAGTCTTAGGAAGTTCCTCTGTATAGTGTATACAGTGATAGGAATTTTTTGAAGCCTGTGCTTCCCAGGTATCTTAGGATGAGCTAAATCATCAATTAGGGCCTGTCTCTTTCTGGACTGTAAAGAAACTGAGGTGGCTAGTTCAGATTTTAAAATCTAGTTTTAAACTTCTAATGCAGAAATGACAAATTCCACCCTCAGTACTAAATTTTACACAAAATAGTGGTAAAAGGGTACACACGTTTTTCATCATAGTCTAACTGCAAATAATACTAACAGTTTATTGAAAAAGCTGGATGCTGAAAGTAGGTGGATATTGTATCTGAGTCACTTGGAGAAGCTGGACACAGTCTTTTAAAATTTTTAGAGCAGCAATAAGATGTTTTACAGTATTTTATTAATAATAAGTTTCAGAACAAAAACGTTGCCAAGTAGCAATTTTTATGTGAATTTTGCAATTTTTTTTTTCTTTTTAGGAATTGGTTGTTCAGCAACAGGAATTGGATGCACTAAATATAAAGGAGGAGGCTCTAAGAGCTGTATGTATGATAACAAGTGGTCTCTGTACCAGTCTTTGCTAAACTCTAGTGTAAAAAATAATGCAGAAATTATGGGTGGAAATTTCCATGTTTTGGGTAAAAATTGTTTCTGTGGAAGCCAAGCATTAAATTTTTACGGCAATAGTGAGGTGTGTGACTTTTGATTAATTTGGAGTTGCTCTGTAAAGATAAACAAGACATTATCATTCACATCCTTCTTAAGGATTTGTGAGACCTGGTTTTTCAATGTATTTTCAGCTTTCAGGTTGTGTGAGAATGATTTTCTTCTTCCACGTTCCATTTTAAAAGCAGCTAGTACTTGAAACACAAAGTGGTACTCGCCAAGATATTTTTTATCCCACATGCATACATAAACACTTCTAATACACTGCCATATTGCTAGGTGGAGTATAATTTTCTTGTACTGGGTCTTCCATGGATAAAAGGGTCTGTCAGCTGAAACATACAGTCATGTATATATATTCAGAAAGTATAAATTTCAGAAACTACTAGACATTTTTCCAGTCCTTTTGAAAACTGTATATGGTTTGTAATCCCATAGAAATGATGAGGTAGTTAACCTACTCAGAAAATTGGCTTGAGGATAGGCTTACATAAAGAAGAAGTAGCTGACTGAGTAATTCCATTCCAAAAATACCATATTGAGAATATGGATAATAAAGTTTATTGTTTAGACTGTCTCTGTACTGTTTATAATAAATAAGCTTCAGTTTCAATATATAGGTAAGTGCTGCTTAACTAAAGCATAATTTCTGCAATGCTGTCTTGACATCTGAAAATAGCTAGTAGGTGTTTGCTTTTCCCAACAGGAAATAGAACACTCCCAGGTGAAAAAGGAGGCTGTGCAGATGTATGAAAAGCTCCATGAGCTCGAGGAACGTCGAGACCAAATGATTGCTGAGGATAAGAATATGGAATCTCCACAGGAGGAAAGAGAAAGGTTACTAAAACAGGCAAGAATATAAAATGATATCGTGTAAAATATTCTCTGACTCAGTATTTTAAGGGATGATAATATTTTAAAATACTTTGGTTTGAATCTTGCCTTTATTTGTTCTTTAAGCAGCAGAAACCATCTGAAATTAAAAACAATGAATTGGCTGGATGGGATGTTTCAGGTTCAGACAGAATAAAATTGGCACAGTCATCAGTCATGTTGTTACGGGAAAATTGATCCTACTGAACACTTCCATAACATAATTCCAGACAGTATCCTTGTGGGGTACTAAGCAGATACACTAATCCAGGAGCAATTTAATTAGTTTCCAAGCATCTATGCTGTGTTGTGTAACTTCCCATATATACTGTACAGATTATTGGACTGAATAACACTGGTGTGCCTGATTTTTCATTATGTACTTAGAAAGCAGGAGAAAGTTTGGAAGAAGTAACGCTTAAATCATATCACTTCTATTCAGTGAGGAGTCATTGTTGGACAGTGTGGCAGCATGTTTGTGATTTCATATATTGAGTCTCTATTCCCTGTGTACTGAATTAAGAAATCTCTTTTTTTGTTTTCCTTTTTTCATTTGTAGATTTTGTTTCATATGTTAAAATTGTTACAATTTTTTATAGGTTAAGGATGACAGTCAAGAAATAGCGAGTATGGACAGACAGTGAGTAATCCCATTATACTGTTGCTACAAATTACATTTAGAGTCTAAAGACACATAGCTGAATTCCATTGTATGTTTCTATGGACTTTTAGAACATCACCACATTTTCCAGCCTCTGCTAATGTTTATCCTTCCACAGAGAATAGAAAATACTCTTCTATTTCAGCTAAACAACTTCTGTGGTGGTAGGACACCTATTTCTGTATAGTAAGATACCTCCTACCCTTATGAACATGCCTTAAGAATATAAATTGTAAAATCGTAGAATCATAGAATCATAGAATAGTTAGGGTTAGAAAGGACCTTAAGATAATCTAGGTCCAAGCCCCCTGCTATGGGCTGGGACACCTCACACTAAACCATGCCACCCAAGGCCTCGTCCAACCTGGCCTTGAACACTCCCAGGAATGGAGCATTCACAATCTCCCTCGGCAACCCATTCCAGTTCCTCACCACCCCCACAGTAAAGAAATTCTTCCTTATCTCCAATCTAAACCTCCCCTGTTTAAGTTTGAACCTGTTACCCCTTGTCCTGCCACTACAGTCCCTGATGAAGAGTCCCTCCCCAGCATTCCTATAGGCCGCCTTCAGATACTGGAAGGCTGCTAATGAGGTCTCCACGCAGCTGTCTCTTCTCCAGGCTGAACAGCCCCAACTTTCTCAGCTTGTCTTCATATGGGAGGTGCTCCAGTCCCCTGATCATCCTCATGGCCATCCTCTGGACTTGTTCCAACTGTGTTCCTTGTCCTTTTTATGTTGAGGACACCAGAACTGCACACAATACTCCAAGTAAGGTCTCACAAGAGCAGAGTAAAGGGGCAGGATCACCTCCTTCTACCTGCTGGTCACGCTGCTTTTGATGCAGCCCAGGATATGGTTGCTTTTCTGGGCTGTGAGCGCACGCTGCCAGCTCATGTTCATTTTCTCATCGACTGGCACTCCAAGTCCTTCTCCGCAGGGCTGCTCTGAATCTCTTCTCTGCCCAACCTGTAGCTGTACCTGTGATTGCTCCGACCCAGGTGTAGGACCTTGCATTTGGCATGGTTAAACTTCATAAGGTGGGCATCAGCCCACCTCACAAGCATGTCAGGGTCCCTCTGGATGGCATTCCTTCCCTCCAGTGGATCAACCAAACCACACAGCTTGGTGTCATCAGCAAACTTGCTGAGGGCACACTCAATCCCACTGTCCATGTCAGCGACAAAGATGTTGAACAACACCAATCCCAACACCGATCCCTGAGGGACACCACTTGTTACTGGTCTCCAGCTGGACACTGAGCCATTGACCACAACTCTGCATGCAGCCATCCAGTCAGTTCTTTATCCACTGAGTGGTCCACCTATCAAACTGATGTCTTTCCAATTTAGAGACAAGGATGTTGTGTGGGCCCAAGGTCTTCATTGTCACAGTCCCTGCATCTACCTTCCAAGACTTGAGTGGTGTGGTCAGAGCATTTGCTAGTGAAGGTCAAGGCAAAAAAGTCATTCAGAACCTCAGCCTTCTCCAAATCCAGGGTAGCCAGTTCTCCTGATAGCTTCCAGAGAGGGCCCACGTTGTCCTTAGTCTGTCTTTTATTTGCAGTGTACCTATAGAATCCCTTCCTGTTATCTTTCACATCCCTAGCCAAGTTTAATTCTAACTGGGCCTTAGCTTTCCTAACCTGGTCCCTAGCTTCCCGAACAACATCCCTGTATTCTTCCCAGGCCACCTGTCCTTGCCTCCACCTTTTATAAGCCTCTTTTTTTCCTTCAAATTTTCTTCAGCATCTCCTTATCCATCCAAGGAGGTCTCCTGGCCCTCCTGCTGCACTTCCTTCTAGTTGGGATGCAACACTCCTGAACTTGTAGTAGGTGATCCTTGAATATCAACCAAGAGTCTTGGCCCCCCCTGCCCTCTAGGGCTATATCCCATGGAACCTTACTAAGCAGCTTCCTGAAGAGGCCAAAGTCTGCTCTTTTGAAGTCCAGAGCAGTGAGCTTGCTGCACGCTTTTCTCACTGTCCTGAGGATCTCGAATTCAACCATCTCACGATCACTGCATCCAAGGCTGCCCTGGAGCGTCACACTTCCAACCAGCCCTTCCCTGTTGGTGTGCACAAGGTCAAGCATGGCACCTCTCCTTGTCGGCTCTTCTATTACTTGCAGAAGGAAGTTGTCTTCCACACAGTCGGGGAACCTCCTGGATTGCTTGTGCCAGGCTGTACCATCCCTCCAACAGATACCAGGGTGGTTGAAGTCCCTCATGAGAGCAAGGGCCTGTGAGCGTGAGGCTTTTCCTATCTGTCTATAGAGTGCTTCATCCACAGATTCCTCTTGATCAGGTGGTCTGTAACAGATCCCCACAATAATGTCTCTCATCTCTGTGCTCCCTTTAATCCTGACCCGCAAACTCTCTATTAACTGCTCATCTGTCCCCAGACAGAGTTACATAGTCTTCAGTCTATCCCTAACATAAATAGCAACTCCCTCTCCCCGCCCGCTAGGCTTGTCTTTTCTAAGGAGCCTGTAACCTTCCATTCCAACACTCCAGTCATAGGAGCCATCCCACCATGTTTCTGTGATGCCTATTATATCATATCCCCAAAGATGCACACACATCTCTTAATTCCTCTTGTTTGTTCTCCATGCTACAGGCATTTGTATAGAGGCACCTGAGCTAAGCTCCAGATGAGGCTGGGTCATTGGCTGGAGCAGCTGGAATATCTCTACATTGCTCCAAGCATTTATTATAGGTGCTGGCAACTGACTGGGAGTGCTGGGATGGAATGATGCCCCCCTCCCCCAGCACATCTAGTTTAAAGCTTCCTTGACCAGTCTGGCAAGCCTCCTACCAAAACTGCACGCGAGCAGCTCCACCAGCCCCCAGTAGACCTGGCCTCCTAAATTGAATCCCATGTTCAAGATAACCAGACCCCTGACTATGGCACAACCCTTTTAACCATTTATTAACCTGGCCAATCCTCCTAGCTTTTTTTAGGTCCTCCCCTGTATCCTGGAGAATTGACAAAAAGACAATCTGAGCTCCAGAGCCCCAGACACCTCTCCCCGGGTGCCGTAGTCCTTCTTTATGTTCTCTAGGCTACTGCTGTCTATATCCCTAGCACCCACATGTATCACTAGAAGTGGGTAATAGTCAGTGGGACTTACTAGAGCAGGCAGCCTCTCTGCAACATCCCCAATCCGTGCCCCTACTAGGCAGCACACCTCCCTTGAGACCGGGTCAGGCTGACGGATGGGTGCCTCTGTGCCTTTCAAAGTAGAGTTCCCTACTACTATGACCCGCCTCTTTTTCCTGGCAGCACCAGTAGTGATCTTACCCGTTCATCAGCCGGTTGTTTCTGGTGTGAGTTTGTTTCCTCATTAGCCCCCTGCAGGACAGCAAAGCAGTTCTGGGTGGGGACAACAGATTTAGGAGGAAGCCCCTTGCTTTTAAATGTAGTTTTCCTCCTTTTCTTTGTTGGTTTTTGGATTTGTTTTTTTTTTTTTTTTTGTTACTGTTTCCCAGCTCCCCGGGTTAACGGCCTCCTTCTTTCCTTCGTGAGCTACAGTGGACGCTTGAGGCCCCTGCACAGTCTGGGCCTGGGGAAAGCATTCCTGCTTCCTCTCAGCTTCCCTGACATCTCCCACCCTATTAACAGCATCCCGCAGCTCAGCCCCTGCTGCAGGAGGACCTCCACCAGGGAGCACCGAGTGCAGCCCTGCCCATTGTGCACCCTCCCCTCACCAGACCAGTGCAGGCACTCTCTACACCCCGAGCTCTGCACTGCAGCCTCCCCTCTCATCGGCTCTGGGTGCCTACGCTGGCCACCGCCCTGGCAGCCAGAGCAGAGCTTCCAGACCGGGCCCTGATCATACGGCAAGTGCTGACCATCCCGCTGGAACTGCTGCACAAACTGCCTCAACCTGACCCGGTCACTCGCGCTCCCTGGGGCAGGTTTTTACCCGCCCAGGGCTGGTGCCGCGGCTTTAGGCTCCGCCCCGTGTGAGTCAGCTGCTCGCTCGCGTCAGCTGAGCTGCCGGCTTCTGGGCAAGTACTGTTGAGGACTTGAGGCTTCCTCGGTGGCTCTCGCCGCTCTGAATTAAGGCTCCTGGACGCTGAGCTACCCCCCTCTCAGGTGTTGGAGGCATCCTCTGTGGAGCTACTCACTTCAGCAATTGGTAATAAATGGGTAATAGCATTGTCATAAACTTATTTAATGCTGGAGAAGACATTCATCCATGACAGCTACTCATCTGGGACATCTATGAAGTTGAGCTTACATTATGCTGTAGTAACATTTTGAAGAGTTTATTTGTTATGTGTTCTTAAAACCTAAAAGTTACAAAGTTGCTTACAGAAAATTCCATTCCTAAGAGTAACGGGGAATTGCTTCTTGATTCTTGGGTATTCAACCTTCCTGAAGATTTGCTAGGAACTCTGGAAGATGTTACAATAAATAGTAACGTATTGCCAGGTAGGAGTGAAAACAGTACAATGTTTTTGTGAATCTTGCTCATGTGATCTCTTGCCCTTTACAGAAACAATGAAATAATTCCTGAAATCTCCTAGAAACAATTTTAAATTCTTTAAAGCAGTACTCCCAACTGTAATCATTCATTAATTTTTAATACATTAACACCTTTGAGTGGATAATAATGCAAGTTAAGAGTTTTTTTTTTTTAAGAAACACTGTCAGAGAATTATATTTGAGAATTTACAAAGCTTTTTTAGGGTGATTATGTAATATTTTGGTTTACTTGGCAATATCTGAATGGATTTTAGTGAACACATGAGTAATTTTCAGGAATACAGCTCCTGGCTGCATTTTATGAATTACGTTGTACCTCTGCAAAGTGGTATAGCAGACAACAGAGGGACCAATTGAGTAAGTTAAAACTCCTGAGGACTCAAAAAAGAAAAATTACAATAAACAGTAGCAGTGCTTCCATTTAATAGATATGGGGACTTATGTGACAGGTGGTTTATGTAAATCTTTTATAATAACAGAAATCCTGATATATTTTTTGTTTTCATAAACTTAGGTTTGCTATTTTTATTCTTGATTTTTCTCTCCACTTTTGTGTAAAAAAGCAAGTATTTTACAGCACATTTTTAACCATGGATTTCGTTATCCATTTTCAGGCTGGCAGAAGTAAAAGAAAAAACAAACCACTTTAAAAAGGTCATTCAACGACTTGATACAGACCTGGAGAATTATGAAGGTAATATGGCTAGAGTTTTAGCAGCCTATGCAGAGCTGCATCTGTATTATAACACATATTGTTATGGACATTTGCTGCTTGCAACTTTTGGGCTTAACCAAATGTCTATTATTGACCATTAGAAGAAGGTTTTCTGTTCAGGGGTGCACACTTGTTTCAGATATGAGAAATGGGGAGTACCCACCTTTAGTGGGTGGTTCATCAAGTTTATATTAAGTAGTAAAAATACCATATAAAATAATAGTACAGCTGTCTGGTTTTCTGTCCCGGTTTTATTTTTAGGACTACTTGAGGAATAGGAGTT
Organism: Pezoporus wallicus; assembly: GCF_028554395.1. Classification (NCBI taxonomy): domain Eukaryota; kingdom Metazoa; phylum Chordata; class Aves; order Psittaciformes; family Psittacidae; genus Pezoporus; species Pezoporus wallicus. The sequence continues at coordinate 148,149 of NW_026640005.1, read as the reverse complement.
TCTCTTGATGGCAGCATTGCAGAACCAGCTCAGCTTTAGAACAGCTTTTATTTAACCTTTTATATGATCTGATGTACTGTCAGCAAATGTGGAATTGAGGATGTTTAATAATAATGTATAAAGTAGACAGAATTTGGTACTGTTTTTATCTGTCTTTCAAAGTCCTTGTGTTGATTTTTACAAGAGTTTGTAGAAATAGTACAGAGCTTAGAAATAGTATTTCCTTAGAAACTTAGCCTCCAGCAGACACCTGCTATAGTACATTGGGCTAGTTTAGGATGGGATTTGTCCTAGCATTGCACATATGGTTCTGATGTAACCACAGTTGAGTGCAGGCCCTCAATAGCTGTGGAAGATTCTCCTTAAAATGGTAATTGATCCCATGGAAAACCTTCTTATAAGGAATCTTGATTAGATAGGAGTTGCATAAATATATACATACATTCTGGAAAATTTTTTAACAAGTTATTTAAATTCTGTAGGACAGTTGACTTAATGTGTTTGTGTCTTTTTTACTTTATACTTTTTCTCAGGTAATCAGGATAAAACTTAGCTGTAATTTTTTTGAAGGTGAAGAAATATTTCTAAAATTGATCCTATACAAATGTTAGATACATCTGTTTCTCATCTTTTGCATCACAAAATATCTCATGTTTCTCCAGATATTTCATTATTTCTGTGCAAATAATTCATTAAGACTGTCTTACTAGCTATTTCCAGATAATGTCGTTGCCAACTTTACTATTCTGCTTTAATTCTTCCTTTTTGTTTGGCTTGCAACTCTTTTTTTTGTATGTTTGGAGAAATGCAGAAGGTAAGAAGTGAGTTGCTTTTTTGCATTTTATAATAACTTTTACAGACACTATCATTCATTGCTGGACTGCATGTCTTTATTTTAGGAAAAGACTTCTGTTAAAGAAGTGTTAAAAGCATATGTAGGAGAAAGCCCATGCTTTCTTTCAACAATCAGGAACAGACAGGATATTCAAAAATATAGTTAACTTGTGGTATAAGAGAGGGAATTGTACCTATTGATATAACATAGAGGAGATAAAGAAGTTATTCATAAGGAATTGCTTTAAGACACAGAAATCCTGACTCCCAGTGTCCTTTTCTCTAGTGAGTAGAGAAAGAATCCCAGAGAGCCATTCATACTTCTGCTCTAAATCAGCACTTTGGTGTGTCTTTGAGATTCCTGTCCTCCCTCCCTCCCACCATCCCCAATCAACTTACTTCAGCCAACTTAAATACTGGCTCAGTATTTAAGCTGTTTATTACAAAGCATTCCCAAAGCTTGAGCTCTTTAAGTTTTTCAGTTAAATTTAAGGTAAAATAGCCATAAAATAATTACAACTAAGGATTTTTTGAATGTTTCAGGGTAAACATTTCAGTGCTAGGAACATTTTTAAGCAGGAAAACCGAAATAAAAAGACCATTAATAGAAATAACTATTTTTAGTTTTCACTTAAGAAAATCTAAATAAGGAAAAAAAATCACTCATTTATATGTTCTATATATTAGCAGCTACCATTAACAAAAATTATCAGAGGGCCAGACCACCTCTCCCATGAGGAAAGGCTGATAGAGTTGAGGTTGTTCAGCCTAAAGAAAACTCCCGGGAAACCATATTAGTGGCCTTTTGGTATTTAAAAGGGGCCTATAAAAAGATGGGGAAGAGACTTTAGTAGAGTCCCTTGCAACAGGATGAGGGGTGATGGTTTTAAACTAAAAGAGGGGAGATTCAGGCTGGATGTCAGGAAGAAATTCTTTACAATGAGGGTGGTAAAATACTGGCACGGGTTGCTCAGAGAGGTGGTGGATGTGCCATCCCTGAAGACATTCAAGGCCAGCCTGGATGTGGTTCTGGGCAACCTGATCTAGTTGAAGATGTCCCTGCTCATTGCAGGGGGGTTGGACTAGATAATGTTTGAGGATGCCAAACTATCGTGTGATTCTGTGATCCGGTAACTGATCAGTCAAAATCAACATTAATTCATAATGGAATAGACTTAACACTTCAGAAATTGCAAGAGAGGCTAAGACATTAATGTAATAATGTTGTATTTTAACAAAAACTTATCTGTAAATTTTAAAGGTTGTGGGGTTTTTTTTTTTCTTTAAATACTTGGCAGATCATGTAGCTCTCTGTTTCATGGTTCACAATAACTAGACTTTTTAAGAGTAGAACAGACTGAGTTATTTAGTGTTGGGGACTTGCCTTGCAAAATGAAAGAGAGAGTCCAGCAACGAATAAAGCCACAGCTGCAAGGAAGTCAAAGCAGAATCACAGTCCCCTAGGGACCCATGGGTGTTCTTATTGTTTGTATATATGAGATAGAAAGGAAAGCATGGGGTATGCCAGTAAAAAGACCTAGAGAGATTTGCTTGCTCAGTTATATCTGTGTCCACTTCATTATTTTTCCTTATATTCTTTAAAGTTACAAGATTATGCTGACAACTTATCAATGACAAAAACTCAAACAATTAAAAATCTAGCTCTTTGAAATTTAAATTATTCCTGGAGGCTGAATTGTGTAATCTTCTTGAAATTTGTAACATATCAGATCTCGCACTTTAATAATGCAGTTTAATTAAGAGTTATTTGTAGTCAGTATTTTGGTGCCCATATATACAAAAACATTTATCTTTTCTTGAAATTCACCTGACATCAGAAAAATCTTGTTCCTTTGTTCAAAGCAAGTATTTATCCCACTTTTTTTTATAAAAAAATGCTAGCCTCTAAAAGGTTCTAAAAACTGCATTGAGAATGATTTATTAATCTATTTTTCTTAATATAAAAATATGTATGGCATAGTCATTTGAAGTGATTACATTAAATGACATGGGGTGAGTCCTGTAGTTTCTAGGCATGTAGAATCTGAATTTTTAAAACTGACATTTTGCCTTCCTAAAGGAATCCAGGACTGAGACAAATAAAGTTAAATCCATGTTACATCCCTTTCAGGAGAAGAAAATTGGAGATACAAAGAGCTGAAGAAGAGGGAAGAAAGCATGGACAGTAAGTTGTCTAATATACTTCAATTAGGCCTAATTCCAGCAAAATACAGATTTCCTTGTATTAATTTAGAGCTGGAAAGAACCAGTGCCCTGATCTTTGCATAAAATTTCTGTGATCTGCCTCAAGACAAGATAATTGCTATCTTAGGACTTATAGGACAGTTACAAACATTTGGAGCATCATTCAAGGCTTTTCATCAAACATTAAAGGTCTTAGGAATACAGCTTTATTGTATGAAAACAAGACTGAAATGAATTTTTAAATTAATTTAAATAAAAGACATATGCAGCCAGCTGTTCAGGTCTGATTAAAAGCAGAAGTTAAAAATGGAAAAGCATAGACATCATATAATTCTTTAAAATTAAGGCTTCTCATATCTGTTTATTCAAAATAAATGCTACTAAAGCTTTCTTCCACAAGACAAACAAGGTCAATCAGACAGCTGTGATAAAATGGAGAGTTGCTTGCAGAAAAACGATGAGATGAGATGTAAGTATGGACCTTGCTTGATGTTTCTAAATAAATTCAAAGGAGGTTTGAAAAAAAAACAACCCCAAAAACCAAACAATAAAACAAACAGTTAAAAAGGTCCAAAATGCCAAAGGTTAAAAACACTAGTCAAGACATACAGGTATGATTCTTAGGTCTTAATTCCACTCAGGCTCAGTTTTACAGAATTATATATTTGTGGATGTAAAGTAATTTAGTTTTGTTCTCACGAATATGTGAGAATGCTTTTCTTTCATGAAGGCACTTTTATTTCACTCCTCTGCCTTACCTACCTATGTGTTTTGGAAGATTCAATATCCTCATTGTCTGCAGCTTCCTTTGAAGTAAATAAATAGGCTTATCAAGATATTGCAGCCAACTTATTTAAGACCTGTTTGCTAAGATGCATCAAAGTCCATGGCATCATCTGTTATGTAAAAAGAAGTGGCTCAGTCCCCCAGAAGAGGCAGACATTAATGAAGCCTTTCTCACCACTAGAGCACTAAGCACTAAATAGTTAAATGTTACTGAAAGTTTTGAGGTAGGTTGTTTGAATGATTCCCTTTGTAAAAACTGCCTACATAATTATTTAAACAAAAAAAAAGAAGAGCTCAAATGTTTTAAACACAAAACATTAAACAAAAATTTCAGTACTATTGCTTCTTTACTACCTTTCCCTTAGTTCTGTTGTGCTGAGATATTCCTGTCTGTATTTCACAACAGATGGTATGAAATACTCAGTAAGTGCCCTTTGAGAAAGGAGCTCTTTTTGGAGCTGACGCTGTTGTCCCTCTTATTAAAGTATAGTTGTCCTATCTTTAAGATCGAACAAGACAAATTCATTCTGAAAGAAAAGAACATCACAGAAAATAGCTTCATTTGTAGCCTGGGTACTGGAGAAACAGGCCTGACAATGGTCTTATTCAGCACTTGGGAAGTGACTAGCCTCTTTCAATTGCCAGCTTTTACACTTTGGTTTTAACTCTGTTCCTGGTTACTAGTTCACAGCAGTGTTGGGAAAAGGTATACCTTTTTACATTTTTGACAAGTACTGTTCTCTACAGCTACTAGTCAGCATCAGCTGGACCAAAACTTTATTTCAACTTTCCGAGCCAACTGAATCTGCATCAGAACTGGTCATTTTTAGTAATCAGCTGTGCACATTACAGATGTGTTTTCTAATGCACATAATTAAACTTCTAAGAATTCCTAGTATCTTTGATCCTGAAATCTCTGCCTCAGAGATAGTCTTTGTAGTGTCTTAGTATTGTCCACTGGCTCCAATAGTGCAGATTTTCCACTTTACAAGTTTTAGAAGCTGTACTCTGTGAAGCATCTCTCTTAACTCTTTCATGGGCAGTGTTGCAGATGATGTCAGATATTACAGTAGTTTTCTTATCCAGGAATGTTTTATTAGTAAAGAATTTTAAAATCAGATGTTTATTAAAACCCGTGGATGCTCTGAAATCCAGAATTCTCTAGTCAGTCTTCATCCCTTCAGGATTTGTCAGTATTTCCATTAAGTAGATCCTCTTATAATCTTTCCTCATTCTTGAATTTGCTATTATCTAATCCTTCTTGCTCAAACAAGCACTTCTCTTTTTCATCTAGCTAGAAAGTTTGCAAACTCTTATATTTACTGAGGGCTTCTGTGTATGTAAGCCATGTTTTAGGAGGAGACCCGAAAGAGGGACGATCATAACTTGTAGCCCTGGATGGCGTCTTGTTAGACCTATAACTTTCATGTGATGTGGCCAGCACCCTTTTTTCAATATGTCTGTCATCAGAAGTACATTGTAGTATGCCCAGGACACACATACAGAGGGTATACCACCATTACAAGTGTCTTACCAGATTCAGTTGGACACTTACTAGAATGAACATAAATTAGCGAGGTAGCAAAGGGACATCATATGTAAAGAAAAAGATACCAGGTGAATATTGGTCTCAGGCCCTTAGCAATGTCTGGCATTTAGTCCACCCCATTAGAGATAATCAAGTCCCTAGTGAAGTACCTGTTCCCTTTATATAGTAGCCCATTTTGGTAGCCCTCAGAAGAATTAAGACCAACAGCTGCTGGGACAAGCATTTAAAAAGCTGTCAGAAATTATCGTAATGAAACTCCTTATGCATTGGGTAGCAACCCTCACCTAAACAGTATCCAAGAAGGTGATTACGTCATATCATTAATCTGTCAAACATGCGTCTCTGCAAAAATTGTCCTCTTTTTCATTCTAACCCGTAAGTTGACATATTTCAAGGACTCTATCACCTGTGTCTTAACTAAATAATTTATCTTAAAGTAACCTGTCTGAAACTGTAGAGCTTAGAAAGTTTTGGCTGGAAACTACAAGGACTTATGCTATACCCACACAGCAGCAGGTTTCTTTATAATGTTTGTTGATCTCTAGATTTTTTTGAGACTTTTGAAGAGGTGAAGAATCAGGAATTGGAACGAAAAGCCCAAATAGAAGCCAACATTGTTGCACTCCTGGAGCACTCAAGCAGGGTAAGCCTATTTTTCTCTTCCTGTGGTAAGCTAGGAATTTAAAAGGACAGAACAGGAGCATGTTTGGTTTAAGAAGGGTGATAGTTTTTATGTATTATCCATCCAATATCTGCATTGCAATCTCGTAAGAGAATTAAACACTAAATCATGTACAGCTGTAGTTAAAAAAACAAAGCAAGTCCACAAAAAACAAAACCAAGGCATATTTGATTAATTTAACTTTATTTCTGGGAAGAGACTTTTGTATATTAGATAACACTTGCCACCAGAGTAAAAGAAAGATGTGCATAATTGCTGTAACTCATCATCACTGCTATAATCAACTTTATTCCATTCATTATAAACATTTCAGAATATTGCAAATAAAACTACTGCAATATTTTGTTTATGTAAGGTCTGCAAATATCAGTTCATGGGTATTCTGTCACTACTGTTAAGTAATTGGCAGTGTTCCAATACCCTGCTGTGTAATATTTAATGTAAACACTTTAGAAATTGTTCCCATTTGCCGTCTGCTATTTTTTTTTTTGCACTTTCAAAATGTTTGTTCTTGCAACATTTTTAATTCCCATAGATTTTTTTTTGATCTTACAGAAATCTTTCATCTGAGTAATAGTTTGATTATATCTCCACTTTTTTGTCTTCTAAAACTTTTTCAGTATGGTATTCCATAGGTATATTTTAGGCAATGACAGTTTAGTAGGGATTAATAATGGCAACACAGTATACCTTTGTTGCATTTTTATGGCATATACTTGCTGAATTTCTGTTTCATCTTCACTGGCCTGTCAGTACATCTTTTATCAAAAGTTGGCAGAATGAAAATTGGTCACATTTAAGTCCCTTCAGAGTATTTCCAGTATTTTCAGTCTTTGCAGAAGAAAAGCCCCATAACAGACAATGTACAGAGACAGGAGAGTTTTTTTACTAGTCCAGTTACCATTTGTTGTTTCAAAGATGCATCATATTCTCATTATTTTTATTGGTAACACACAGAATGTGAATCGTATGAAACAAATTTCATCTGTTACCAATCAAGAACTGAAGATTATGCAGGAAGACCTCACTTTTAAATCAAATGAAATGCAGAAATCACAGAGCACTGCTAAGAATCTGATTACAGGTAAGATCACCAATTAATTTTCAAATTAATTCCTTAAAAAAATTAAAATTACCTGAATTGTTATATTAGTCATAAGTACAAGATCAGTGATCTCCAAATACCAAAATACAGTGGCAAGTTAATAAATTCAAACTCTTGTGGGTTACAAGTTCTTTATATTCCTTAGGAGTATTTAGCTTGCTATTATGATGCTTCTTTGCACAGATATACATTAAATATATGTATTTTAATAAAGGGGTACAAAGTTCTTTGATCTAGAAGTTTGACTTTATTAATATTCACCTTGAATATAAGCAGTTTTCATTGTCTTAAAATAGTGTTTAATAAATTGAAGTAGAGACTTCCTTCAGTTATCTAACCATGTATTATTTGTAAATGCAGTTCTCAGAATCACTTAGTTATGGTTTTGTGCTTTTCTAAAAGGGAACGTACCATGAAAGAATAATTTCCAACAATAGTGAATAGCTCTCAAACTATCAGGCTTTGATTTTGCAGAGTGGATATTAATTTTTACTTCATTTTGGAACTACTGAAGTAGGTAAGTGTAAGAATCTGTGGAATCTTGCCTGTAATTTAAAAAAACTTACAGTATTGTTCTTTCATTTCCATGGCAAGTTCTATTTAGTTCTTTTTTTCATTGTTTACAGTGAAATTGTTCTTATAATTCTAAGTCTTCGCCAATATCATTATTGGTTCAGCAAGCCTTTCCTTGTTTGGCTAAAAAGAAGGGGCAGGAATTAAGAACCATAAATCATTTTGATAGAAGGCTATTACATGCTCTACTTGGTAGAAATTTTCAAAGTAGGAGCCTGTGTTGTAACTTCAAGTAGTTATGTGCGATTAAGTTGTTATACACACAGTGTTACAGAAATAGATTTTTCTGTTGTGTGTTTTAACATGTAGTATTTGCTTGTCTGCAAGTACTCCTTTTGCCATTCTAGCATGGCTTAAAAGCTGGGCCATACATTGCATGTTCAAATCTGACTTTTTATTCTTTCATTTAAGCATTGTTTCTTATTATTTTACAATATAAGGATATTCTGGAAGCACATATCACTATAGAGACATGTTGAAAGGAAGTTACAATACATAATTTTCAGTAGGACATTTATATGACTCTTAAGTAAATTCCTGAAAGCAAGGAGTTGCAAATACTATATTAAGCAATATAAGATTCTTGAAAATATACAATGAATATTCAATTTGCACAGTTTAGATTCTTCCTAATCCTTGAATTATAGCATAGTCATCTTCAGGATTCTTTTGTTGTGTTTAAACAAATTACATTGCTGTAAAAATGTCTACCAGCAGAACCCTTAAGAAAAGAAAAAAAAAAAAGAGGAAAAAAGAAAAGGAAACCATGAAGAGTAAACAAAAGTGCTGATAGCATAGTTTCCCAAAAGCATTTCCCTGGGTCACTGTAGTTTGGTCTGGGAGTTTGCTACTGTGTACACACTGCTTGCTAGACACTGCAGCTTCATGGTGTATCAGAAGGAACTGGGCTGCATCCTCTTCCTGTCTCTTCCCGTAGAGAAGTTTCGAATTTTTTTAGTTTTGAGGTTTTTTTTTTCATTTAGGTTGTTGCTGGATCACTCCTTCCAGTTTCTTCCCTTTTCACCAGAAAACATGAATGGATAGGAATGGCCCATTGCTGTCTCAACATAGTTTTTACCAGTATATAGATAAAACAGTCATAAGAATCCTTTCTGGCATTTTGCCATTTATATTGTTATGACTCTTCACATGTAAAAAAAAATCCCAATTAGTCAACTATGTATAATTTTAAAATAAAAAGTAAATATATCAGAACAGCTATATGGAGAGTGAAAATACTGTGATTATGCCTAAATAAATGCATAAGAAAATCAGAAGTTGTTTTCTGCTATTTCTCTCCAATTTGAATTATTATTATTTTATAAATTTTTTTTTAACTGGTTTTAATGTTAAATTCTTGAGTTATTAAGGTCCTTAAGCATTTCTCTGTCTTTAAACCACAGTGGCAGAAACAAAATAAGGAACAAAAGAAGCAGAGCTGTGGTCTGTACAGTTGTGGTTTAGGATCTGACACTGACAATAGCAGGAGCTTCAAAGTGAAGCTATAGGCAGCTACAAAATACTTTAGACACGGGGAAGGTGTTTTCTTAAGTGCTTTAAGGTGGATTCATACTCTACACAAAAGTCTTGACTTGTCTTGTTATTTTGAAGTTCCTCAAGAAATCATCAAAGCACTCTGTAATAAGCCAGAAATGCTAATTAAAACAAATATTTCACTCTAAAAAAATAGTATATGGCATAAATACATAAGAGAAGAAATGAGTATCAAAAGCTTGCTATGACAGAGTTTTGATCACATGAGATTTTCCAAGATAATTTCACTAAGGAAACCATACCCACAGTTTTTGGAAAAATGAACTCACCCTCTATTACATATGCATGTCCACTCCCTACTGCCGTAAAGATCTATACTGCCTTGGTAAAGTTGGAGGAAAGAAATCCTACCCTTTTTCCAGGAGATCAGCATAAACCTAAGTCTGTGAGCAAAATATGCAGTCTATTTTGATAGAAGTTCCTTTATGGTGTCCGTTCCTCCCAGTAGCCCACTTTGCCTAAAATTTTAGAATACAGGAAAAACCCTGCATTATTTGTGTCATTCTTCTGAGTTAGACACTGCTCTGAAGCGTAAGGTTGTGTACCCATATGTTTAAGTGTTCAGGAAAATGAAGAAAAGACAATGACAAGGCTACAGGTCAGAAAACCCGTCTAGCCACATCTAGTTTTTCCACACTTGGGGTGGATAACTTACCCCAAAACTGGGTAAAACTTGAACTGGATCAAAGTGTATTTTTTTTTATTTTGTGTATCTTTGTTGTGCCCTTTCTTGAGCATCTCATGACTGAACAGTTTCAGTATTTCCATTTCTTTTCATATAAGCATCCATATTTCTAACTCCTTTAATTATCTATATCTCTTTTGTTTGTTTTTAATGGATTGTCAGAAGTAAACACTGTATATTGTAGCACATGCTCATTTTATAAGCTATGACAGTACTTATTCTGTGGATATTTTCCTGTACAGAGTGAATTCTTAAAGCAAATTTGGCTATTTACTGTCATAGAACTCTCTTATGATAAACAAGCAAAATGAATAAAACCAACGTAAATAACAAATAAATAAATAAGTTTGTCTGCATTATTGCAGTCAACTTTTTGTAAGGTATCACCACTGCTTAAGCATCGCCACCGTTCACAGCCTTGTTGCTGTAAACAACATTAGAAATACGACACTGCATGCAGAAAATCACTTTTTCAATACTCTTCACTTACTGAGTATAATACACTAATTGTAATATAGGAGTCTGGCTTACGGGATGATTTTGAAGATCATTTTTTTTTCCTTTCACATTAACACTCCCATGCATATCAAAATCAGAAAGATAAGCAGGAGCTGTTTGTGTTGCTTAGATATAGAATAAATCTTTATATAGTAGACAGTGTATCATGAAATAAAATGCTGTGTTAATTGATTGTGTACTTGTGATCTAGAAAGCCAGAAACTGCAGATGGACCTACAGAAGATGGAACTCTTGGAGGGCAAGATGGTTGATGAACTAGCTTCTCTTCAAGACAAAATAGAACAAACAAAAATGGATTTGAAGGTCTATAATAATTTGCCAGCTCTGAAAGCATCAGGAGAAGAGAAGAAACAGGTAATGAAAAGAATGAATCCTTTCATATGCAGACTTTTTGTGCTTTTGAGCACCTAGTGGAGGGGAATCCAGGTCTATGATTGGGGATCCTGACTGATGCCTGAAAATGGGGCTTGCACTCCAGAGCAAATGAATCCAGATGCTTTTCTGCTTATACATATGACTAGGTATTTGTAGCAGGCTATCAACTGGATACCTTTTGATAATTTCTTTCTACAAAATTTCTCATTTAGTGATTCATCTAAACTTTTCTGCTGTAACTTATGTCCACCCATAAGTTTGAATTTAGCAATCATGGAATCAAAACACTAAAGAAAAATTATTCTGCATGTATTTTCTCTAAGACAGACTCCATCTAAAGCACTTCCTGCTTTGCAGGTGATAAATTTCCTACAAATTCTTAACATTAGCTTTCCTGCTAGTGCTACAAGCCTCCAACTTGGTTACAGCCATTGAATAATGTTTTTAGGATAGAACCTGCATGCTAAAGCATTATGTGCTCTTTAAGCTTATGATTGTGTTCTGAAAGGAAGAAAAAGTAGCATCTTGAAAGCTAAACTAGACTCATTTGTCTTTAACCCAAAGCAAATTAACTCATCCGTTAACTGGTTTATGTTTTCTTTTTTTCCCAACTAGAGACTCCAGGATGACAAGGAAAAATTAACAAAACGAACCCATGCTTTCAAGAAAATAATGGAACACTTGAATACAGAGTATGAGACAGTAAAGAGAGAGCTGCAAGAGAATGAGACACATTCTCAGGTATAGATCAAGCTACATACTATCTCTTCAGTTGTTTCCATTGTAGTTTCAGTTTTCTCATGCACATGAAGCATTGTATTGACAGAATCCATTTATCCCTTCTCAGGGAGTTCAAAATTATGTGCTGTAAATGTGTAGCCCTGTTTTCTGTTTTCAAACAAAAGTTAATATCTTGCCAATAAATTGCTCATAAGCTTTGGATTTCAAAGTCACTAGCAGAGGTCTCTCTGAGCTTAAAAATTGGGTGAATCTTGAACTGTTTGTATTAATCTTGCTCAGAACTCTTCCCCTTTTGCCTTTCCTCTGCTTGAGGAGTTTTGAGGACCAGCTTAAGAAATTACAAGAAAAAAGAGTCACTGGTAGTCAGATAAGATCCCTTTTGCTTTTAAAGTTATTGTGTCAGTAAGCTTTTTCTTGCAACTTGTAACATTAATTCCATTTCAGTTTTCCCAATCCTTCTGCTCCTTGCAGAACATTGAATTTTTAGGGTTTGATGAGTCTTCTTAAACCCAAGGAACTTTGGTATATGAGTGTATTTACTTTTACATTTCCAAAGTGAATCAGGAAAGATGATGTTTGTAAAATCTTAAGCAGCTTTTTTTCTTCCATTATAAACACCCCAAAATCACTGTCATTTTGGCAACAAAGCTTTAATGGCATATAGGTTTGAATGCACAGAAAGAAAATGGACAACATCAAAATAAACTGAAAAAATGGAAATTGATTATTTTCTCTTCATTTCACAGATTTTAATTGTTTCAGGATGTTGAAGTCTTTGTCTTTAGAGCTGTTATTTTTTTCTGATTCAGTTAAAAGTTGAAAGAGATATTTGTACATGTTTAATTTAACTTTCTTCTGGAGTGAGTTTTATGGAGCAGATGAGAGGGCATAGCTCTAAATGAGGAGGTATATGTATGGATTCATAGCATATGATTATTGTGGGCTAACTCTAAAGTGATAAATCCCCAAAGCTACATGCCAAAGTCCGCAAGACTTCAGTTATTGTTTATGTTTTATGCCAAAATCAGATTCTTATTCCTAGAGGTTATGCAAATCAGACCTGGATACCCAGCCAGTGTTAAGATATGCATAATGATGCAAAAATTTTGTATAAAATAGCATTATAATGTACAGCATTTCTTTAGTTCATTAAGCTGTGGCAGTTCTATTTCAATGGGTGCAAAAAGGATTTGTTTCTTTGCTTTTTATGTCATGAGAGAAAAAGTCATGAGGGTGCATAAATATAAAATGGCTGACTAGTTGACATTCGTCAAGCATTTTGAAGTACAAATAGCATTTGCATCTCTTGAGGGTTTGGGCAATTTTGTAAGCAGTCGACTGTATGAGCTGTGGCCTTCAAGGAGTTACTACAAAAATGCACTGAATATTTCCTTTTATATATATCAGACAGGCTACTATACTGGCTGTACTGCATGTACCAGTGTCTACAAAGACAGCAATAAATATTATATTTGATCAGAAATACCATATCTTGGAAATAAATGACTGGCATGTTTCAGTGAACAAATACACTAGGTAACTTATTCTTCACTGAAAGATTTTTGTATAATATAGGAATTATTTTCGTATAAACTTCTAGCTTAAAAATAAGCTTTTAAGTAAAATCTTACTATATTTTACTAATTTATTACCTTAGTTTCCACTGAAAATTTAGTCTCAAAATGATTTTCAGGTTTTGCATTTAAAAATAACATCTGCATATCTTGAAATGCAGAACCTTGAACAGTAGTATCAGAAAAACAAATATAAAATTGTACTGTAAGGAAGCAGCCATCGATATAATGTCCGCATTAGTTTCCTGTTGATGCTGAAAGTATTGAAGAAGTGCCAGCACTTAACCCACACTCCTACAATCTTCTTGCTGCAGCTCTGTTCTTATCACAGCTTCTGGCATCAGACAGGAAACTAAACTATGGAAGTAAGGAAGTTTCTTCTGTATAGCTGAAAGTCCAAGACAGTGTCAGGAAATATTGTATCTTTGGTGATTTTAGATCTTACTGATTTTAAAAAGAGATCATTTAAATGATATGAACTATAATGAGAATTAGTATCTCTCTGCAGTGTTTACCTTTTTACTTCTCACTTGCTTACACATTTCCTTATACGACAAGTCTTGAATTCTCAGGTGACTTTTTTTCCACCTACAACTGCAGGTAAATGCAGTGCTTTTATATAAATAGAAGTATGAAGTGCTAAATTATATATAGGTTAATCATTGGCAGTTTTAAAACAATTTTGCTATTGTTTCTCATTTCTGTGTTTTGGGTTTTTTTTTGTGAAATAGCTTTGATCTTATCAGGTGATAGGGTACAGGGTGTTCATATAACCTAGTTTTTTTCGGAGATTCTTTGTATAAAGTACGTATGTAATAATAATAGTTTTCATTTTTTGTTCTTTTTATGTTTTCAGCTTATAAATTTGGAGAGGAAGTGGCAACACCATGAGCAAAATAACTTTATGATGAAGGAATGTATCCTTTTCTTTAAGAAATACAGTAAAATTCATGCAGTGTATTAATTGAGGAAGAAGTCTGTTTCCTCCAGCAGAATAAGGCAGGATGGAATTGGCAGCAGAAGACAGGGGAGGAGGGGAAAGGAGATGCTTTGCAAATGTCTGTTTAGCTGATAGATATTGTATATAGCAAAACTTTCATGTGTTATCTGAAACAATTCTAAAGCAAGAGATTGGTCTTGCAGTCTGGAGTTTTCCTGTTGGATCAGTCTTGCATTAACTTTCATACAAATATCATCCTATCATCTGTCCAGTGTTATCTGAAATCACGCAGCAAGTGTAGCATTGTTGGAAAATCTGTGTAGTATGGTGACTTTACGTGGTAATTTGCAATCTTATAACACCATGACATCAGTTATGAAAAAGTAAACAAAAAAATTCTGAGCATTTGCTCTATTTCTTATCAAATAAAAGAGGAATTGCATATTAGAGGGGAAAATTAGACAAATATTGTAAGATACGACAAGAGGTGCTTTTGCTGCAAAATGGGCTGGGATGGGGGAAGTGCACTGTAGCTTTCTCATTATGCGTTGCTTATTGAAAACTTGCATTCCATTAATCATAGAATCATAGAACAGTTTGGGTTGGAATGGACCTTAAAGATCATCTAATTCCAACCCCCTTCCTTCCACTAGACCGACCTTCTGCTAGGTTGCTCAAAGCCCTGTCCAGCCTGGCCTTTAACACTTCCAGTGATGAGGCATATAAGACCTTCTAAACCATCAGCAAAAGCTTGTTTTTCATAAGGTAGTTTTTGAAATTAGCAAAAGCACTGAATTATTTGTAATTAGAAATGATGGTTCTCATCTTGTATTATTCTCCGTAGTTACTGAAGAGATCTGAGTAGGGTATAGTTACACTTTTATTTTATATTTTAGGGACTTCAAATTCACTGCAATACGTTAACTTCTGTAAAATGATTCAGGTAACAAAAAATCTATAATCTCAAAGGTGCATATAACCCACAGTTATATGATTTTTACAGTATAAATATAGTTGGTAAAAGCAACAGCAAAACTGGACCACACCATCAAGTGTTGGGTGTTGAACAGTGTACATGACTACATGTCTCAGCAAATGGCACAAGAATATATTTCGGGCAACTCAGTATCAGCCTGGTCATCAGGGAAATAACAATAATAGTACAGGATATGCGTATAGCATTATCTTTTTCATATTCCAGATATCCCACTTCTCGTATCTGATAAGTGCTGTGAAAAAAATAAGAAAAAAATCTTGGACAATGTAAGGTAATTAGCACCTCATCTATGAAGAAGACTCTACAGGAATATCTTACTAAGGCAAAAATCTTAGATCCTATATTTTCTAACACAAAAAACTAAAACAAACCAAGAAAAAAAAGGTTTATATTAAAAGCACCTCCTTACTTGCTACAGTGTATTGCCTATCCAAATGTGAACCCCTTTGCAGAGTAAGTGACACAACTGAATCTATGGCTGTAAATAGCTGAGTGACTTCACCCTGTGGAGAAGGGCTTGGGGGTGCTGGTCTATGAGAAACTGAACATGAGCTGGCAGTGTGTGCTTGCAGCCCAGAAGGGCAACCGTGTCCTGGGCTGCATCAAAAGGAGCATGACCAGCAGGTAGAAGGAGGTGATCCTGCCTCTCTACTCTGCTCTCATGAGACCTCACTTGGAGTATTGTGTGCAGTTCTGGTGTCCTCAACATAAAAAGGACATGGAACTGTTGGAATAAGTCCAGAGAAGGGCCACGAGGATGATCAGGGGCTTGGAGCCCCTCCTGTACGAAGACAGGCCAAGAAAGTTGGGGCTGTTCAGCCTGGAGAAGAGAAGGCTGTGTGGAGACCTCATAGCAGCCTTCCAGTATCTGAAAGGGTCCTATAAGGATGCTGGGGAGGGACTCTTCATTAGGGACTGTAGTGATAGGACAAGGGGTAACGGGTTAAAACTTAAACAGGAGAAGTTTAGATTGGATATAAGGAAGAAGTTCTTTACTGTGTGGGTGGTGAGGCACTGGAATGGGTTGCCCATGGAGGTTGTGAATGCTCCATTCCTGGGAGTGTTCAAGGCCATGTTGGACAGAGCCTTCGGTGACATGGTTCAGTGGGAGGTGTCCCTGCCCATGGCACAGGGGTTGGACCTAGATGATCTTAAGGCCCTTTCCAGCCCTAAGCTTTCTGTGATTCTATGACCTGAAATGATTTTCTTTGCAGTGTTACAATGAGAAGAGGCTTCCACAAGTGACCTATTGCCTATATACATGAAAATAAAACTGACTCAGGCAATGTACTCTTTTTTTATTCTTTTACAATGCTTGGCATGAGATTGCAGCTAGTAAATTGGTGTAAATCTTTTAGACCCAGTTTGAGGTTTTTCCATTATTTGCACCCCTTGACAGTTTTCACAGAAGGAAACTTACTGTATTGTGGTTTCCTTATGGTCCCTAATTATCCTAATATTTATACTGGCAGCTTGTTTCCTTAGTTCTTTTAATCAGTCATAGCAACAAAAAGTCAGGAGAGTGACTACCAGCCAATAATGAAGAACGTGAGAAAGCTGGTCACAGAATACAACAAAGCTCTCATAGAAGCTTTACAGAACACCAAGAACTGAATCCAGGCACTTCCTTCCTGCCCCAGGGGACCAACAATGAAAGATGTCCACAGGCCGCATGGAAAACTAGATGCTGAACTCATTCACTCACCACTATGGCAACAGACTCTTAAAAGTAGTTCTTTCAGGTTTTTAGAAGTCACAGTTTTTAATACTATTCCTCTTTTGCAACAGTTAGTTAAAATTTTAGAAATTAACTTCTGAGTTTTATAAACTTGTAGAAATTAAAAAGAAATACTGCGCAATGAGTGTAAAATCATCACAATATTTTACTGAGGCCCATTGCTGGATTGAAATGTGAAACTTTAGCCTGCTTGCACTCTAGTTGTCTTGTAGGCCTATCGCTGCCAAACATAACAGGAGTTTTTTCCTTGAATAAGGATTACCTGGCAGGCTGTCATACACATTATCTTAAATGAAATGTATAATAAGATTAATGGTAATATAACATCCCTATTTAAACAGCAACTTATGACAAAGAAGGAAAGCACCTAAGGAGGACAAGCATCCTTTTGAGTCAGAATTGCTTTATACTATAAATGTCTTATAATAAAATAGTCTTACAATAAAAGCAAATGTACTTTATGTATTAGAAAATTTTCATTTCCCAATAGAGAACTGATTAACTTCTTTATATTTTTTTAATATGAGAACAATTCACTTTTTTCATGCAAAGTGAAGCGTAACTATTACTGATCTTGTACAGAGCATTTGACTTTTGTAGTATTCACCAATAAAAGAAATAACAGGGAAAATTATTTGTATTTTCTGCAATTTTTTTTTTTCCCTCAGGTTTCAAGCTGCAGTGTCATGCACAACCTCTACTTTGAAAAAATACTTAGATCCAACATCATAGAAGAAAACCAGGACTGATGCAGAAATAACAATGTGTTTTTCAGAACTTTCAGAAAACATTTACATAAAACAAAATTTCCATGTGGGTATTTCCTGCACATTCTACATGTAATTAAAAACTCCCTATTGATAATTTTTTCCACCTTATATGTTGTAACCCTAGTCCCAGTCAAAGAGAAAAAAAAAAAGCACAATTGACTGTAGATAGGAATCTTAGCCAGACAGTAATCCAGCCTTTTTAAAAAATAATGACAAGGAGCAGGGTCTGGATTTGTAATTGTTCCACTCTCTTAGAAAAGTTTTCCAAAAAAGCAGTAGACTGTATGCTTCACTTCATAGAACTGGGGTAGACCAAGAATTAGAAAATGTGCTGAGTCGATTAAAATAGAAGTTCTGTATTTATGTCACTGAGTTTCTCAAATCTGTGATTGTCATTGGGAGTATAAAGAGTTATGTAAAGCAAAAATATTTAAGATTCTCACAGAGAAGAACATGTTTCCAAATTCAGCACAGTAAATGCTGTTGCTCTGTATATGTGTGTCTGTATAATATTTAGAGATAATAGAACAGGATTTCTATAAACCAAGGACTGTTATCTAGGGGAAATTTCCACTAATGTCTCTTCCTTCCTGTCAAAGTTTCAGCTATTGCAGAGAGAGCCCATTATTTGCTGAGATAAAGTTGAAGTCTAATATTCTCACCAACCGAATCATCAGAGATGATCTGAATTCCACTTCTGCTACAATAACACATTTTAATGAACAATGGAAAAAAAGCTGCAGACTGAGTAAACAGACTGCTTTAAATTTGCTTCCACTCAGGGCAGGGGATAGTTTTATTCTTTGGTAGTGATTCTGTAAAATAGCAGGGCAGAGTTTACAGATTTTTGTGGTGTTCCCAGGAGATGCTTGTCATAGAAGTCCTCTCTCCAGCATGATGTTTTTGTGCTGTTCAGGGATCTCCAGGTTACCTGTTCCTGTCTCAGAATCTTGTCAATTGTTCTGACTTTTAACAGTTCATCCTGATGGCCCTGGATTATGGTCATAGTACCCGTAGCTGAAAAGAACTGTATGGATTCTAAACGCTGAGGTACACAGCAGGCATTTTATCTCTCTCAAGGACATTAACAACTTATTCCCAGAAGTGAGCTGAGTAAATTGTATCCATATCTAGCTCTCAACATCTCAGTGAAAATAACTTGTGTTTAAGAAAATATAAAAAGAGGTAATCTTCTTATATTTTCTTAAACACAAGCTTAAGTACCAGACACATGGCATTTTTTCACCAAAGTTCTTGTGTGTATCAAGACAGTTACTCAGTTACACAGGTCTCTCTCTCCAGGCAATCTTTTATCCATTTTATGTGATGACTTCAAACTGAGAAGACATTAAGTGGCAACATCTATGAGGTGAAGAAATCTAAAACCTTTTCTGCTCACCTCTCTCACCAAGGCTGATTAGACCACACAGTGAGCCCCAAGACAATTTTCAGTCCACCTCACTGTCCACTTACTTAGCCTGTACTTTGTCAGCTTATCTATAAGGATCTGATGGAAAACCATGTCAAACACCTTGCTGATGTTGAGGTAAACACCTACACCTCTCTCCTTGCTCACTGAGTTAGTTACCTCATTGTGGATGGCTATTAGGCTGATTAAGCACCATTTCCCCTTCATGAATCCATGCTGCCTGCTCACAATCACCTTCCGATCCTTCATGTGTTTGGAAATGGTTTCCAGCATAAGTTGCTCCATTCTCAGGGATTGAGGTGAGGCTGACCAGCCTGTAGTTACCTGTCTTGCTCTTTCTCTTCCTGAAGATAGTCATGACATTTGCTTCTTTTCAGTCTCCGGAACCCCTCTTATCACCATGAAAAAACAATAAGCAAGCATGGCCTCACAATGCCATCAGCCAGCTTCTGCACATGTGTGTGCATCCTTACAAGCCCTACAGATTTATGCATAGTTTGTTTAAAAGTTGCCTCACTTAGTCATCCTCCAGAAAGATGCTACTGAGGCATTAGAATACCAGGTTTGGCAGTGTCTGTGAATCCAAATCCCACTTCACTGTCACACTGCACAGAAACAAGCGTTTCAATTTTAAAATCTTCAACCAAATGGTCTGTTGTTTCTATGTTTGCTCTTTGCATGTTGAGCATAGGAATGAGTGTCATTCTTCCCAGCTCATGATGGGATGATACTGCACCAACCTTGTTCCCCTATTCAGAGATATCGTGCATCCAGGCTAGCTGTGGTGTTGCTGCAAGCATGAGGTAGTCGTCTTGTTGGTCTTCTTGCTTCATCTTATTTCCATTGCTTTTCATTGTGATCAAAAAAAAAAAGGGTATTTTTCTGTCAAAATGAGTTGATTTTTTTCTCCTTCTGTTAATGAGCTTTAGAAGTCAACATTCTGCATTCCTATGTGAAATTCCAGGTGAGCAGAATACTGAGGTTCTTTTTTAGTTCTTTCTGCCTGACATTATTTAATGTTTCTTAGTGCTGGTGTGGTCTGTTTCACAGCTGGAGGAGTAAGTTTCCAAAGTGAGTGGTTGTAAAGTCTGGTTTTTTAAGTCTATTTTTCTGCTGCAAGTGTAAGACAAAAATACAAGGCATAAGACGGATCTTATGATGAGATACTAGCCATAAAATACCTTCGTTTGAGGAGAAAGATGTTAAAATGCTTACTTTATAACAACTGTTCTGCAAAGTATCTGCTTTGTGTGAACTCCTTGGAAACATGTCTCAGTGATAAAGCATCTTGGTGATGTGGATGTGGCAATTGTTTGAAGTGAAAAAAACCCCTCAGATTCTAAGATCACAAAATTGGCATTCACTTAAACACATACAGAGTGCTGAATGCTAGCTGAGTGCTGTACGTATTTTAGATGATAATTCGGCCAAAGCAATACTGTGGAGTGCACATTAATCTCTTCAGAGGGGAACTGAATTACTCCCAAGCCAGTGTCATCTTTCTCTTTTTTTTGGTTAAGAGGAAGGAAGCCTTTAAGCATTTCGTAACTGCAGAGATGTTCTGAATTCAAAATCCCAGCTTTGATCAATCATTCATTGGCATTGGCAGAAGTTTGAAGCAGAGGAAGAAATGTTCCGTTCGCTGGTTTGCAGTGTTCTCCTCTCAGGAAGGAGGACTGGCTGGTCAATATGCCAGATGTGTGAAATGGAGGAAGTCTCCCACATCTTAAAGAAAAAAACAAAAAAAAAAGAGCCAGAAATGTAAAATGATCCACTCATTTCCTCTTGTAAAGCTAATTCCTTGAAAGCTACAAAGTGGCTGGGCTTGATTCACTCAGCACTGGTATCTTTGGATCAGGCCCAAGAGTTCTGCTGTGCAGCAAGGGATGAGTAAGGTACAAGACACTGGTCTCCAAAATACATCACAAATTTGCCCATGAATACTATTTCAAGTGGGGTGAGAAGGACTCACCATCTCTGAAAATTAGAAAATTAAAATAATTATTATAGCAGAAATTATCAGTAGTATCAGTCACCCCAAGAGTTATGCATGAAAGAAAAAATTCCAAATAAAGCCTTCAAATCTTCTGTATCCTTCCTGTTCCTTCTTCCAAATTAAATGAAGTGCTTAGTGGCTTGGACTTGTGTTCACATTTTTTAGGATAATTCAGCTGAAAATTACTGAAGTTCTTTATCTATATGCAAATCTACATTTTAACTCCTCACCTTGAGATACACGTTTCTCTTTCACGCTTCCATATTTAAAGAATTGCAAAAAATTGTATTGATCAAACACTAAAGTATTCCATTTAGAAATCTTTCTCTCACAGGGAAAATAAGAAAACTGAAGGTAAAGCTGGAGCATTCAAGAGAAGGAACAGTTACACTGCAGCTCACCAACAGTGCACATGTAGCTCTCCTAAATCAGTACAAGATTTTAGCCAATCCCAGTGTGACATCAATTTAGAAGCAGAGCAAAGTAGACAGCAAATTTATCAGTAAGTTGTACTTGATGAATGCTGATTGTAGTTAAATAAAATTAAATGATGCAGTCATCAAATAAAAATGACCATTAGAATCACATTAACAGTGTGAGATTAATTCAGTGGCAGATAGTTGGTCCAGTAAACAGGATTTTAAAAATGATTTTTGTTAACTTAAATGGATGAAAACACTAACCCTGAATGGATGAAAACAGTAACCCTGAGATCTAATGAACACAACACATTTCCTGGTCCTTGGAAGCAATAGTCAAATCTGCAAACCTCACGTTCAATAAGTGGCTTACACAATTAGTCTTTCTCTCTCCAAACTGCTCAGATAAGAAATCTACCTCATTAATGCTAGGCTACTTCAGGCAGTCATATCTTTACTGTGGTGCATCATTTGGGGTGATTCAATGTCAGTATCATGAAGACATTTAGATATACAGTTAAATATACTGTTAAATATATATTTGGATATACAGTTAAGCATTTATGTTAAACATAAATACAAAGACTCATTTGTCCTTCAAAATATATTATTGTAGAAAGAATAAGTAGAAAAGCAGTAACAGAGCAGAGGAGAAAAATCATAAGCTCTGTAGCTTTTGTATGAGCTCTGCTTATCTCCTGCTGAGTGACACCTCTTCAGGCTGGAAAATCTCATCTCCAGGCTTCTTTTGACTTTGGTGCAGCAAATTAACATCAGTTACATCTGTGCTCCCATAGCCTGGTCCTGAACCTGGTCTTGGCAGAGAAACAAAAGCTTGATTTGGAGTCAATTTAGCACATAGTCAGAATCACCTCTTTTATCAGATCTTTTAAAAACTAGAGTGGATGTGCTCAAAAGCAGGAAAACAATGCGCTCAAAAAGCAATGACAACAAGGATGCAGTTTTGTTGTTTTCATAACAAAAACTAAGTGGGATATAACTAGACTGCTCACTCTTACTCATGTGATTTCATATATGTGTTTGACATCATCAGGGGCCATCACCATTGCTGACTCATAGCTTCACTTCCCATGCTTGCTTTCTCCGTGTACTTTTTTAAAAAGTCTCTTTTGTCAACAATGAATTGGGAAACATAATTTTTTTGTTGTGCTGACAACAGGCCTTTGTAAAATCTACGTAAAGCCTATTTCAGCAAAATGCAAGTGACTCGCAAATTAAAAGTTTCCAGAGGAGAGACTTTAGTCAAACAGCCTGATGCCCTTCACAATGGCTTTACTGATACAGAGGCCCTAAAGTACTCCTCTGTTGTTTCATCAGCTGAACTTTCCAGTTGAGAGAAACCTGAGATTTCCATGACATCCTGTGTTTAATTCTGCTGTAGTAAATTCCCTTTTATTTCACTGGCTAGGAAGACAGAAAATCAACAGCTGTCTTTGGCTAAGGCTGTTCTGTTGACTGCTCAATACTCAGCCATTTTCCAGGCAATGGTCTCCTGAAAATCCAAGAGAAGCTCCTTTAGGAGAAGAAAACAAAAACTCTGAGCAAAAAAACCCGATGATATCTATGTTTGCAATCCTGACTTACCTTTTGAATATGCTTATGCAGGAGAGGCAGCAGAAAAAGCAAAAAGTAACTGCACCTCCACAGTGTGCCAAATGCAAGAGAATGAGCTACAACAAAAAACAGATTCTACTGCCTTTTCTACCTCACCTTAAAGTTTCTCACAACCACTCCTCTATACTGTCCTTTCCCTGTTATTACAACTTATCTTTAGCTATGTACCACAGAAACCTTTATCTACCCCCAGTTTCTACACTGCCACTGCACCTTGTAGGGATGGTCCTCCACCTGACCACTTTGACCAGCCACTGCACCTGCACTCTGCCTGGCCACCTGGATCCTATCTCTCGCTTCCAGGTAAAACAGACGGCTTAGGGGCTGCAGCTGGCCTCAGTGGCATAGGCTGTTCTGTAGGGAAGTGTCCTGGGTTCAGTAGTAGCAGTGATGTTTCTCCTTTCGTGGTAGCTGGTGCAGTGCTGTGTTTCGACTTCCAGCCTGGGAACAGTGCTGGTGATACCGATGTTTTCGGTTGTTGCTAAGTGATGTTTACCCTGACCAAGGACTTTGTGAGGCTCATGCTCTGCCAGGGAGGAGGGGAAGCCGGGAGGAAGCAGAGACAGGACACCTGACCCAGGCTAGCCAAAGAGGTATTCCATACCACAGCACGTCATGCCCAGGGTGCGGGGTAACTGGGAGTTACCCGTAAGGACACGGGCTTCCAGGTGGGACTCATTTCTTGGCTGGTGGTATTGTATTCTCTTCCCTTGTTATTTTCCCTTATCATTGTTGTCGTTGGTGGTAGCGGTGGTGATTTGTGTTGTACATTGGTTGCTGGACTGTTCTTGTCTCAACCCGTGGGAGTTGCACTCTTTCGATCCTCCTCCCCATTCCTCCTGGAGTGGGGAAGGGGAGAGCCCTGGGGGGAGGGCTCAATTGCTCTCAGCCCGGCACCACTCACTGAGAGTGAGTGAACAAGCTGTCTGGCTAGGGTTTAAACCACAACAGGGAGAACAGGATCTGTTTAAGAAAAGAAGCTTAAACTCTCTTATTTATGACCCTCTGCTTCACATTACCTGATTGTGGTGAGTAATAATTCCTAAAGTTCCTTTTCCACCACACATTAACATCATGTCAAGGCCAAAGTAATGGCTTGTTTCCAAAAGGCATAATACAGCCAGACGCTGCAAGAGGATATGTGCTTTCTGCTAACACATCTACCTGATTAAAGAAGTGCAGAGTGGCATTGTTTCTTTTTCCTCCTCACATATTTCCATGTGCTGCAGCATGTATGAATGGATTGAGACAAGCGTGCTGCTTATCTAAAGAGGAAAGCCTGGTGTCAGGAGTTCAGGGCACTTGACATATCATAAAATTAGGCTTTCAGCAAACAGAGTTATGAAAAGCCATGTTTAACACTAGGATTGTGTTTATGTGTTGAAAGACGATTTATTTCCTTGTTGTAACTAATTTAAAAACTCACGCATACCATTGTGATGGGCATTAAATTAGATGTGAATGCTGACATGTGTTAATCAGCAGTTAACCACCCACAAAAAACATGTTCCTGCAGGGAACACTTTAGAAATCACACAGGGGTTGGACAGCCTTTCTGCGCCCTTCAAGTACCTGTGGAAAAGACAAAGGGTGTAGTCTGTGGGGCCCAAATATCCTCATGAGGGTGGGCCATAGGCTTGTTCATTGGCCAGCCCAGTAGTCAAGAGTCTCTGCTAGCTCCATGAGCAATAAAAGCTAGAATAACTTGGTATCATATTTTATTTTTTCTCTCTTTCAGCTCAGTTTCTTTCATCAGCAACCTGGTTTTGCCAGAAGGCCATTTCCAATTCTTTTTCTCTTTCATAGTCAATGGAGGCTGAGATTTAGGATCCTCTTTTTTGTTGATCTGTCAACATAAACTGGGGAATAGATAGCAAGAGGTGGACGCATGCACAGGGTCTTGTTATGATATCATTGCTGCTTTGTAGAAAGGATAGACAATTTTATTGCACTTCTGTGTTGTTCAGTAATCAGAAGGATAATCAGATCATAAAAGTTTTAGTTCATAGGACAGAAAATTGGTATGACCTACTTTTAGGAAGACTTATCGTCTAATAGCACAGAATCATAGAATGGTTTGGGTTGGAAGGGACTTTAAAGATTATCTAGCTCCAACCCACCTGCCACGGGCACAGACACCTTCTACTACACCAGGCTGATCCAAACTCGTGCAACCTGGCCTTGAACACTGCCAGGGAAGTGGCATCCACAACTATAATGATGAAAATATGGAAGGTAAGGCTGGCAGACCCTTAAATATGAGTAAGAATACGCTGGAACAGTGAAATCCTTTAATTTCTACAGTCTAGCAAAAGCTTGTGTGATTAAGTTTGACATCAGTGGAAGCAATAATCAAACTGTGGCACTTAAAAACTTCCTATATAGAAACAGAGCTTACCCACTTATTACACATAAACAAGTACTTAAATGTTTGCTAAATCACAGATGCTATTATATGTTTCTTCAACGTGAAATCATATAATGAAACACAAAACAAATACATGAGCCTCCTGAGGCTGGTATCCTACCTAAATTCTGACCTGGGTAAGTATGTTTCCTATTCTCTAGCTTCAGCAAGTGTTTGCAGCCTTCTTGTGTTTGTGGAGTATTGCATATTCAGGCTGTTTGCTCTCATTCTGGAGATAGCTATCTTGTCATGGCAGATGACAAGATGATTCTTCAAAAATAATGAATAACTGACCTGGCCAATTATGCATACTGCAAAATCGGTATCAGAGCAGCAGTCCGTAAGCATTGCTTTGCATTTAGGTGCATTAAGAATAGAGATATGATGATGACCGGTTTATGCCCTGGGGAGTGAGATTTAAGTGAAAAGTTTATAAACCTTCCTAAGCTCACAGTAACAATCTGGAGAACCACAGCCTTGACTGAAATTGCTTAAGCCCCTGCCTCCAGCAAATCAAAAGATATTGAAAAGAAAATTAAAAATAGGTCGTTAGAAATAGGTTAAATGAGCAACAGAACAAAGTTATCCATTAGGTAGGAATTATGATAGTACTTAGTGTAATACAGTAAGTATTCTGCTAAAGTGCAACTGGAGTGTGGTTAATCACTGCCTTTCCATGCCTAAGAGCAGAAGAAAATGTTCACAAAATCGAAGACGGAGAAAAGTCCAGGTTGGACAGAGACTTGAGTGACATGGTTTAGTGTGAGGCGTCCCTGCCCATGGCAGGGGGGCTGGAACTAGATGATCTTAAGGTCCTTTCCAAACCTAAGTATTCTATGATTCTGTGTGTATTTTGGTCTGGAACCAGATCAAGTAAATATTTTATATTCTGCCTTCTGTAAGCCTCAAAGTGAAATTTTAGTAATGTTTTGACAACACATTGTGTTTTTGCACTGAGAGGGTATTTTCAGTTTAAGTTCCTAGGTGGTTTGGCTTTCAGTTTTGTTTTGCTAAGGAAATAAATCAAAGTATGGTCAACCCACACCCTATTTCCAAATGATGCTGAACAGTCACTTTTCTATACTTCTGTAAAAGTCACTCTGGGTGTTAGCATCTTGGCAGAACTACAGGACTTTCAAATGCTACATTGTCACATTGTCATGTGTTATATTTAGCCAACGGGTAAATAGGATTGCCCTTTATTTGCAATGCTGTTTGAATAGTGGAGTGCTGCCTTTCCATTTTTTTTTCTTTCCCTTTTTTTTTCTTTCCCTTTTTTTTTTTAATTTTTTTCTTTTATTTTTTTTCTTTGGTGGTTTTCTTTGTATTTTCCCCTTATGTTTTGTTTTAGCTTCTGAGTTTTGAGACCCCTGCTAAGCAATGTGGACATTTTGATCCCACTGAAGTCATAATAACTCTAACTTGGGTATGATTTATTATTGCAACAAGTTTTCAGTCTGTTTCCAATTGTCAAACATAGAGCAGAATCGTTTCCATTGAAGAACATGAACTAATGGAGTAGTTTGCTGGATTGTGGCTGGCTTTGAGCTATACTGGATTCATCTGGTTGGTTTGTTACTGTTTACTTCATATTTTCATTACTGGATGCTGAGATGCGTTGCAGCCAGCAGCTTACACATGGGTTTAATAAATCAGGGAAAATATGATAGCACCATGAGAAATTAACAGATCTGTGCTATGAGGAGGGGATGACACTTTCCCCCTACTGTACCTAGGTGGAGGAGCTTTTATTAGCACTCTCCCGCCTACTGGAGAATGCCATCATTGTTCCTATTTTGCTGATTGTGACCAACAGCAGTCCCCTGCTTCTCCAGCAGCTCCAGATAACCGTTTTGATGTATTGCTGGATGAACTGGATTTACACTGCCCTGCAGTCGTGCTGATACAAAATACCTCTAAGATCCTGCCTTTCCCATCCTAATCTACAAAGGAAACAGGAAAAAGGAACTTAAACTCCCTGTACTCAGACAGCAATGAGACTGTTCCAGCCTGCGCCAGTGCTATGATTTCTTGTCTGTGACTTGTAAACAGCGTTCCACAATGGAGAAGAGTAACCGGTAAACGTCTGCCCTGAGAAAAGGATACTCCATGAGCGACTGTAAGAACTGGATGGATATATTTTGGAAAGCATGGATGCTTTAGCACATCTAGTTCTCTATGGATTCAGCCTGATGATTTCAGGTAAGCCTTTGCTTTAGTATCTGTGGTGGAACTGTCATGCCTTTCTTCTCATGCAATGTGCAGACAAAGTGCATGACTCCCTACTCCTTACTTCAGCACTTACCTTTATAGATGAGTACTAACATTTGTTTCAGTGAGTCCACTTACCTCTCTGCAGCCCTCTTAAAGCAAGTGGGGGCAGGACTGTGTCCAAGCTGCTGGGGAGGGTTTAGCCACATGTAGAATCTGCTCCTACCTCTTTTCTGTTGTAGAAATAGTTTGTGGACACAGACAGAGACTACAACAGGGTTTCTCTTCTGTCTAATGGTATTAACTTCTTCACAAAGCTCACAACTTTGAAACCATTGGTGTCATTCCCCAACAATATCTGCTCTGTGTCTGATTTTATGAAATGGCTGTGTGGTGGGAAATGTGACATTTCTTGGCATTCCAGTATCTGATTTTAGACAAGGTTTTAGACAGACAAGATTCCAGAACTGAAATCTATGTGAAAGTGGACAAAAAGGGCACCTTATAGAAGATCAGTTAATAACACTTCAAATACAGCTAAGGAGTGGTTCAATATTATCAGCAAATGTCATTAGTTCAGCAAGTCAGAATTTAGTCATAAGACATCTGGAGAAATGGTACACAGTAAGACTAACTAATGGAAACTTATTTTATAGTATTCAGAGAATTAATGTTAGAGATGGTTTGCTGAAGGTATCACTAGCAGAGCCCTGAGGAAGCCTGTTCTCTTGCCATCAGATTCCTAATTGTTCAGCATTTGAGTGTTGTTTCACCGTCCATGTTTTGCTTTTTTTGGCCAGTTTGTTCTGGGTAATATACTAAGCAAAATTGGTAAAACAGAAATACAGTTTACACAATAACCTTAGGCTTAACTCATTCCTAACCATTTCATTGAGGCATGTATATGTTCTTCCAGTCCAGCAAAAAGGTAATATGCTATAAAACTGCAGGTTGTCCTGCAAGGAAAACCAGAAAGTAGCAAGAAAAAGCAGAAGTCTTCACTGCTGTGTAACTAGCTTGAAAATTCACAAATCTTCTGGATTAGCAGCATGCAAATACCTAAGAGAAATTATGAACAAATGAGTTTGCAATTTTACTTTTGGCACCTAGAGATTAACACAGGGAAAAATATATGTTTAAAATCTGTTGAGTATACGTTTGGTAGTATTCTTATCTAGCCTTTGGTGTAATAGTCTGCATATTGTTTACCAAATCCTCTTTTGTGGCTTTAATTATGCACATTGTTTCAGCCTATTTAGCCTTCAGATCACTTCAGCTTTTCACTTGAAGGAGACAACCTGGTGCTGCAAGCAGCATGAAAGAGAAGAAAAGGAGTCCAGTTATCCCAGCTCTTTTTCCTTGTCTCTGCTGTTTCTCTACATCAAAACATACACCTGATACAGCAGGCAAGCGACATTTGTTGAGTCAGAAGTAGGGGAAGAACAAAAGTTGTCTGCAGAGATTAGCTGTAAACATGGGCAGTGCAGACAGCTCGGTACTGAAGAGCTGCCCGTCAGTGCCTTTTCCACAGGGGCTGAGCAGCGAGGTGTGTGCTGTAGTCACACCCATCTCAATAGATCTGTCAGCTTTCCCGCTTTTGTTTGAGAATGATATCATGTTTCCTGGGGCAAGCAGTGGAAGACAATGCAATCCCGCTTTCCTTTAGATACTGCAGGCGGAGTTCAGGAAAGCAGGAATGACATTCCCTGAGCAGGGGAGGCTTTACACTCAACGCAGACAGTGGACTGGCTTAACCTTGTCCCCAGTGATCATGGGCTTCTTCATGGGTGTGTTGCTGGGTAGGCACAAAATCCACTCCACCCTTTTCCAAAGCAAAGACTGTTGTCTTGGCTCCTGTTACGAGAAACGGCCATTGATATAATGTCTTTTCTTGTTGTTGTTCTAATAAAAGTGCTCCATTTGCAGCTAAAGATCTGATTTGGAAAGTAACATTCAAAATACATACGAATGCTTACTTTTGAACTGCTTGACATAGCAAATGTTCAGTTAAACTGACAAAGGGTTGAATTTTATCCTACCGGCATTCGTGAAACTAGACTGAGCATCACCACACATTTTTATTTTGGTTCATTTTACTGCACTGAGCATTTTGTAGAATCAAAATGATCCTGGAATCCATCCTGAAGTATGGATTCAAACCCCAAGGTTGTGACTAGGTACAATCTAGTTAAGTTAGTTAGGTTCTGACCAAAGAGAGCTGCAGACTCACCTATTCCCTTGGAAGGCAGAGGAAAAAGCAAGGAATGAGTGTCAGATGTCGCCTTTTCCCTTTTAACATCCTCAAATGGTCTGATAATTTGCTTTCAGATTCTCACAGTTGGCTAACTCTCAAAAATGTTTGTGTGTAAGCCTTATTTTAGCAAGATGGCCTCCATCAGTAAGAGACTGTAGAAACCAGCAACAATTAAAACCAGTTTCAAGCCCATTTCTTTGACTATTTCTGGGAGGAAATAAATACGTTGTCTAGTGCCTCTCTTCTGCAAGACAGATGGAATCTTCTGTGCCTAAGCTTTGTTCTACCAATAATCTTAAATCTAAAAATACTGGATTTCTTTTTGTGTGTGTGTGGACCCATCTATGGTAAAGACTCAAAAGGTTTATTAACCTTTTCTGTTAAGAAAGGGTAACAGTGGAGATAACAATGGAGTGGCATTCAGTGGTAGCTTTCTAACATCCTCATTGATGGCTGTGTTTTCTTTGGGATCAATATGAAAAAAACCCTGATAAATCGTATATATTATTATTATTATTACATGACACATTTACATATTTATAAATTTAAGCAACTTTTAACATACATTACTGTGCACAGAAGCACTGTTATGATGCTGTAGGCTCTTCAAATTTACAAGAAGTCATGATTTTTAATTAGACTGGAAAAATTCTAATGATAGTTTCAAGACCTGTTTTTCTCTTGACAAATTTAACCTAACCTAAAGAAAACCTATATAAACTCTGGTTAAGACACACCTTTGACCATGAGCAGGCACTCATGTTAGGATATTATTCTTCCGATAATTAAAGGACTAGGCCTGTGTGAGTATCTTCAAACATGCTGCTGTCAGATCAAATCATAGATTTAATTTCTTGTTCCTGAAGTGCATTTGATTTGTGAGACAAAGCAATCCCATCTGCCTGCCACACTTAGGTTATTTGCCAAGAGGGAAGAGTATCCTGGAGCCTTTTTCATGAGTCTGAAATTTACACGTAATTTAGACTCTTCTTGAGATGTAGCCTTTGTATAATCCAGGAAAGATTGTCCTGCCACAGGGATCACTGGTTGAATCTCTGACCTGCTGAATGTTAGTGTGTCTGCACAGTTCTGTTAGGACAATCATGATTTACAAATCTGTCTTATGGGAGAAAGAGAGCTGTTCTGGTTTAGTTACCTTGCTGCCTATATGTTTGCAAAGAAACAAGTTCCAGCTGTGAATTAACTCATTGCTCCTTGACTCTGCAGCTAGAAGGCAAAAACAACAGCAGGCAGCTCTATGCACTGACCCTAAGTAGAATTACAAAAGTGGGATGATTCTCTCTGGTTTGCCCTTCTATTTCTCATCTTTGCAGTTTGCTTTCGGTATATGCCTGGTTCAGACCCAGCGAGAGGTAGAGTAGCTATTAGGAAGCCTGTGTTCCCAAAGGCCATTTCAGCAGTGGGGAGTAATCAGGAGTGAAAAGGCATTGCATCAGACTCTGAGGAATAAAATCTAAAAGAGTGAAATGGAATTATGCTACATTCACAAGTGTTAATGTGTTATTGTTTTAGATACAGATTTCTTATATATATACACACTATGTATTTTAGATTTTGGGATTATTTAGTCATAATTAAGATGGTTGGATGGATTTTTTTTTAATTTCATTTAATGTAAAAATTTAAGTAACATTTTGCAATAGACTGACACAAGAATTTCATCTGTAAAGCGTTAGGTGGACGGGGGGGGGGGGGGGGGGCATAGAAGTCAGGACTGACTGCAGCTAGCAGCTTGCTTTAGGACAAGAGAGATGTGTAATTGGTCCTTCACAAAGAGAATTACCTGTGTTAGAAACCTGATCTGTATTGGTCACATAGATTTGAGCCTGCATGGCCCAGACCATCTTTCAAACACGAAACTCCTGTTTGTCTTGCCATGGAAAAGCAAGAAGTCATTGTGATGTGTGGAGTGTTGGATAGGCATAGAAGAAATGAAGCAAAAATGGATTCGCCTTCCACTTGTGCGACATATGTATAGTTCCACGGTCAGCTCCCACTGTGATGCAAGACCTGTCTGGGACTAGGCGGATGAAAATCTTTGAGAAACTGTGACAAAGACCTATCCTCCGAAGACAGCATCAATACTGTGCTAGTGGCAAGATCATACTTAGGATGCTGTTCCACTGTGGTTTCAGAGGATACATGTGGGGAAACTTGAGACCTGTTAAGCATTAAAAATGCTGATTTTTTTTTAAGGTACAGGTTTGATAATTGCTCTTCAACTAGCACCCAAACTAAGAACAGGCACTAATAACGTTAAACCAGGGTCGTATCACAGAGAAGTAAAAAAATCCATCAAAATTAATTTTGTAATTCAGCTCTAGGAAAGGCAAACACTTTCAGGGTATGAAGATAATAGGAATTTATTATGTTCTGGAAGGGTTTTGAAATGGTTCATAAATGAAATTTCTGTATTCAAGGGTACTATATATGTAAACTTTTTACTTCAAGACTGGTATTTTGTTGCCTGGTATTTATTTACTTTTTACATTGTGTCAGCCTGTCCTATGAAGCGGCTTGGTTAATTTCCCCTTTGGACTACAACAGGTCCTTCTTGACAGTGCAGTTCCATCTGCACTTCTGACTGTGCTGATGATTTTCTTTTGTGTTATTTTCAGGCTGCCACTAGTCAGGGCCCTGAGCCTCATTAGTCACAAACTGTGCTTAGCACCAGAAACAACTCCCATTACTCTACTTGGCAAAATCAGTGGTGAAGTGAGAGTACTGTAGAGTTCTGATATAGCGAAGTGATGTTTTAAACTCTATCAGAGACTTTCTTGCTCTTTGATCAGACCTATGTCTGGGATGTGTTCCAGGGAATTCCTGAGAGCCATTTCTTCCAGATGGTCCTCACTGAGTTTTCCTGGTGCAGCACAGCACAGAAAACATGATGACCCTGTGCCCGTATGAGCGGCATTTTGATAGGGAATGAGACCACTGAGGGACTACAACGACAGTGTGATACACACTAATTCTCTGCTCAGCACAATTTCCCCAGGAGTATGTGTACTAGAGAAGTTCTGAAAAATACATCCAGGTATAACCTAACAAGGGAGAGCACAACCCTGTGGTTAAGGATGAGTGGAGAGAAACAGCAAATGTCTCCCTGCATTCATTTTGTTGTCTGGGTTATATGGGTGTGCTGTTATTTAAACTTACCGATTTAGTGGGTGACATTTTCCCTGTGGTGGAAGAGCCCAAAACACTGCACCACAATGAGTAAATACTGGGCAATGAATCCTCTGTGCATGTTATTTCCCATTTCTAACATTAGTGTTTTCAAGTGCTCTGTCTTCTCAGAATCTGCTTGCACGCAGAGCAAATTGCCTTCCTGATAAGGTCAGTTCTTCAAGGACCAGGGCAGGAGTCAAAGGAGTTTTTCAAGGAAGCACAGAGAACTATCACGGGTACAGGGAAAGGGAGTTTCCTGTCTGTATTTTTGTGCTTTGCTCAGAGAGCTAAATCCTGTTGTCCTTATTTGGTCCTTACATACTTAAAGTCTTCATTAACATCAAGGGTAGGATTTGCCTAAATTTTGCTAGACTAAGTAAATTCCTCTTTAGCAAGGCTAGTTGGGTTATTTTAAGTTGCATTACCAGGAAGAGATGCTGTAGGAATCCCTAAGCATACGTATATTTTACACTTTTCTGGGTTCCCCCCCCCCCCCCCCCCCCCCAGTCTGAGGGTAGCAGCTCTCAGTGCAGTCAAAGAAAGCACTTCTATCACCTCAGAGGCCTAGACTGATTTAAACTGGCAGTCCTGCTAGATTCTGGGTTAAACAAGTGAGTTGCCTTCTAATCAATGTGCTGCTAGAGTGCTTTTTTCATTTTTTTTTCCCCCAAAATACACCTAAAGCACAGCTGTCCTTACTGCAAAGATTTCACTTGTATATATTGTAATTTCTGCTTGCACTATATTCCAGCTGTGAAACCTTAGCTGTCAAATTATGCCTGGCACACAATTCCATACTTATGCATAGGTATTACTACCTTTTAGACAAATAAAGGCCTTGTAGTGTTTCTCTAGAAGACACGAAACTTCACCTGCGCTCCATCTGCTTGATGAAGGTGTCTAGGTTACTCTGCAGTGCTTAATATGACAAAACCCCACATATATTTAGACAATCAATCAGAACACTATCCATCCACCAGTGGCTAGAATTTGATTCATCTGGAATAAGCACAAGAGTAAATAAGCAATATGCCTGAGCTGTGATTGTTCTACACTTTGATTACACAATTTGATTAATACAAAGAAACAGAAAAGCTTTCAGCAAATGCCCTGAATCTACTTTGCTATTTCTTGCATAGGGGTCTTGCATGGGGATCAAAGGCAACATGAAAGTTAGTCCTCAAAACTCACAATTCCACTACTTTTTCTTAGTGTATTAAAATGTTGAGATGCAGGGGGTGGGAAAGTATTCTTTTCACCTTTCAATCTGTGTTGGAGTTAGAGAACAGAGAAATGATAGAGAAAAGAAACTTGAGCCTTGGAAAAGCAGCCATCCTCTGTAGGACCCCAGCAACTTGGGCCCATACCCCTGTACTGGAAAGACAGGTGCAGCTCTGTGCCCTGTGGGTGCTAGGCACAGTCCTGATCTGCAGTAGCCTGCCTCACCTCAACACAGATCAACACATCAAGTCATGGAGTTTGTATCCAGATTTGATTCCAAGTTTCACAGAATTCTGCAGAAATTAGGATCTTGCAGTACTTGGCATGTGATCCTTGCTGAAAGAAACTGAAGCCCTCTGCTTTCAATGTTGGTGTCTGTTGAATTACACCTGCCTTCAGGTGATGCATCAGACCCATAGGGAGAGCACAAATGCTCCTCATATAAAAGTAAAAACATTGAGATAAATGCCCTACAAAATGAATGTGTGAGTGTGGCCCCGTTTCTATCACTTACTTCTGTATCTTTGTTTGAAGGATTGGTTTTTGCACGTGCAGCGGGATGAACTGACTTCTCCGACCTGCACCTTTATGCAACACACAACTGCAGTGGCTCTTGCGCCCTTTCCAGAAGGCTTCATTCCTCCATTGTGTAACCGCAGGTTATCTGGGCTGGCACATTAGAGAGTGGTAGCTGTGGCAGGCTGGCTGGGTGTGGTGAGCATCAGTGTGCTGTCAAGATACTTAGGTCCCCAGGGTGGCTGCTGGCATTGACAGCAGAGGAGGACCTCCTCCCTTGGCCCCAAGCACTAGAGGGACTCACGCAAAGACTGCAGTCAGCACTAAGACCTTTTGACCTCCCTTATCTAAGACTATACCCCTTCCTTCCAATCTGAGGAACATTTGGAAGCTGAGTGGCACTAAATATTAGGTGTCTCTGTGTAAATACAAAACATACTTGTATTCAAAGCAGGAAAATAGATGTGGTGAATAAAAGAAATCAAGTATTCTTCCTGCTTCAGCTGGAAAAAATGTTACTGTTTCCTTTCTCCTTACTCTGAATTTCAAAAGTAAAGGGAAATGCCTGTTATTTGCAAATTGTTGATTATAGGAGAGCTGTATTTCCCTCCTGCTACACGCATTTCAACAGCTGAATCTGTAGTACTCTTCCAGAGACTGTTTTAATCAGGCTTGTAGCTACCATTTTCAAATCTCCGTGTATTTCTGGCAGTTCTGTTGAGCAAAAGGAGCCATTTCGATTGATTAAAACTTAACCTTAGGAAAAATGATTCTACTAGTGCTGCTGACTTGCTCTTTTTTTCTGAGACTGCTTTTTTATGTCATAGTTCTTGCCGCTGTCTGTCAGGGCTTCGAATGGTTAACATGTGCATGATTATGAAATCATTAATCCCGATTCATAAAACAGCTGTCAGAAAATACTCCAACTGTTCAAAGTACTGCCAATTCGCATAATCAAAAGATATATCTACTCTATATCAGTTCATGTATATAAAATCCATGTAAAGAATGTAAAAGAAACACTATCAAACTAACCCTGAAAATTATCCACTGGCCTTGTTACCAGCACCGTATTTCAGGCATTTATGTACACGTCTAACTATTCAAGGATATGTCTGCTTCTGCAACCCATGGTTTTCCAAAAGAAATTCCACAAGTTTGTGATCTTCTTCTTCTGAGAAGAACAAGCTCTATCTGTTCAAGACTTAAGAAGTAAATCCTAAAGTCAGTGTAGTGGAATAGTTAATCTGCAATCTTTCCATTTTGCACAGAAACTGTGCAAGAGAAACCCTGAGTAATGGGTGAAACAGCTTATCTGGTGATTTGATCAGCCATATACACAAACTCTGCAGTAAACTTTTTCCACTTGCTGCTTTTTCCCTTAGGTAAAGTGGAAGCGGCACTGGACCTCATACTGATCAATTCATTCCCTCTGGTGGACAACTCCGAGACAGCACTTATCTGCATCACTTCCAAATGGCACTCCCGTGAGTCTATCACGATAGACCGAGACCAGGAGGATGTGACAAACCAACACCGGGAACCACTGGAAGTCAACGAAGATCTGAAGAGGCCAACAGCCAAAACAGTGGTGTGGAAAAGGGAACAGGCCAGTGAAACTATTGGAGCGTATTACTGTGAAGGGAAACTCAAGGATGAGGTGACAAGGATACACACCATGAAGATGCCACTGAGAGGTACTGTATGGTGATCAGATCAGGATTCTGTGTGTCAGTGCTTGCAAGGCTGGCAGTTATCACTGGTTGACACAGGTGGGCACCAGCATGGCAAGGCAGTCTGGAGTCAATAAAGATACTCTTGGCTCAAGCCTGTGTTTTGTAATGAAATGCAGAGACAACTGGTTGATACTAGCTGCTAGGCATTTCCTCATGGAAGCCAGTCAGACACCTGTAGGTATTCCGCCTGTGTCTGGCTACTGCCAGGAACACAAAGTCAGGTGGCAAATAAGATAAGTACTGGCCTCACTGACCTCATGAAATTATAATACAATAACTCCTGCACTGATCTTTTCACATACCAGACCCTTGATTTCTAAGCATGCTTCCATTTTAAAGTCTCAACAGGTCTGAGGTGTAGATAACAAAACATCACTACCCTTTCCTTTATAAATGGGCAACCTGAGCCTAGAAAATAACTGGCTTGCCTAAGGTTCAGTAAAACTACAGATCAGCAGCACTGGATCAGCACAGTCTGTGTCAGTATGAAAAAACCCAGTCCAGCTCAAAACTAGAAAGAAACTCCAGAGAAATTTTCAAAAATCTAAGAGGATTATTCACAAAAATAGGCGGTGCATCTCACTATTGACTTGGGTTTGGGTTTAAGGGTAGGCACTGTAGAAAAAGAAAATATAGCAGGGATATAATGATAAGAGTAGGTGCGATTTCGAAGGTCCAGCACTCTAGCTGTTAAATTACACCTTCTTATGTGCAAGCTTTTATTTGTCTCTGTACCTCACTGAACTTCTGGGACAAGTTCCAAAGAAGAGATCACCATAAACTACAGATAAGTGCAAGAAATGTTGGAGAATTTTCAGCAGAAAATCAACTTTTCAAAACTTCAGCTGATTTCTAGCAGACTTGACTGTATTTCTTATGTTTTATGCCATGGCAGCTGGTCTGTGAGGAGACTTGACACCTTTAATCTTTCTTTATAAGGTTTCAGTAAGAGCCATTACCACTGTTGGTATCTCCTGAAATTATATAGCAAATTAAGACAAATAGATTTTTCATTTCTCAAAGCTACAGCTGGTGTCTGTTTGCATCTTACAGTATGGGAACATTACAAGCAAGGTTGGCAGGGCAAGTGCCTTTATCACTCACTTATGTTTTCTCTGACTAGTCACCAAGAAAGCTCTGCAGGTGCAGGCTGACACCTCTATTGTTTTAAAGGAGGTTGCAATGAGGAGACAGATAAGATAACAGTCCATGGAAAGCCAGTGTGGCCCTGCCTGTGTGGCAGAATGCCAGTGTGCTGAGCCATCTCTGACTGTCATGTGCAACAACCTCTGTGAGTGGAAGAGTGTCCTTTGAATCAATCTGGGTTTTTTTGCACTTTGTATCTCTGGACCTAGGAGCAGGGAATTTAAAGTAATCAAACTTTGAGAGCTTCCTATGTGACCAAAGTTGTTCTAACCAGAAATAACACAACTCTCACACCAACGGCAAGTATGTTTCTTTGGATAATTCCTGGGCTGAATCCATTTCTCAGACTTTCTCTGCGAAAGCTTCCACTGACAGAATTTGAGCTAGCAACTTGGTGAGCATGTATAATCTAATCAGGCTAGATGGGTGAGAAAGAGGCACGGCAGAAATTCTCAAAGCTATTAAAGTGCACAGAGAGAGGAAGAAGAGGTCAGTGAAGGACTGTGAGGTTTGGCAAAGCATCTATAGTTGGGAAACAGACCTTTTTCCCTTTTATGCTATTGTCTGAATAAGTTTTAAAGGCAGAACGTGTTTTTCAATGCCAAAAATTGAGCAAGAGTTGAAATGTGTGGTTTCCCATTGAGGAGAGAAAAGGCACAGAACGAGAAGCACTTCTGAAAATCCAGTCACTGTTTTGCAGCCTTAGGGCAAGAAGCTGAAACACTGCTGCTGAAACACTAATTACTAATCATTTGGGTAGCCCCACTGATGTGGTTGGGAACTGTCATCTGCCTGATTATGTACTTACCAGTTACAGTAAGATTTTTACTGTATAATACAGAAATGCAACAGGTTAATTTTCCTATTTTACTCTACATGTGCCATGCTGAAAAAAATAAGTCCTTTCTCCTGAATTCTTTATGGGCCTTTGAGCAACCTGGTCTAGTGGAAGGTGTCCCTTCCTTGGCAGGGGAGATGGAACTAAGTGATCTTTAAGGTCCCTTCCAAACCAAACTATTCTATAATTCTACAATTATGGAATACTTATACACACAATAAGAGGGAACAGATTATCTTTTATATATGTTTGGGAACTAATGCTTATACTGTTTACAGCATACATATCTAGAAAATAACAATATATAACCTGTTCTCCTTCTAGTCAAATATAATTTATGCTATTTCTCTACACATTAAATGTGTATTTTCATATAAGAAAGTGAGTTTCCCACACACAAACTCTCCAGAGTGGGCAAAGGGACAATAAGGGAAATGCTAACATCAGAGCATTATGGCACTTGCCCTGAAACTCAGTTCATTATGTCTCTATAAGGAATTGGCATACTAGAGATGTGAAATACTGAAATACAAGTCACAATCTAAAAATACGTTGGAACTGAGCCCACAAGGGAGTGTGCATTCCTTTCCATTGCAATAATATTCTGATGAAAAAGTCTTGTGGTTAAGCTAAACAATATACCAAGAAAAGAAAATGGGAATGAAAAAGTTTAATATCTTGTTAAAACAATTATTAATGCCTCACTAAATTTGGTCCAAAACCCACTGCAGTAAACCACTTAGAATCATTTATAACTAGCAATTCATTTTTGAGTAAGCTGTTGAATTTTCTTTTCCTAAATAGATCACGGTTTTCACCATGCATTTTTTATTCATAAATAATTTCTAAATCAGGGGCTGACAGTAAGTTTGGACTGCTTTCAGTTTTATTTGATGGTTTCTAATGAGATCTTTTTTCATTATTCTATATTAGAAATCTATGTTTCTATAAGAGGTAGTTCAGGTACCAGTGCCAAGGTAAGATGTCAAATCCTCAATAGATCCCTGTGCAAATACTTAGCGTCATGCAGGAACACCCCAGCTGAAACCAATTGGATAGCACTTAATGATGGAATGAAAACTCATGGCAGAGGCTCAGAGCATAAACGCTAGAACTGCACAAGGGATAGAAATTCCATTCTGCAAAGAACTGTGAGTTTTCTATAGTTGTCTTATTTCTAAGCAGAAATGAAACATTAATCTGTTAAAATCCTCAAGGAAATAAAATTTTGGGAGAGAGGCTGGCTTGGATTGAGACAAATGTCTTCATTTTTACTCGATTTTTCTTTCTTTAGTTTTACAACACATAACACAAAAGTTTTGATTTTTAATTAAAATACCATTCTAAAAGAGAAGTATTAAAATATTTTTTCCTCAAATATTATACAAATAACACCTTCCTTTCCCCCTTAGATTTTACTGGAGGTGCTACCACAGTTTCAGCCTTACACTGTGTGTAACTGTGTGTAACATCTACCTACTTGTTTTTCACAGCTCTCTTACATATATAATGTAGTAGAAAGTTAGTTTATCATTTTTCCTCTGCTTTCTGATCCTATCTCTGTGTATTTCTTTGCCACCAAATTCCAGCTAGAGACTCAAAAATTTATTTTCTGCAACCACTGATATGAACAGAAGTATATTTTATTGAAAGTATTCTAGTAATGAACAGAAAAAAAAGCTACATGACTATAAATAAATGCCAACCTTTTATGAAGAAGTTGTTTAACAGTTTGTACTAACCTGTATGTGCGCTCCTTAAATGAAATATTCCCAATGAATAAATGTGACTACTAGAAATGGAACCTATGCAAAAGTGCAAATATGCAGAGCTGACTAGAAGCATGAACAGCTCTTCAAGGATTCTTTCCAGCAGAGGTTCATGTGGGTCTTTCTGTCAGAAAGGTCCCATTCATCTTGCTGGGGAGTCAGATGGCAGCAGAACTGGGATCCCAGGAGCAGAACGAAAACAAGATTCAGGACGGACTTGCCCAAGAGGAATTTGCACAGGAGGAAATCTAAGGCTAAACAGCCTCAAAACCAGAAGGACAAAAGGGGCTAGTGAAAATCAATGCCTCACTCCCCTGGGTGATGTAAAAGGAAAAGTACTGAGGTGTAACATTCTCATTCAAATAAAAAGCTGAAGAGTTTGGAAGTTAACTTTGCCTCATTTTAGAGGAGTTTCTGTATTTATTTTTTTTTTGCTATCGACTTATCAGTGATAGTATGACATAACAACTCAGAGCTAAAAATGGTCAGATACCTGAATTTGTTCTCAAAACACTTCATAGCCTTCCTGTGGAGTTTTCCAACTAAATGGAAGAAAGCATCCTTAACTTCTAACTTGTGTTTGCCGATGACAGCTTGTTCCCTAGAATACATTTTCCAGTGTTTTACTCAGTCTGCTTGAAAAATGTCTCAAGGGATGAAGAAACTTGGGGAAGTGTTATGCAGACAGTTGCAGCTCCTAGTTAGGAAGTGTTTTGAGTTACTCCACCAAAATCAAATTACTTTTTTTATTTCATGCCCCATGTTCTGTTGTTGGCCAGGACAAAGGGCTGAGGTTGCTGGTGATAGAGTCAGTGTGTGCTATAAAGAAATTAAAATATCAAAATCTGAGTTAGGGCATGCTGTAAACTATCCTCAGCTTTCAGCCCAGATACTAGATAGAGATAGCAACTGCTGCTATTTATCCCATACTTCTGTCCTGTTCTGTTTTCAGCCTCATTCCATCCAGTGGCATTAACTGTTACAGCAAATAAGGGAGAGCATGTGAATATTTCCTTCATTAGAATGGCAGCAAAAGAGGAAGATGCAGTGATCTACAAAAATGGTAGGTAATTAACCTTTCTCCCTTGTCATTTCTTTCTGCTATCAGTCTTACCCAAGTGGCATATAACTGTTTTAAAGTCATTGCTGATGATGCCCATGCTGTGCAATGGAGACATAATTCTTCGTGCACTTAATGTTCCCTAAAGGAGCCGCTCACCATATCCAATATATTGAACTGACCTGTTTCTTTTCCAAAAGAATGTCAAATTGTCTCTTTATACCTTTGTTTTGTTTCTCACTTCCCTTTTTGATTTTCTTCTATGTTTGCCTGGCTTACTTTAGCTTTTGTTTTTGTTTGTTTGTTTTTCTGTGCCACTGTGAAGGCCTAGTTCCTGCATCTCTTATCTACATTTCTACTGCTTTTCAAGTGCATATTTTTCCTTCTTTATATGTCTTTCATAGGCCATTTTGCTTCTATGAAGTTCTTCAGGCTAAGAAAATTAAGCACTAATAGTCTACTACTAGAAAGGCAAAACTGTCAACAAAACCTAATCCTTATTTCATTCAACAATAAAAATTAGTCAGGTTGTAAAATTTATTACATAACTTTTCTAACTAAGATGTTCCTTAAATCACATCTAACTCATTATTCAGCTATGTGCTACTACGGCTTGACACTTGCCACTAAAGCTCACTGTGCCTTCAGAATGTTAGACTGCAACAAATCAGTTGTGGAAAGCCCACTTGATGTACTGGTCCATCTTTGCCTACTGATGGTCTGTCTTACAGTGATCTACCAGGAAATAGGGAGTAAATAGAGCAGGATGAGGTAAGGAAGTGTTAACACACTGCAAAAGAAGGCATGCAGTGGGTCAGCCTCAACACAACTTACTGAATATTTGGAGCACTTCTTTACAGGCCGAAAGAGAAAATTAAAAAAAGAAAACAAAACCAAAAAGGGCAATATGCAAAACAGAGTTTCTCAAAGACCTGTTTCCTTGCTCTTCAGAGGTTCAACCATGCAGTGCACAGTGGAGAAAGTTTGCCATCACTTGTCCTTTCAGGATCCTCAGGGAAATTCTATGATCTCTTGTCAGCATTTTCTCATACAAGAACCAGCTGCTATGTCAGAGCAGGAGCGCTTGTATCATGATGCTGCCTCAGCTGGGATTCCAACTGGAAACTTGGCAAAAAGCCTCAGATTAACCATGACTCTGGACAGTAGGTCAAGTTCTTCACCTGAGGTTACAGCTGAAATAGCATCCCTGAGGATTTCTGATACAGCAGCTGGCAAAGAAAATACTTGTCCTGCTATATCTAACTGTTGCAGTCTTCCATTTCAGTCATTTAAAATACCACTTCCCCCTTACACACCCTTACAAAGGCTGTCTGGCGAATAAAACTGTTCTGCTAAACAAGATTGCTTTAAGACATTGACATAAAAAGCGCCATCTTGAAAAACAAGTCACAGAAAGTGAACCTTGCTAACAGGCTATAAGGCTTTCTTGGTACTTTGCTGCCAAGCTTGTTCTGCAGCTTGTAATTCAAAAGATATGCAAAACCCAATAATAATAATAATAATAATAATAAACACCACAACTCACAGTTTCAGAACTAATCTCCTTCATTCTTTTCTCTTTTTCTTTGTTCCTGTTTTCTTGAAAAACTGTTACATGTTGTCAGGGACTGAACTGACCCAAGATCTTTTTGCCATTTTAGTTATGATTCTCATCTGCCTGAAGTTTGACTAGAGTCAAATTGATAACATGATATTATGTATGATCACAGACAGTAAAGCTCCTGCCTGTCACTGTTCATCTTCTAAATTACTTCAGCAAAGTGGAAAAAGTTGTTTCATTATCAGGGTAAATGTAAGGGGATGTAGAAGGTAAGGGGACCTCATCTGTGGGAGTATCATCTGGTGAATGGTAATTCAGCACAAAAGGCTAAGACAAGAAATAAGAGAAGTAATAAATAACCAGACACACAAGCCCTAAGCAGTAGAAGATGGCAGAGAAAACACCAAAGGGCAGCTTCTGAGAGCCACTGTGGGAACAGCACAAAGCCCTGAGCAGCTTCAATCAGAGCTTTGTAGGTGAGTGAGAGAGTGAGATTATCATGAGTCTCAGGCGGAAAGAGCAAACTTACTATGGAATGATTGAGAGGGAGCATAAGGATGTGTGAAATAACAGGATATTGAAAGAAAGAGCCAAAAGGAGAAAGGGAGGGATTAAAATGAACAGGAAAGGAACAAGCATGGAAAAATGGGGCAGGATGCAGGTAAAAGATGCCACTGGTCCAGCCAATCTCTACAAGACAGTTGGTTTGATCTTATTAAACTCTATTATTAATTATTCTTCACATAGGTGTGCTGTCTACTTGGTGGTCATATGTGTAATCTGCTAGTGACCTTCAGGCCAGACTAGAAGGCACAATAGGTTTGACTCCTAGTAACTGGAAACACATGCCAGGGGTCAAAAAGGCCTGTATGTCTGGGGCCAGTAAATGGAGAGACTGTCTAAGGCCAGTTACATCAGGGACCCACTTGTGTGTGCAAGCGTGTGTGTGACACACTA
Source organism: Pezoporus wallicus (assembly GCF_028554395.1). Classification (NCBI taxonomy): domain Eukaryota; kingdom Metazoa; phylum Chordata; class Aves; order Psittaciformes; family Psittacidae; genus Pezoporus; species Pezoporus wallicus. Next base: position 104,175 of record NW_026640005.1, on the reverse strand, counting down.
GTGAACTTCAAGCCAGCAAGTAGGATAAGAGGTCTGACAGCCATTAATTAGAGAGACTGTAGGTCTGGGCCATAGGACCCACTTTTGGGTGTATATGAGGCTTGACTAGGTGGCAAATGAGAACAGGATTAGGCTTTCTGGGTTGTTTGTGTGAGTGTGAGTCTCACGTGCACATGCAGTACATGTAAAGGCACAGTTCTGCTGCATGGGTCTGCTAGTGGCTGGATTTATCAGCACAGTGTGTGTGAGCATGTGCATATATGTTTTGGGGATAGCTGGCTGGATCTGGCGTTAGCTGCCTGCAGCAGCCCTGCTCTGGCAGGCGAGTGCAAGGAATCCCAAGGGTCCTGAAGTCCAGTGGATGCAACTTCTCTTTGACAGCAACAAATGTTCAAATGTAGCTACTTGATGATCTAGAGTGATGGGAGAAGACCAAACTCTATTGCATTACTTAGCAGGCATGTATGACCAATTACAGCAAACCTAGAATAACACCGATAAGCTTCCCTGGTGAAAAAAAATACAGAAGAGACAGAAACATGTTAAGTCTGGGAAGAAAAGACAAAGCTGAGCTCTGTTCTTCCTGCTTTGCTCTGCTATGGAAATCTTTGCGTTACTCAGATTAAGTAGGACCTGGCTGGCATTTGTTGTCTGACTCCTTCCAGCCACATTAAACTCCTTACAGATTGTTACCTTTCACTTCAGGAAAAGCTAAGAAACAAAATTAACCCTTTTAACCACTACGTTTACAGCAACATTCCTGTAAAGAAACACTGACCATGTAGCTGTTTGTCACATTCATCAACCAAATCTCCTCAGGATCTAGTTTCATTTTTACATGCACTTCTCCAATTATCAAAAACTAGTTTAGCTAAAAAGCCATCAGCAAATTCATAACTAACAAATAGATCCTGTTTAGCTCATCCAAGCTGTCCTTCCTCAATAACCAATGCAAACTCACTTCTACCTGCAGAGGGTGAACGACTTCTGTGCTCCTTCCTCAGGTTCCTTCATCCACTCTGTGCCGAGGCATGAAGTACCAGGGGAGCTAGAAGTCTCCTACTCTCAAGTTCAACCACAAGATTCAGGGGTTTACTCTGCCAGATATATAGGAGGAAACCTCTTTACTTCTGCTTACACAAGGCTTATTGTAAGACGTAAGTTCCATTAATGTAGGCTGACAATTAATTGTTTAAAGTCATAATGAACATGAAATGAAACATATACTATGCCCAAATAAGGGCCAGAGTCTTTCTTGGCATAAACTGCTCTCAGATTATGTCAGAAGATTTTTTTTCTCAAGGATCTTTGGTACAAGCTGGTACTGATTTACACAGCTGGGAGAGGAAAAAAATCAGATTCAGTTCAATTCATCTTAGCTGTTGCCAGCACAGCTAGCTCTCTTCTCGACATCCCAGCTTTTCAAACATCAAGTATGAACAAAGAAGGTGGCACTGGGTCTCCCATGAAAATGAGATGTGGGTCTGAGCACAAAATAGGAATTTCAAATGTCTTTGTTCCTTCTGACGGGCTATATCCAAACACCATTTATTCAAAGATTTATCATGTTTAGCACATATTATTCTAATTTCACGAACTACCACAGCCTTAGTTAGCTCTTGAAGTTCATCTCCCAGTGGATGACAGGACCAGTTTACAATGTAGGTAGATATTTTCCATTAAGCATTCTACATGTCTATTTTCACCAGATATAAAGAATATTATATTCTATTAACATAGAAATCTAAAACTGACTTGTAAAAATAAATAGTTGCTAAAATATCTTACATAATAGAGAAAATGTTTCTGATGGTAAAACATATTTTACTTGCTAACATCCACAGGATGCTTCCAGGAGTCACAAATCAATAAATATAATGCCTTAAGTTTGGATTTTGAAGGTATTGCCACCTTATTAAATAAAATGATCCAAGATCTGTTCTCTACACTACTACCAAGCTGCACAGCAGAAAATTTAGCCATAAATTCTGCCATAGGCTTTTATCTTGTCTATCCTAGCCACTGGGAAAAACCTTGGGGTACAGTATGGGAGAGTGTTAGGTAGCACGCTAACAGTAAAAAGAATGGGTGATGCTACTGCTCAAACATGTCCTGTCTTTCTTTGAATTAGGATTATAGACACAGACTGATGATTTTTAGCAAAAGCCGTTTTTTAAAGTATCCACATGTAAGAATTTCCTTCCAGGAGAAGGAAGATACAGAGCTCCAAGTGCCGTGTTGAATCATTAAATGCTTTCTGATAAAAACCCAGAACTGAACCAAGTCTGGATTACTCATCTTTAGTGAGCCTGCCTCAGGACTTTCCAGTTTATTACTTTCAATGAATTTTGCATCCTATAGGAATAGATTAAGCATTTGCAAGATGAAGTCTTATATACATTTTAGAACTGGAGCTGGGCTTCTATCAAATCTGTAGCTAAATACTCACTGGCAAGATTAATGGTAGTAGTCTCTTCTTAAATTATGAAGTGCGAAAGAAAATCATGAACAAGCTTTAAAACAACTGCTTGCTCTTAGACCATTTAGTTCAGAAACAGATCATCAACTGATTGATCATTGTTATAAAGACCCAGTGATGACAGTAAAGAAATAACAGATGTGAATCTGGTCTAATGAACTTTCAAGAAATACATTGTTACAGAAAAAAGAATCATGACTTGCCAAATGCTGAAATAATACCAGTGATGCCAAGCTTGGTCCTGCAACCAGGTCCAGGTGAAGCCTGATCCTATTGTAAGTCTCATAGCCCTACTACAAGCATAGAAATCTTAAATATGTGATATTTTTCAACTTAAAAACTTACTCTTGCAAACTAAAAACTCTACATCTAGTTTCAAACAAGGAAGACTTTTTCAGTTTCTTCATTGAAGTTGTTACGTAGTAACCACAGTGAAAAAAGTGATTCCTTACATTAGGTCAGGAGGTTGGGCTGTTGGGGGGTCCATATGGATCTTATTTTCATATTACTGTTTGTCTTAATTGAAAAGAATTTTACTACTTGATTTGTTACTAAGCAAGAAGACAAAAAATATGTCACTATATTTTTCCATAAAAGGATGTGAAGCTCAGAAATGGGGCCCTTCCTGTAGCTCCCACTGCCCTTCCTGCACGAACAATGGCATTTGTCATGAAGATACTGGGGAATGCATCTGTCCTCCAGGTTTTATGGGAAAAACATGTGAGAAAGGTAACCAAATATTATTTTCACAGATTGCTTCTTGATTTGTTCTCAGTAGCAGAAGTTAGCAGAATATTGAGGGAAGCATCAAATGGAGTAGCCTTGTTTTATTCTTTATACCTATAGTATTTACAGCTGGTGCTGGAGACAAGACAGTGTTGGTGAGATGAACCCTGAATGAATAAGGTTGTTCTGGTAGTTGTTATTATTTAGATTAGATTGGATATCAGAAAAGAATTCTTGACTATGAGGGTGATGAGGCACTGGCACAGGTTGCCCACAGAAGCTGTGGCTGCCCCATCCCTGGCAGTGTTCAAGGCCAGGTTGGATGGGGCTTTGAGCAACCTGGTCTAGTGGAAGGTGTCCCTGCAGGGCGATTGGAACTGAATGATATTTAAGGTCCCTTCTAACCCAAACCATTCTATGATTCTACCTTTTAAATTTTCCCTCTTTTCTCCTTATAGAGATTATATTGTTTTCAACTTTTCTTGATTGATATGCACTTGGACAGTGTGCTAGATAATCTCATTTAAGCTCCTTTTCCCACAAAAGCCTGGACCAGTTTGTCTTTTGAGGTTCCTTCCAACCTAAATTGTTCTGTGATTCCCTGGAGCTACTGACTGACTGTTAAATGCATGGTAAAATAGCAGATCCTAAGGATACGCTAACACTGGGAAATGAAGACCCTGGGTTAGAGATTCCCTGGCTGCTTCTGAAAAAGGTGCTAAATATGTTCACAGGGTGATTTGTCTCTGCAGGGGCATATCAATAGTATATGTCTCTTTATTCATATCTTTGTAACAATTAGTTTGGACTCTGGAAGAATTACAGCAGGCACAACATTGCTCTGATCTCCCCAAGAAATTCTGGAGTTCAGTGCTTTGTATGTATCCTAATATTTTGACTGAATTGCAGTGCTGCAAATACTAGAGCTGAGATGTTGGAATAGTTGACATCTGAACCACTCTAACGTAGCACTGACCTTATCAGAAAAGCAAAACCTTTAGCTTGGCAGTTTCATATGCACTGACCTATAAAAAGAATATTTGTTATTTATGGCACTGTATGTCCAATTTATATTAAAATGGCTTATAAAGAGGATTTATTGTTGAAGCTCATTCCCAGCATATTCAAAACAATGGGTGATTTGCTGATGCATCCTCACATGGGAGAAAGTTATGTTTGTTTGTGCTGCCTGAATTTAACCATTAGTGCAGCCGTGGCTTAAATTGTTACAGACGTTAATGTAACTGCTATTTGAATGGTAAAAATGTTATTTTTTATTTTAATTTATGCTTTCTGTTGTCTAAAGCTGTATCATTAGAAGCATTGTATCTTTTGTGGACTTAATCGAGTTGGGCTAGTCTTTCCCTCTCTCCCTTACATAGCTTGCGGAGCAAATACATTTGGCAAAACATGCGAAGAGAGCTGTAAAGAAACCTATGGCTGCAGAAACTATATGTTCTGTCTACCAGATCCATATGGTTGTTCTTGTGCCACAGGATGGATGGGACTGGAATGTGACAAAGGTATAGCAAAAAATATGAAGAATAGTAGAGTCCTTAGTGTACTGCACATAGGAAATACAGAAGGGAGCTAGCAGAGCAGAGTAAATGACAGGGGATTTTACATTATGTAGAAAAGGAGTAATATATTTACCCATCTCAGATGACCATGTCAGATTCTCGTCATAATAAAGATGAAACCTGTTCAAATTATTCTGCAAAATGAGCTGATGTTCTACTAAGATGTTAAAAATTCTCTAACAGCTACAGTCTTTCTGTATATATACAAGCCAAACTGATCAATTCAGTGCCAAACATATATCCATTGCTGAACAATAATGAGCATAATCAGTCTTGTTCATTTTTATTAGACTGCAATCTGTTTGGGATACAAGGCACATATTCCTTTACAAATATGCGCCATCTTGTTCTATGGTAACATAACTGATGAAGCCTTTGGACACTACAACGGTCTAAGTGATAAAAGAGTGGAGATAGAAAAAGCTTTCACATTGGCATCTAGTCTACAAATGACAGATGTGGATACAAACGTGCTCTACATTTTTGATGTTAGTGTCATCTCAGGATACTTTGGGGATGGTTTAGTGTTAACAAATACAGTTTCAAACTCAAACCTGTTGAGGTAACTAGACCCTATTGGAGAATTGATGCATGAGATTGAGAACTAATGGAAGACATTTTCTAGAACCTTTACACTAACTGGAAACATATATGCTTGCAGAATGCAAACCTGGTTTTTATGGGTCAGACTGCAAACTCAAATGTAATTGTCAAAATCGAGGGACATGCGACAGATTTAAGGGATGTATCTGCTCCCTTGGATGGCATGGTCTGCAATGTGAAAAAGAAGGTAAAGCAAGGTAACACGGTAGTAAATGGCTTTTCCCAGTGTAACTGAAACAGATCTTCATGCTGGTACAGCATTACCACTTCAGGCTGGTATCCTTGCTCTGCCAATTACATTTCAGGGGTCCAGACACTTGTGTATATCCTTATTGCCTCTGCCTCATATGCTGCATTTAATAGACTGGTATGCTACCATTTCTTCTGATTTTGTTTTCATTAGAGGTAGATTTTCAACCTTACTCCATAGGATTTGACACTGACCTTAATATCAGTTACTGACATGCTATCTGCTTGATCAGTTTTTAGAGACGCTAATGGTACTTTACCATTACCGACCTCTTATTCATCTACATACACTCCTATACTATATACCTCATGGTCTGAAACTGGTAACTGAAACACCAAGACAACCCCAGAGTTTAAATCAGCTCTGTCTCCCTGAGAAAATTAAACTTGTAAAGCTGAGCATATCTTGTTTAGAATCCCTGGATTCAGGGAAGGTTCACACACAGTATTTTAACAGATACACTCAGCATTTATTATTTCTGCTTGATAAACAAAGTGACAAATCCACTATTCATTTGCAAAGGTTTTCAAGTGCAAAAACAATCAGCGAAGTAAGACTGTGTTCCAAACAGCCAAACTATACTCTTGTGATCTGACTGCACTTAGACAAAATGGAGAGCAAATAGATACTGCACATTCAATACAAAATTTGTACATGATTTTGCCATAGTTAAACTCCTGCTGCTTTAGAATGCAAGTGAGAAAGACAGGAGAGGGGAAAAGAAAGAACAGTCACTGGGCTTGTTCCTTCTCATATGGTATTTACACTGAGGTTAACAGCGCTGACTTTGGTAAGCATGATCCTTGCATATGGCCTAGAGCGAAGGGAGAACCAGGCACCTATGCTGCCTATGATCATTATACACCTAAATTTGTTTTGGTGCTGACTTTTAAAATTGTGTTTGAAATCTGACATTAAGATACTATACATCTTCTGTAGGTTCAGCAGATCTTTCACCTCGGATAGAAAACTTACTAGATCCTGTAGAACTCAATTCTGGTGTCGAGTTCAAGCCTTTTTGTATAGCAACTGGGGTGCCACTTCCAAAATCTGAAGAATTTAAACTTTTGAAGCAAGATGGAACTGTCCTAAGGGTAGGCTCCTGACTAATTGCATTCCCTTTTTTTTCTGGCGCTTACATTGATTTTATCTGCAGTAAATGCACATCATGGTTTTCAAGCATAATGTGAAATTTCCATATTCTGAGATACCTCATGAGCTCAAATGAAACTGTGGAATTGACCATTATAAATCCTTTCTACTGCTATCACTAAACTCTAGATGAGCTTCTAAACTGTGAGAAAGTATCTTGGTAATATTCCTAGATGCTCACGTTTTTCAGGCTCTGTATGTCTTTGTTCATTTCAGCCTTCCCTAATTGTTACCAGTAATCGCTCTGAAGCCATGTTTACAATTAATCGAATCCAGCTCCGTGACACAGGAACCTGGGTCTGCAGTGTGCAGACAGTAGCAGGAATGGCAGAGAAACCATTTCAAGTTACAGTCAAAGGTAAAAGCATGAATCTCTTCAAATGTCTTTGCCTCCTCTAATGTTAAGGGCAGATTTACATTGTAATACATCAGAACTTTCTGTTCTCTACACCGCAGGAAACTGTTTGAATAAACATCTGTGGTCAGAATATGAACAGGAACCCCTTATAAGCAACATATTAATTATGTGTATTGAAAAAATAACTGTAATGATAAGGATTAGAAGAAAGCTGAAGGGTTTTTTTGAAAGATCTAAACTGACAGCTTTAGGATGTGAAGTCATGTCTATAAGAGTTTCAAAGAACATCTCCCATTTTCCTGTAGATCTAGGAAGATGCCACAGTTTTGTTAATATAGGGAATTAAAAGGCTGATATAATATTTGCATTTTTGGTCAGTTCCTCCTGTGCCACAGTATGCCCCAAGGCTGACAGACAGTGGACATAATTTCCTCATAATTGATATCAATGCTGAGGTACATCTTGGAGATGGACCTGTTGTGTCAACAAAACTCCTGTACAAGCCAGCAAAACGTTATCAGTCCTGGATGTCTGTGGAAGGTAAGAGAATGTTTTTTAATTCCCTTCAGCACAAACTTCAGCTGCATGCTGAAATATAACGTGGTGTCTGCTCTTGACTAGACTCAAAAAACAGTATAACACATCAAAGTTAAATCTTTTATGATTGGACACATGACTCTTTGTGTATCATATGTATAATGTTGATAATTCAGTTTTCAGTAGCCAAGGGGTTCCCCCCTCCTTCCGTAAGATAAACAGTACTCAGTATTTGGCCCAGCTGTTGAAAGCTCCCATGTAAACAGCAGGTTTTCAATAGTGAGCAGTGTTGAGATGTTCTGGATCATCTACAATCTTCCTTTGTTTCTACTGTGCCCTTTAGTGAGACAAATAGCTTACCTAAATATTTATAAGGAATAGTATAAGCAGAATGAAGCCTGCTTGTTATTTAGATGACCTCTTTGAGCCCCTGTTTTGACATTTTATGCAAGGCCTAAAATATTATAGGAAATATTGCAGTAACTTTAACAAGTAACAAATTACTGTCATTACTAATTCAAGATAACCCAATGCTCATTGCCCAGGCAACCAGTCTGCCCTGAAGGAAGATGGAAACATCCCTTGGGCTAGGTTGGAGCTCAACTTAAAAATAAGTATTTTATACTTCTACATAGTTTATTTTAGTGAATCAGGAACAAAAAAAGAGCCTTAGTATCTTACCTTCTGTGTTTGGTGGTTCAGGAATATTTTCCAAACCTTTTCTTTCTTAACATTTTTCAGCATGGGCTGAACGTGAGATTTACTTTCTCCTTTCATTGTCAGTAAAAGGCACAACCAAAAGACTGGACAATCTGGAACCAAAAACAGAGTATCAGTTCTGTGTTCAGCTGAGTCGGCGAGGGGAAGGAGGGGAAGGCCATCCTGGACCACAGGCTAGCTTCACAACAGCTGCGCTTGGTAAGTTGCCACCCTGGCTTTTTACTAAAGGGATGTTTCAGCTGTTTTCCCCTGTGGTCTGTTCCCTGATCTCTGCCAGAGCACTTTCATTTGAGCAAAGAAGGCTGGACCTGAAAGTGATGTAAAGTCTTTCAAAACAATCTCAGGCAAAGAAAAAAAACCCAAAACCAAAATGAAACCAACAACAACCCGATCCCCCCCCCAAAAAAAAACAAAAAAAAACGAACAAGCCAAATGAAACCAACCGCAACCAGCCCAAAAGCCAAAAAAACCCAGAGGCGAAAAAAAACAGAAAAAGGCACAGCTATTACTCTCCCTGATTTAGAGGTGGGAGGTCTGGGAAGGGAAAATTTACATATTTTGGCTGGCTATGCAGCAGAGTTGGAGGTATAAATCCCTTCTTTTGCATGCCAGTCCTTTCTACTAATACTGGATCAGTCCTTCCTCTTACTATTAGATCAGTTTACTTTAAAAATGCCTGAACAAAAAGAAAAGCTTTTAGTTCACTGAGGATACAACCCAAACTGAATAGAGACATATAAAATAAAATAGTATTGTAACAGAAACTGTCTAACAAGAGAGCGAAAGAGCTGGCTTCTCACATCTAAAAAGTGCATCTGCAACACCAGCTCAGTGAAGAGACCTTTTTGTTGACAGAATAGCTGTTGATAGGATACTTTGGGACAATCAGCACCTTTTAGATGTAATTTCTGCCAAATTGGGTAGGATGGGGGGGAGAATTACCCTTTGTCACTCCAAGATAGGGCTAGTGTTTGGGAATAACTGGTACCCTTATTTTAGCTTGCACACCAGACATGAAATGTTGTTCCCTGTCTCACTGTGGCTTTTCCAAGGTCTTCCTCCACCAGAAGGTCTCACTCTCTTTCCAAAAAGTATGACATCACTGAATTTGTCATGGCATCCTTTAACTCTGAGGACAGAGGATGACATTCGTGTTGAAGTGGAAAGGAAGAGTGTGAATGACAATGGTGACGAGAGCAGTGTTATTACTCAAGTGCCAGGAAATATGTCCACCCTGATCATTAAAGATCTTGAGCCTCGACAGCAATACATGTGCAGGGTAAGGGTGAACACCAGGTCCCAAGGAGAATGGAGCAACTATCTGTATGCATGGACTTTCAGTGACAGTAAGTAGCTGATTCACATCCTTCTGTTTAATTCCTCCTCTTTCCTGCAGCAATCAGACTGATTGTCACTCGATGACTACATTAAGTGTAATCCAATGTCCTGGTAACCAAGCTCCTGACGATCCTTTGAGGTTGTTATTACCAGTTGGTATTACCAGTACAGTACACTGAAGACAGATCAGTGTCCAAAGAAATTCTTACGCTGGAAATTATCAGGAACTAATAACGAGTTTTTAAAAAGTGAGAAAAGCAAATTGATGATTGGGAATCCACATCTTTATTTCAGTGCAATTCACGCTTCTGATATATGCAGCATTTTTTTCCTCCTCGTAATGATGAGACCCCAGAGTTCATTACTCCAAGCTCTTTCATTACTCAAAAAAACCTTTCAGACCTTGCAATTCAAAATAAAAATAGTCAGCAGTTAATCAAAGAAAAGAAGTTACAATGCAAGGTAAAACCCCTGTAAGCAAAGAGTAGCTGTGTGCTACACTGAAGACCAGTGCCCACACCTGAATTCCCTGAGTGCAAGTAGTGTTCTTTCTTAGTGCCACAATAAATGTTCTATCTGAATGAAGTACCATCTAAACAGATGTCCATCTGCATGGCTGATGTGTGCCACTGCCTATACCACACATTAGAAAGATGGGCTTCTTCCTCCTTGCAGATCATGAGAGGAGGCCCTCACTGAGTTCCTGCATGTATCAGCAGAAGTATCAACGGCCATCATGGGACACCATGTTGGTTACATGAGCTTTGACACCAAATTGCACTAAGAAAAGCATAAGGATACTGTTTTCCGGGAGCAGGTACTTAGCTTAGTAGCCATGAGTGTGTTCACAAGTCTAGCACTCACCCCTGTGGGTGGTTTTCTGATGAAATTCGTGGAAATGTTGGTATTGATTTCCCTTCTTTCTAACAGCTTTTATCCTGACAGGGAATTGCTCCATAAAGCAATGAAAGTATGGGACCTGGGAATCACATGGGAACGATAACTCAGTATAGAAGAAAGTTAACCCTTTCTGCATTAATCTTAAAGCTATTATGTTGTCCCTGCGTACAGCTCAGAGAATTTGTCTCTTCTGGACAATCCAAGGGCAGGATTATACTTAAGGCCACTACAACCTCTGCTGGAAGTATGGTGTACTGCAGTATGGGTGACAGCACATGGAGTTCATAAAACTGTCGCATTCAGTTACCATAACTCATCAACAAAATTCTGCTTCTGTTTAGCACAGCAAAAGCACCAAGGAAAGTGTTTGGCTCACTGCAGGAAGGAGAAAAAGGTGGATGTACACTCCAAAACATTGTGTGTGTTTGTTTTTGTTCTCAGGAATCCCTCCTGCACCATACAACATCAGGTTTTCCAACACCACAGATACATCTTCTGTCATCTCTTGGACAACTGCTGAGGGTCATTCCATCTCCTCCATCATCATCAGCTACAAAATCTATGGCAAGGCTGAGTACAACCACATTGATATTATCATAAAGAACACCAGCATTACTCAATACCACCTCAAGGGTCTTGAGCCAGACACTGTGTACCAGGTTCAGATTAATGCTCAGAACAACATTGGCTTGAGCAACCCAAACACATCGTTTGAGCTGAAGACTCTTCCAGAAACTAAAGGTTGGTTGCTCCAGCTTGCTGGATTTGCACAAACCAGGGCCAGTGGTATAAACTAATTAACAAGGCAAAGTCATAATATATTTTTTTGGGTATTAGTTTTCTTTTGCTCTTAATTTTGACATGCAACACAGCATCACCAAAATCTGATTTTCAGTTCACTGCATGGCACTTTTGAAGTGACAACATGTAACATTTGTCTGTATCTACTAGAAAGTTCCCATCAGCTCATAAACTAAAGGAGCTGCATGTAATAGGACTATTGTATCACTGAATGTGACCTCAGGTCTTCTCTGCCTGAATTTAGCGGGACCTACAGATGCTTGTGCGTCTGAAAATCAGAGCATCTAATGTCTATGATATTTCTGGAAAACAAAGGGATATACATCTATGTCTTTATATAGTTTAGCAGACGGGAGTATTTAGCTACATATTGTTCATGGCTTTTTCAGAGTTAGCTGGAAATAATTATGTGCTTTCTTGATAGCCTCCTACGAATCAAAAGGAGGAAAAATGCTGCTTATTGCCATCCTTGGCTCTGCAGGGATGACCTGTGTAACAATTCTCCTGGCCTTTCTCATCATGCTGCAGTTAAAGCGAGCCAACTTCCAGCGCCGAATGGCTCAAGCTTTCCAAAACGTGGTGGTGAGTTTTTGGCTTTCCTATGTCAGTGGTTATTAATTTTGGCCCACCTTTTCCTGTTTTTTTCTAATTCCCTTTTCTTAGCTTCCTCAAATTCTGTCTTCTCTTCATATGTGTAACTACTATTGTTATTGTAAAGCTTCTCTGCTAGCGACCCTGGATTTAAGGCAATCACAGCTATAAGCTATGAGGTAGAAAACCTGACTTGAAACCATTTGACCTTCTGCTTTTTCTACTTTGTCACACCTGTGCATGACAAGTACCAAATAGACAGAATGGAGGAGCCTTTTCTCCCTCTGTGAGTTGTGCCTGATTTTGAAAATGACAGTATTTCTTAACATTGCTGTTGAGCATCAGTGACTGCTCTGTCATGGCTTTCCAACTCTGGGACAGCATACCAGGGATCAGTCAACGGCAACGTCATAGTTGTGGCTGTAAGGAGATTGCCAAAGGTTGTAACACTACATAGACATTTCTCCGTATACACACATATACACATACACATATATATGTATTTGCATCCTGCTGTAGTCTATCACTTTGCCTTCTGGTACTGTTCTCTTACTTCAGAGGGGAAATTTTGAGGCAGAATAAAGCTGGCCGAAAGGGCTCCTCTGTATATATCTGCGCAGGTTGTTTCATAAACAGGGGACAGAGGGGCTCATCCAAAAAGATCATCTGTCCCAGCCCACACAGAATAGCTCCTGCTCCTTTCCAGAAACTTGTCCCGCAGAAGTATTGCATGGGAATGTGCAACTGAAGTAGAGGTGTCCCTTCAAGCACAGAGGAAGATCATTTCCTCTCTCTTTTGTTCCCTTGTGTCACGGTTTAAGCCCAGCCGGTAACTCAGAACCAAGCAGCTGCTCACTCACTTCCCCCCCCATCACCTTCTTCCTCCCCCTGCTCCCAGAGGGATGGGGAGGAGAATCAAAAGAATGAAACTCCCATGGGTTGAGATGAGAACAGTTTTGTAACTAAGGTATAACACAAATCACTGCTGCTACCACCAATAATAATAATGATAAAGGAAATAACAAGGGAAGAGAATACAACCGCTCACCACCCGCTGACTAATACTGAGCCCAACCGAGCAGTGATCTCACCCTTCCAGGTAACTGCCCCCAGTTTGTATACTGGGCATGGTGTGCCATGGTATGGAATACCTCTTTGGTCACTTTGGGTCAGGTGTCCTGTCTCTGCTTCCTCCCGGCTTCCCCTCCTCCCTGGCAGAGCATGAGACTCAGAAAGTCCTTGGTCAGACTAAACATTACTTAGCAACAACTAAAAACATCGGTGTTAATCAGCACTGTTCCCAGGTCCAAAGTCAAAACCACAGCACTGCACCAGCTACTAAGGGGGAGAAAAATGACTGCTACTGCTGAACCTAGGACACCTTGCCTCTTTCCTCAGACTTCTATTGAGCCTGATCAGAGCAGGTTTTATCCAAGCTTAGTGCAAGATAAATCTCAAGCCTGAGACTCAAAACTGCTTTAGAGATCAGTTTTACCAAATGACCCATCACCTTCATCTTCAAGATGATAAAACTGTTCAGGCCTAGGTCTACTAAGGTACTTATGTATAAATTAGGAACCTGACTAATTTTGTGGATCTGGGCAGAAGCACTTGATGCAGTTAGTGTCTAAAGCGGATGTAATTGTCTACTATACTTACTCTGGTGTAAGCAAGAGATGGATTAGGCTCTGTCTGTGTGTACATGAGTGAGGACACCTGTATTTGGGGAGTGTAATCAGAGCATTGTTCAGCAAAGTGTAAATTACAGTTAATGTCATTTACTTAACTCTGTTACAGAGGGAGGAGCCAGCTGTACAGTTTAACTCAGGTACTCTCACCCTGAGCAGGAAAGCCAAGAACAGCCCAGATCCCACTATTTATCCAGTTCTTGAGTGGAATGACATAAAATTTCAAGATGTGATTGGTGAAGGCAACTTTGGGCAAGTTCTGAAAGCACGCATTAAGAAGGATGGCTTACGCATGGATGCTGCGATTAAAAGGATGAAAGGTAGTAAAGATCAAGACTCTGAGACTAAAGGCTTTACTTGGTTGTTTGTTCCAAATGTTTCTCAAATGTCAAAAGAAATGCTTAGTAATCCTCTTCTAAAGGTAAAATAAATATTCAAATTTGCTAGTGAAACTCTATCAGCTGTTACTAGCCCAGCACCTGTGCCCTGGCAAAGACTGTATTTCTGCACAGTCATGTTGGTTTATATTTCTCTTTAAATGTTGATATCATTAACTATTATGTATTTTTCAATTCATAAGTCAGAATGAACTTCATGTATGTGTTGACTTGCAGAGGGGAAGCCATTAAAAGATGCATGTAAGAGAGAGAGGAGTGCAGAGCTAGCCTCAGGGCACTGCATGTGCTCATCTTGCTTTACCTTAGCCATTCAGAGACTACTGTGTCTATGCATCTATACATGTATACACATATTATGAGGATCACTCATCTTCTTTGTACTCATTGGACATGACTGCCACATTGCAGAGAAAACTACAATACACAGAGTACTGCAAGAATGTACATATATTCTTGCAATTTGCTAGATCATTATCTAGGCAAATTGGGAGACATCCTTAAGCATGATGATAATTTTAAAAAGAGCCAGGGTCTGCATGCAGACAGAAATAATCAACAGCACATATATGAAAGATTTTTCACATGATCTGCTACGACATCTTACATTCTTAAGTAATAAGGGAAGTTACATGGTAGATTATAAAACAGAAATAGGTAGAAATAGGTGGGAATAAAGATGCTTTATTTCTCTGCAAATGGCTGCTACAAGAAATTAGTTTCTCTCTTTTTTATCTTTGATTGACAAATACTATTTTTTTCAACAAATATTCACGTACCTTACAGTTTTTTCTCTCCCTATCAGGGCTGAAGCAGTAGTGCTCCAGGGAGCCCAGAGTCCTCATAACCAACACCAATATGGTCATAAACTCAGTTCAATGGAAAACATAAATGCATGTTTATTTGATTTCCAGAGTATGCCTCAAAAGATGATCACAGAGACTTTGCTGGAGAACTTGAAGTTCTTTGTAAACTTGGTCATCATCCTAACATCATAAATCTTTTAGGAGCATGTGAACATCGAGGTAAGATACTCCTGAATACATGTACAGAAACAAATTGTTTGAAAAAAACCATTGTACATCTCATACAGTCCATAGAAACATCAGTTCATAAGCAGGTCTTTCTGCACCATTTGCTAAAAAGCCAGATGAACTTGGGTTTTGGCCCATATTAATTCTCAGAAATTGTACTCATCAATAGCTCTAAATTCTCCTCTGCACCTAGGAATTATGCTGCTTGATATTCCCCCTCCTCTTTTACATTTATTTGTTTTTCACTCAAAATGGTGTGTCTAAATACTATTACTGATCACCTTTTATTTTGTGATGTGCTCACTATCTCAATGTTTCATTAGGATACCTTTATCTTGCTATTGAATATGCCCCCCATGGAAATTTACTGGACTTCCTTCGTAAAAGCAGAGTGCTAGAGACAGACCCAGCATTTGCTATTGCCAACAGTACTGCATCTACACTTTCCTCTCAGCAACTTCTGCATTTTGCAGCAGATGTTGCTAGAGGGATGGACTACTTGAGCCAGAAACAGGTCAGTCTTCTGCTCTCTACCCACTGAAAGCCCACCAATTAATTTTCCAGGAACTATGTTTTTCAGTGAAATCAAAGTGGGATTAGCTTCTATAGCACACATTGGATGAGTTTAATTTTGTTGTGTTCACTTAGCCCTACCAAATACTATGTCATGGGAATCAAGGAAGAGACATTAAAACTTACAAACAACATGGTAACTAACTGCTTTCATCTTCAGATAAAGTTTAAAATTTTCTTAGCAGTGACATACCAAGCTGTTTGGTTTCAGTATTGTTCTTATTCTGGATATTTACAATTTTCAAAATAGCACTCAAATAATATACGTAAAGTTTATAGATACTGTGGTGATTTTGTTTTAGGCTTTTTATTTTTATTATTTTAGTTTATTCATCGAGATTTAGCAGCAAGAAATATCTTGGTTGGAGAAAATTACATTGCAAAAATAGCTGACTTTGGCTTATCAAGAGGTCAAGAAGTTTATGTTAAGAAGACCATGGTAAGGATGAAAAGAAACTGATATAGTCCATTTTCCTCATGTTTCATTTTCTCGTTTCTTGCTTTTTGTTTTTATTGAACAAAAATGCAAACTTACATGTACTACTGAACTGATTATTTAAATGTTACATATTAGCATGTAAAAATATTTATATTGTGTTTATTAATATATGTACATTACTTGTAAACCAATTCTATACCGTGTTTATAGTACAATTGAAAATTATTTATATGAATATGATTTGTAGTAAAATCAACAATTTTGCAGCCAGTTATGAAATTTAATAAAAATCACAGAATCACAGAATGGTTTGGATTGGATGGGACCTTAAAGCTCATCCAGTTCCAACCCCCTGCCACGGGCAGGAACACCTTCCATCATACCACGCTGCTCCCAATCCCATCCAGCCTGGCCTTGGATAGTGCCAGGGATGGGGCAGCCGCAGGTTCTCTGGGCAACCTGTGCCAGTGCCTCAGCATCCTCACAGGGAAGAACTTTTTGCTAATACTAATCTACGTCTCCCCTCTGTCAGTTTAAAGCCATTCCCACTTGTCCTGTCACTACAAGACCTTGTAAAAAGTCCCTCTCCAGATTTCTTGCAGGCTGCCGATATAATACACTTTGCGCAAATGAAGAGAATATGTGCATGTGGCTGGATCCGTACAGCTATGAAAATAGTATTTTTATGCCAGATGTTGTCCAGCTGAGGAAAATTAGTCTAATTCTATTAAACAAAGCAAAAGTTAGCAGCATAGTAAACAGAGGCATTTTGGCATATGTGAGCTGAAAGAACAGCTGCCCAGAGCTAATGCTTTGGAAGACTTGAAGGACGAAGATCTGTAACAAGCATCATGCAGACCAGGAATAATACCATGTGATTAGGGAAGCAAGACTGGTTAGAGGCATCATAAGACATCAGTCAGGAATTATTTCGATTTCCTCTTGGTGCGGGATAAATTTTCTATCAGCTTTAGTGTGAGCTGTCCCTTTGGGAAGTAAACAAACAAAGAAATATCTTTATTTATTTGACAAAGCTTACTCACAATGACATCAGTTGTTGTGAAGGTAACACTCAGAACAATTGTTGGGGTATAAACTGCCATACTGCTATTCCAACCATCCACCAACAAATAAACTTTCATAAAATAATTTCCAGGGACGGCTCCCAGTGCGATGGATGGCAATTGAATCTTTGAATTACAGTGTTTACACCACAAACAGTGATGTGTAAGTATGTTTTTTAGTGGCCTTCTTTTAATAAAGAAGTATTTTTCAATAGCAAGGAAAGGTTGACAGCCACGATGACATCCACGCTTAACTCAAAAATGTCCATAGCTATGTCAGCATGAGTGAGCAATGGAGTCAAAAGTAAAACCCATTAAAAAAAAAAAAAAGTGGATTTTATTCCATCATCAGTGTCTAAACAAGTTCTCTGTTCACGAGGTATCTACATTGAAGCCTCTATTTTAGCTATATTTCTCATTTGAAATCTCTCTCCCTGGGAGACCCAGAGGAACTCAATATTTTCATCAGGAAATTGGAAGTTCTATTTGGCAAAGCAATTTTGTAATAGCAGTATTTGCTGACAGATCACAGCCTAGTAAAGGTCTGCGGTTGATGGACTCGCTGTGAATTAATTTTGCTAAATATCCTGCTCCTGCTGACTGATTTGTTATACAAAATTTAATAAAAAAATGAACAGAATGAATAGCACTTCTCTGTGTTCTCTGTATACTCGCAAAATTATCTACCATTTAAAAATATGAAATCTTGGTGCACTCCATAATATCCCTCTGTTGCAGATGGTCGTACGGTGTCCTTTTATGGGAAATTGTTAGTTTAGGTGAGTATCTGAATTTTATACTACAGAAATAATCCTGTCTGAGCCAAGCCAGCTCCACTCACTCAGTCTGTAAAAAAAAAAAAAAAAATTGCTTTGCAACTGATTTTTTTTTTTTTTCTGTTTCATTCTGCTAAATTTTCTCTAGCTTCAGTGTGCATGGATATGCAATTATTACATTTGCCATTCAGGTGACATTCTAAATGAGAAAACCATATTAACCATGTTTCCACTCCAAAACCTGGGTTGTATCTAAATGTAAAGTACAGCATGTCACATGGTATATATGCTTCCAATATGTTTTGAATTTGATGGCTGGCTTTTCCTTAGCCTTCCTGAGTTTTAAATCAAGACTTTTATTTTAATAACTTCTTGGTGGTGGAGGAGCAAACATCTTCTACAAGATTTTTGAAAGTTAATCTTCAGAGTTCCTTTCTGCACACACCTCTATTTATCATGATACTGATGAACAGCCTCAAACCATTCAAAGTTACTGTTACATAGCCTTTACGTATTGCCCTGGAATGTGCCCCATAGTCTGCTACCAAGAGACGCATAGGCTGAGGTGTACCTTGTGAACTCTTGCTTTCTAATTTCTTCCTAGCTTTCCTTACTAAATGGTTTATGCTAGATATGGATAGGAACTAACATGCTGCACTGTGGAAAATCAAGAGTCTAAGCAACCAAATATCTCAAAAAGCTGGCAAAACCAGCTTGACAGTAATAGCTCCATGAGTCCATACCAGATCTTGTTAATACCATGCTAATGAAGGAAAGACTTTCCTATTACCATCAAGAGTGTTGCAAAGCCAGTTCAAATACAATCAGATGCAGGCCCTCAGGCTTGTAGAGAAATTTAGGCCAGTCCCAATGATGATAAAGTTTATATTCACTTTTATTTTGTGCCATGATTAAGCAGAATGAAAACATAACAAAAATGTAGCTGCAAAATATTTCCTAGGATTGGATGTCAGTCATTTTTGTTTTCATTTCTGCTAAGAAATTAAACTGTTTTTAATTAAAAACCCCTTGTGTTCATGACAATTATTAAACTCTCCTTTAGGAGGAACACCGTATTGTGGAATGACATGTGCAGAACTCTATGAAAAACTGCCTCAAGGGTACAGACTGGAAAAGCCTCTCAACTGTGATGATGAAGTGTAAGTAACTGCCTCACCACAAAAAACCCAGCAAAACAGGTAACCCAGGTAACCCAGGATCTGCTATAGGAAATACACAATGTCTACAAGAACCTAATAAACCAAACTTTTTTTCCAGAAAAACAAAAACTACGTTTTTCTAAAAAGTATTTTTAAAGGGGTGGATAAGTCGAAATAATTACGTAAGTCTTTTTATAACTACCACGCATTATTATTTGCCGTGAACCCTTTCCCAAGCTCTCTGCTCCTGACAGATATCCTATTCTTTACGTCTGTCCAGTCTTTAGCTCAAAGAGAGCTTTCTGATCATTCCAGAGAAAAAGAAAATTCTATTCATACAGCAACCAGCTGTGCAAAATGTAACTCCAGCTATATATGAATCCATTTTCTTTTGAAAAATGGAATGTGCATCATCTTCCAATAAACATGAATTTGTAGCTTTTGTCTGTGTATCTAAACTATCAAATGTTGATGTTTGACTTTTAAAGGTATGACTTAATGAGGCAGTGCTGGAAAGAGAAACCATATGAAAGACCATCATTTGCTCAGATACTGGTGTCACTGAATAGGATGTTAGAAGAAAGGAAGGTAAGAATGAATCCCTAGAAAAGACTTAGGCCATGAATAATTTCAATATAGTTTGTGATTCTTGAGGTAACACACATTGCATCACACTCTTTCTATTTCCTTCCCAGACCTATGTGAACACTACCCTATACGAGAAGTTTACTTACGCAGGCATTGATTGCTCCGCTGAAGAAGCTGCTTAAGACAGAAGAAATCTTCATTCATCAGTGACATATTGAAAAAACCCAAAACTCAATCTGCTGGAGCCCCAAATGTGATGTGCTGAGTAGAACTTTGTACAGCTAACTGTATATAATACAGTGATACTGTTTTACTACAGATATGTGTGTGTATATCACACAGTAACCTCTGCCTCCACAGGCTGCAGGAGTGTATATACTGTTCAGAGTAGGAATAGACTGAAGTAATGAAATATGCCATTTCATATGCAGGGTTTTCTTTTTTTCCTAGTCTGTAGATATAGTGTATACATACATATTGTAATGCATTAGGTATTGCCATCTTAGATATTTTTGTTACTTTTGAGGAGCTACTGATAGTAAATGGGGATATTACTGCAGTATTTTGCAGACATTTCATTGTGATTCAAACAAAAATGCTAAGCTCAACGTGACAATGAGAATTGCAAGCAGATGTCAATCCAGTATGCTCATCAAGGATAATTAATTATTAAGACTCCTATTTGAATGTAGAAGTGAGCTAGTGGAAATAATCTGTTGTGAAATTCTATTGACACTTGTAAGATAGAAGGCATGCTGTGGTTCTTTCATTGTCCAGTTTAACGGTCAGTGTTTGCCTGGATGCAAAATAAGTATATATTTCGAAGTGTTTAATACTATCGGGGGCAGCCATACAGCAATTATCATGAAACATAGAATTGAGAAACATACTATGTATTGTAAAACACTTTTTTACAAGTAGCCTGGTTATACACAGGGCTTATTCAATTTGTATTGAATAATTTCACTGCATAATTATAAATTACTACCTACTACGTACAAGCAGGGCTTGCTTACTTTTGCTTATTTAATCACTTATGCAGGCTGTATTCTGGTATGGCCTCTTAAAAATACTGTACTGAAGTGCTTCAAAACAATGATATTTGGCTTGCCAGAAAGGTCTTCTAGTCCTTAGGATAGACAAATAGAGATAGGATTGGCCTGAGCTTCTGGTATCAAGTCAGCCATGTGGGATCCTGTAGACATACCCTATTAAAACTTCACTTATCAGCTAACCTCATGATTTGCACATATGTTCCCCCATACCCCACCCCATAACTCGCCAGCTCATAACCGACCACCAGACCACAGGGACTTTCTATCTCGGGGGATCAGGTCACCTCCCGCAAGACTTGGAGGAAGATGCTAGAGAGAGTAAGAAAAGAAGGCTTCCCCTTCTAATACTCCATGAATATAACGCTGGCTACAAGGCAGGGATATAACAGCAGGGATATAATGTTACTATAGAGTAATATTACTGGAATATGCCAGGATGACTCAAATAGAAGCACCAAGAGCCTTATTAAAAGGCCGTAAGTCAACAAACAAGGGTGCTAAGAACACTCATGTGGTCCTGAGATAAGCAGAACTCTCACTGTAAGAACAGGTGGCAGATGTAAACCAGAATTTTACAAAGAGCACACAGATTCACTGGACCAAGAAACAACTCTAAAATGGAAAAGAGGAACAAATTCCACCATATTTTTCAGGAAAAAACTACTTGGCCAGGCTCTTCTGAAGCATGGGCATTGCATTTTGCAATCCAACCAGGTTCCTACATGTCGGTGAGGCGAATAGGAACAGACCTCCATGGGTGTTTTCTAGGCAACTCAGCAAAGCTAGCTATCAACTTCTGTTAGAACTGTTCTGCTTTCTGTGCAGAACTTTTCACTTGTCCAAAACAGCTCATTGTCTCACACATTCCTAACAAGCAGACACAACTGACTATTCTGCTGCTTGATGTGAATCCCTTCTTCTGTGGCAAACTTCTACCTGGACCAAAATGCCACATAAAGAAAGAATCAGTGTCATTCTTTTACCCAATAAGTCTTAGTATTGTCTGCATTTTAAGTGCTCAAATAGCACTGTAAATTTAGCTGAAGGGCATTTAAGTGTTCTTATAAATGTTCATATTTTCATTTAACATTATGGCACACATTAGATTTCTAAACAGCTGAAATGATTTAAAAAAAAAAAAAAACCTGCTATTTTGAAAATACACAAAAACCCCTAATAACTCAAATACACAGTTTTAGATGTATCTATTCAGTCTATACATCAGAGAACTATAGGTATTAGAAACATTAACTAGCTTTGTCAAAGTCTCAGGTAGACTAGTTGCTTCTATACTTGCAATGTGCACTGGGTATCCCAGGTTCAGTAGCTAGATTTTACTGCCTGTTGTCCAGTGCTGGAAAGCCTGATTTATGGCAGTAGGTGGCATACAAAGTCTTCAGCTTAACCATTAGCAGGTTTTATGTTCTGCCTTTCACAGCACGTTACATTAATTCCTAAATCACCTCCTTCCCAAGTGTCTTCTATGTTTTTGTGCTGTGAAGTTCATAATGCTACCAGTGCCAGCAGTTTTCCATTATTTCAAACATCCCATGTCCTAACATTCTTCATACACCTCCTTCTATTTACATCTGCTGATATCTATGCATGACTTCAGAATTATCATCAGCTGTTCTCCATGTTGGCTTTCAGTATTGCTGCATCAGTTTTCCCATATTCTCTCACACACAGTTATTCAGCTCCTACTCAGTACAAGTTTTTGTTTAGGAAAGAAAGGAATTGTTTCAGACAAGTGGAGCTGGCCATGCTTTGAGGAGGCATATGACACAGAAGGACAGGTAACTGCTGATAATCAACTGAAAAGAAATGATCGGTCATGTGATCAGAGAAAATGGAGAAAGAAGAGAAGAGAAAGGCAGAAGAAGAGAAAGGCAGAAGAGAAAGGCAGGTAATGCAGGGTTAACTAGATACCATTGTGAGGGCAGAGGTAACAAAAACTCCAAATAAGCACCTTTATCCTCATTAGAATGGTTGAAAAGTAAGGTATGAGTACCCTTTGTGGTGTCTAAATTCAGATGACCCACTTAATGGCTGAAATCCTCCCACTCTTCAGTAATGGAAAAGTATACACACAACTGGTGTTAAATAATGGGGATATTTAATTCTTACTTCCTGTGGACAGATTTTGCCTGACACAACTTTAAGGTCAAACACAGGCCCTCTCCACTACCTAAAATATAATGGTCAGACATTTCTGAAAGCAAAATACAAATTGTTAACTATTACATACATCTAATCAAAACATATAAATACCTGGTGGAAGGAAGCAAGTCAGATGGAAGTAGCCTCTTCTCAACAATACCCATTGACAAGATGAGAAACAGTGAGCATAAACAGAAACCTAGGAAATTCCAGTGAGGGTGGTCAAGCAATGGAAGAGACTTTGCAGAGTCTCCACCTTCAGAGATATTAAAAAACTGACTGGCCACCACAGAGGACTAGACCAGATGATCTCCCCAGATGCCTTCCAATCCCAGTTATACAGTGATTCTGTGAACTTTGCAAGATGGGGGAAGGAAAATGCACAACATAAACAGATGCCCAGCTAAAGAGTATGAGCAATTAAATTACAAAGGCATAGCTCAGCCCTGATTACACACAAGTGTTCCCCCTTACTACACTACATTCCCTGCTCCCAACACACGATTTTGCCTTTCCCCAAGTCACATACTGATCACACATTCCCATGTGCAAGGCAACTGGTTTGACACAGGGAAATGCTGATTAAAGAACAGTTGAAACAAAAAAAGCCAAACTGTTCCAGTCTGTAATTCAAAGCCCTCAATCAAGTAAACCTAGTGTGACATTTCCCTATAATACTTCAGAGCTCTTTCACATATTCACTTAACAGCACAATATGACACAGCTGATGGCATAGGAGCCAATACTTTTAGCAAGTCCCTCTAAACAGTGGCGATCCAATCAGACCACAACAGTCTCTCACATCTCAAAAACATAAGTGAAATTTCCAGCTCCTGCCAACTAAGTATCATGGAGCCGCTTGCTCACCACCACACCCTGCTTAGTGTGATTGAAAGCATAATCAGGGAAAAAAACAAAACAGTAAAACCCATTGGTTGAGATAAGAACAGTTTAATAATTCAAATAAAGTACAATAATACTAAGGGAAATAACAAGGACAGAAATATAGAACTAAGGGAAAAAAACAAGGTGAAACAAACCCCCAAAACGAAACAGCAGTGCTGCACAATACAATTGCTCACCACTTGCCAACTGATACTCAGCCTGACCCAAGCAGTGATTGAGCCCTTCCGGGTGACTCCCCCCAATTTATACACTGGGCATGATGTGCTGTGGTATGGAATACCTCTCTGGCTAATTTGGATCAGGCGGCCTGTCTCTGCTTCCTGCTGGCTTCTTGTGCCCTCCCTTACTGGAAGAGCATGAGATTGAAAAGTCCTTGATCAGGGTAAGTGCTACTGAGCAACAACTATCATCACTGTTCTCAAACTGAAACCAAAACTCAGCACTGCACCAAAGAAATCTTCCCTGTGAGGGTCGTGAGGCACTGGCACAGGTTGCCCAGAGAAGTTGTGGATGCCTCATCCCTGGATGTGTTCAAGGCCAGGTTGGATGGGGCTTGGGCAACATGGTCTAGTGGAAGGTTGGGTTGGAACTAGATGATATTTAAGGTCCATTCTATAATTCTATCCCAGCCAAAACTAGAACACTATATCATTGATATATGTGGGCAGGAGAAAAGTATGCTTATGGCACCCAGCATCAGGGAGCTGACAGCAATACAACTCAGAGCTAAGTCACTGTTCTAATTATTAACTGCTCTTACATTCACACCAGGTTTCAGTTTTGCTGAAATTTCATTTCTTTCAGCATCAAAAGACTGTTTATTTTGAAACAATTGCAAAAAAGTTAGTATCTAAAATGATTTTACTTATTATGCACAGTATATGTATTTGGTTTTAATAATTCAATAATTCAGTAACTTCAAGAAGTTACAAAGACAAGTCAGATATTTCAGGTTCCTTAGAGGGCCTCAGAGGTACCAGTTTGGTCCCTGCTAACAACTTGCTGGATGACTACCATAGGTTTCTCTGCAGAACGGGTCCTACAGAGTAGACATTTGTATGTTTTCTTCATTTTACTCAAAGCAAAATAAAGGTAATCATCACTAAAAAGACCTACATTCAAACCTGGGAGGATCATGAGTAAGTAAAGAAAGCGAGTTTGTAAAGAACATGCCAAAGCCCCTTCTCAAAGCTGTAGCAGGGCCTGTATGCAGGACTGTTCTTTTAATACAGGGAAAAGTATTCTAACAACAGCTATTGCCCATCAGTATCTCACAGAACAGGACATGGCCCCAGGTTCTTTAATGATCAAGAAGCAGCTACAGTGATTTCTAACCTTCAACACAGATTTTGTCATGCAGTATAATCATTCTTCACAGTACATCCAAGAACTGAGATTTTTACACTACTGAGTTACTCATACACAGTCCTCAGTCAGGACCATTTTTCCCTTACCGCTTTCAGCTTTTTTTTGGCTAATCAGTGCAAGTATAACTTCAGCTGAGAGTTAGTTTTGCACAAAAGATGTGGTCCATTCTTAAATTTCCTTCACAGAAAGATAAGTGGCAACAGACTTTACAATCCTCCTCTCTGAAGGCAGGAAATGC
The DNA here is from genome assembly GCF_028554395.1 of Pezoporus wallicus. Lineage (NCBI taxonomy): Eukaryota > Metazoa > Chordata > Aves > Psittaciformes > Psittacidae > Pezoporus > Pezoporus wallicus. The sequence continues at coordinate 78,696 of NW_026640005.1, read as the reverse complement.
TGACTCCTACCTTATGCAGGAGACAGGTGATTATATCTCAAATTATAGCCTAGTGAAGGTATTTACTTCTTGAAACTTTCTGGGAGCCTTGCTGCTTTTACAGTTGAAAAGCTTCATCCAGCCTTAACTAATTTAAGAGACAAGCTGATTCTGCTCCAGAAGAGGTCACATTTCTACCTTTATACCTTTTTGTGTCTATTAGTGCATTAAGCATGACTAAGTTTGTTTTCTCTCTCTCCGAAAACAGATGGAGAGGTAGAGAGAACCAGGAAGTGACAGGGGAAAAGGATACAATCTCAGACTTTAACCACACTGCAGAAACTTGAGTTTTATTTCGGAGGCTGAACAAGGTGAAATCAAAAGGTTATATCCACAACTTGAAACAACAGAACTTTCACTTACTGCAAATGATAGTTTTCAGCTACACAGAGTTGTGAGGACAATTATAGAATTACTTTTGACAAAAAAAAAAAACAAAAACAAACAAACAAAACACAACAAAAAAACCCAAAAACCTGCTTAACACCAGAATTTAGTTTGTGCCTCTTGCACGTATTTTCTACATTTGTGTTTTCTCCTTCCTGCACACCTTAGGCGTCAGAAGAACAATCAGGTTTTTCCATTAGATTTTCACCTCTTTACATCAGAAGAGTAATTGGTACTGAAACATTACAGAGCAGCGAGCCAAGCTGAGGTTGACTTTGTCCTCCAGAGCCACAATAATCACTGTTTTCTCATTCCATTATCCTCTCTGACCTTCCAAAGGATTAGTTCCATACAAGCCATTGCATTTTCCCTGGAATTATAACCATCTAGAAAAGAATTTTAAAAAAATTATTTTGTGCTATAATATTTATTTCTTTATAGAAGAATGGTAGCTTTGCTTATTAAGGTGAACAATTGTTGAACATACTAAGACAATCCTTGGTATTTGACAGGTTTTGGTGCAACTTCCTGCTACCAGGATTCAAGGTAATAGTCACATGCTTCTAGCAATCCAGTATTGTCCAGCAATGTTCAGTTTACCACCACATCCTCCAGTTCCAATATCCAATGAGGCCTAGATTACCAGTTTAGAGTTACTACCCAGAGTAACCTCCAGTGTCCAATATAACTGTCTTTGGAAAACCAGATTCCCCCAGTCATGTACTTTCAAATCAGAAGCTGAAAGAGTAACATATGACAAGCTGATTTTGCAACTAGATTATAAATTTCTGCCTTAGTTAAAGACAATCCACTTGTCCTGATCAACTGAAATCCACCACAAAATCTGAACAGAATAAAGGATTTAAATTATATATGCTTAAAACAACCACTTAATAAAGTTAACAACTTACAAATTTATACATTTTATGCAATTCCCATAACTTAGTAACTATAATAACAGGAATTAAAGTATAAAAGTTTTAATGCATTCTGGCTGGGGAAAAAAAAGTGGTAGTCATCCGAACAAGAAATGCATACAATCCTCTCATTAGTTGGCGCTTACTATAGTCCCATATATATACTATATCAGAATACCCCTTCTAAAATCAGAACAATACAAGAAAAGCTGGCTGCCAGGTTAATGGCAATTAACTACTGAAAGTTCCAAGCATTCCCTGCTGAAAGCCAAAGCTGTGTGTTGAGATTTCCCTGCAACTTTAGGATAGGTGGAGAACAGACCTACTATATTCAGCCGTCATCTTCATAAGCAAAAGTTTGACACAGTGTCAAATTTTCACATGGACTACTTTGAATGCATACCTCAACGCCTATACAAACTGATGAAAACAAATCTAAATCCTAATGGTTAAGATTTTACTCACCATTTCGAATATAAAACTTTTAATAAAGGTACTGAAGATATGAGATAAACAGGTTTGGGATAGCATCTGGTTATTCAGAAACCAGAATAGTTGTGGAAGAAATGACAGCATACAGATGCTCCATCCTTGGCAGTGTTCAAGGCCAGGCTGTACATAGTCTTGGGCCAAACAATCTAATGTGAGACATCCCTGCCTATGGCAGGGGGGCTGGAATTAGATTATTTTAAGGTCTTTTCCAACCCTAACTATTCTATGACTCTATAGAGATCAGCATTTGCATTTGAAGGTGGCAAAATCCCCTCCCCATTTTACATTTCTGAGCTAGTGGCTCAAAAAGAAAAAGGCATTGCTTCTTTGCACTACAGCATTGAATTACTGCACAGATTCCACAACTACCGATTCCACAACCACTTTGGGCAGGGGAGAAAACCCCAAAATAGTAAGTTAATAATAAATAATAAAATAATAAATAATTCTTAGATTTAGTTGAGGTGTTTCATTCCCCAGAGAAACAGAGCACTTAAACGCTATCACAACAACAGATGACTCAAAAGTACAAGTACCAGCTTCTAGCTTTCTCTGGTAAAACTGAAATGCCAGTGATTTGAGATGATTTTTTACATGTAGCAGCCTAGACTCAGAAACAAAGATTTTCAGACATTTAGACATGTCACTGCAATTCAGGTATCTTCTGGCTTAAAGCAGTGCAGTCGAAGCAAGCTAAAACACCAGAGACCTACTGCTTTCTGACAGCAAAGGGCATTTCATTCTAATAAACCCTAGTTTACAAAGAAAGTAAATCAGAATCAAAATTTGTAAAATCTAATACAAAACTAATGCAAACTAGCACAAAGCAGCAGCAGAAACCGATAAAAACATAGAGAGTGGAAGTCATGAGTCAGGACTTTTTAGGTTTGCGGGTTTTTTTCCTAGACATGGCAGCTACATAGCTCTATAGTTTAAGCTTGGATTTTAGCTCAGTGGTGATCAACAAGGCATGATTAAATCCAAATTTAAGCAGAAAAGTCTGCTAAAGGCAGAATTTTTACTATTTGAGATAGCCATCTTATAGTCTTTAGAAATAACTTTTGACATTCTTAGCCTCGCTAGAAAGGTGTGCATAAGCCTGCAACAGCAAAGGAAGTCAGGGGATATTAGCTTTGACAGACAGATCCAGCTACTCCACTGGATATCAAATGCCACTGAGTTTTGCTCAGTGTGACCATTTATGTATTCCCTGGGCAGTGGAGGTATGTTAGCAGAATAGAATATTGTTTATTGTCCAGAAGGCTTCACTGATAAAAGCAAATATGAATCTGCCAGTTTATTTGAACAAACTGAGTATCTAAAATCAGATTAAAAAATCCTTTAGAATGGCATGGTTAAAGCAAAATATATTTGTCAAATTCAATGCTTTGTAAGTATTATATGCATGCTGTAGAACATGATTTGATTTGTCTTTGAGTGTCAGCAAAGAAACTTGCTTTAATTTTACTACTGAAAATCCCAGCTGAAGAGCTCGTGTATCAGTCTGGATAATCAAGTGAATCCTGACATAGATGCTAGGCTCACCACACTACCTTCAGAATTGTAAGAATGTCCCTTTGCAAGTGAAAGAAACTGGAACACTTTTGTATAACCCTCTGACAAACCAGCTGTACTGGGGGGAGAATGAGTGAGAGGCTTTATGCTACCCAGTTGCCATGCAGGGTTAAATCACATCACCAACCATCTTACCGTTCAGGAATATCCTCTGCTTCTACTACACAATTGAACTAAAGATATTTAAGACAAAGCTTTAAATGACAGCAAGGGTATTATTATCTTTTCAGTTTTCTGGGTAATTCCTGTCTCCCATTTCATGAGGCAATATATTGATTGCTTAATAAGAACCCAGGCTCTTACCATCATCTTGATGAATTCTCCTGAGGTAATCAGCTGTCAGACTTCTAAGTGTTCTTTTGTGAGGCAAACCTAGCGGATGAGGAAACACTACTGATGTGTCCACCACCATGTCATGAATTAGCTGAAAAAGAGCAGAGGCCACAGTAATGATTACAGATCCAGTTACAGTCTTGTACATCCTTTATTTATTAAAAAGGATAAAATCTCAACTAGTATCTAAAATACTTTCCTTCTCAATAATATGCCCAAACTAACCCTTGAGCCCCCAAAACAACATCATCTGTCCTGTGTGCCACTTTCTCCTAGAGAATGGCAAACTGTGGAGCAAAAAGCTGTGGAAAAATTATCCTTTGCAGTGATTTCTGAACAACTCATTGACATTTATTCACCAGTTATTGATGGCTTGGCGTCACGAGTGAAGATTTGGGAAGGGCTTCAACAGCGTTTACTACAAGCAAAATGACCAAAGGCATATGGGGTATGCAAATCTGGTTGGAAAAAAAGGGTGCTTAGGCAATCAGGAAATGTCCATCCAGGACTGTCATCTCCTGAGTGATGCCAAGCTACCCATGTGCTGGTCCGCCCACATGCAAGGTTGGATCTGCAGCTACCCATGCACCTTGTCACCAACCGTTTCGACCCTCGCCTGTCCATACAGACAAGTGAGAGTAAGACCTTCCAGCCTGCGCAGTGGATTTTTTAGGTGCAGTGCAGCTTGCGCAAAACTGGCCCTACCCTTTAAACCTGAGGTTTAACTGCCACAGCCTAGTTAGGTAGGACAGTGACAGCAAAGTCCACAGGTCATAGGTTTTGTAAGAATGTCTTTCTCTTTTATGGAAGACCATACAAGGCTAGACGAGCTCCATCAGCCCAGGTTTGAAGATAGGAGTTTTCCTTCTCCTATGAGGAAGGCCTGCCTTCGCTAACAAAGGTTAAGGAAGACCGTCACCCACGCATTCTGATCAAGACTGTCAACTCCTGGGTCAATCACAAGAGACTGATGATGCAATAGCACAACAAGCGCCTAGGCGGGATACTTAGAGGCGTTCAGTCATAAGCCCGCAGATGGTAGCCTCATGCCAGCAGCTCCTCAGCCAAGTGCACGCACCAGGGGTCTGAACCTGTGGTTCTTCTCATACTGAGGATTACTATTGCAACAACACATCACCAGTAGGGTAAAACTAACCTGTCTCATGACGCCCAAGCGTTCATAGCGATGTCGCTTTTTGATCCTTCGATGTCTCCAGTTATATGTTCACTGCATATATACAGTGAACATGATTCATTCTAGTTTTAGACAGCCACTGCCATCCTGCAAAACCTCACTTGCATTGGCCTTTAGATGTCAGTAGCAGGGAAGCCTATCAAGGCTCAATTCTAATTCCTTCATTAGTAATATCACAGCATGGTTGAAGTTGGAAAGGACCTCTTGAAGTCATCTTATCCAAACCACCTCTCAAGCAGGATGTCCAAGAGCCTGTTGCCCAGCAACATGTCCAGATGGTTTTTGGGCATCTCCAAAAGAGAAGACTCCACAACCTCTCTCAATAACCTGTGTCAGTGCTTGGTCACCCTCACAGTGAAAAACTGTTTCCTGGTGTTCAGAGGGAACCTCCTGTATTTGAGTCTGTGCCTGCTGCCTTAAGCCCTGCACTGAGCACCACAGGAAAAAACTTGGCTTAGTGTTGTTTGCATCCTTAGAATCATAGAATAGTTAGGGTTGGAAAAGACCTTAAGATCATCTAGTTCCAACCCCCCTGCCATGGGCAGGGACACCTCACGTTAAACCATGTCACCCAAGGCTCTGTCCAACCTGGCCTGAACGCTGCCAGGGATGGAGTACTTGCCAGTTTTTTGGGCAACCTGTTCCAGTGCCTCACCATAAGAGGTTTCCTGGGCAGATAGCTATGCTTCTGATGGAATACTGCTGCCTTTAATATTTAATAGCATAATCCACACATTTCTGGTACCTAAGGTAACTACTTGACAGACAGCACAATTATTTACAGCAATTCTAAGAGAATACCTTAGTGTTACTTGAATTGTCACTGCCTTTTATGCATAGGGTGTCATGAGTTCTGCAAGATCAGAAAACATACAAATGTAGGTTTCTGTGAACCCACAAATAAAGACAATATTATTCAGTAGTGATGTATGGTTCCATAATTAGAAGCACTAAACAGCAGAGTAGGAAGCTGAAATGTGAAGATGTTTACCATAGTGTATTTTGTATAGACATCTCTTCCTGATATGAAATACTTTTAATACAGCTATCATTTAACAATCAAGTACATTTAATTATTTTTTCATACCCATTGATCTGCTGAAATAAAACCTTCTTTTTATTTCTTAAATTTATTAGAATACAGTAAAAACAAGTAGTCACCTCCTAAAACTGGCTTCAAAACCAGCTACTTTACCTTGAGAGCAAATAAGTCGTTTTCCATGTTGTGTCCAATTAAAATTGTATCCACACTGAACAAGTTTAGCAGTACCGCCTGTACAGCCCGAAGAGTTGTTGTGGTATTTTTCAGATCATTCTTCTTTACTCCAGAGAGTCTAAAAAAGAGATCAAAAGAGTTTCATTGACAGAAATACTAAGAAATACCTAGAACTAGGTTTGCAGTGATCATTTCCCCAGCATCTAAAGTTAACTCTAGCCAGCTTTAAAAAAAAACAAAAAACAACAAACATAAATCACACGGTGTTGAAGTCAATGTAAAACATTTTTTCATTCTCTTCCTTTTCACCTAGGTAGTATAAGATAAACTAAGGTAGGTGATATTAACTTAGCTCTACCACTACAAGTGACTTAAGCATGTTTAAGCATGGACCAAAAGACAGGACTCTGAGCAAGCAAATATTGGTGTTGAAATAGGAACACATTACATTGGTTCTCCTCCAAATTCTTTACAGTGAGGCTCAAAACCTGCGTTTCCTCATCGAGCTGTTGCAGGACTTCAGAGAACTAACAGGAATCAAAAAGGTGTCTTTCAGGTCTTAATGACAAAACCCAATATGAAGAACAAATACAAGATCTACACTAAATACAGACAAATCTTATTAAGCTGTACAGTCTGATGACCTCAATGCATGGCTTATGACTATATTGCTTTTTTTGTGAGACAACACTTACAGATTAAATTTGCATTTGCTTCTGTCACCTTAGGGAACTGAGCAAATTCTGGGAGGTTTAACATTTTTTTTTTTTCTGAATTGGAAAAAAGGTCTTTCAATGTGAAAAGGAAAAAAAAAGGTGGAACTAGGCAAAAAGAAGAACTGTTCTTAATTGAGCATGTAACAACAAAAGCCTCATGGGTGACTGAATGTCTTTGATTATGTTACTAGAAATAGCATTTGGGAGAAGCATGTTTCTTCTTATATAGTTATCCGCCAATTTATTAAATCTAATCCTGAAGTATTATAGAGTAAGTAGCATACCTTATATCGTAGTCCACAACTTTACCATCTGGTTTAACAAATACATCATACACAACCTGTAGTTTAGGATCAACCACTGTGACTCTAGTTAGTTCCAAGCCACGGGTTGTGTAACACTAAAGAAAAAAGTACATTTAATGAGCATTTACACAACAATGCTTCCTTACATTATGCAAGCTGTTCATAAAGCACAACAAGCTACCAAGTCAACAGATCCAAATATTTTTGCCCACAATACTAAAGGTCAGTCTTGTAGGATGACTAGTCATACTGAAAGGTCTAGTCAGAGTTCTGCAGACCTAAGAGACTTCAGTGCCAAACTACTACAACTAGGATATGGCTTCATAAAAAAGCAATATAATTTTCTATTAGCTGAACCAAAGTTTTTAGGTTGCACATACCATCTCGCAGTTCAGAGCATATACATCATGGGTTCCATCAAGAGGTGGTGATTTAATTAACGTCTTCATGAAGCCTTCCAATTTCTCCCTTCTCCCATCATGAACATGAAGCTGCAAAGTTTCCATTGGTATTTAAGTGCAAGTTTACTAGATAGATCTTACACAAATTGCCAGAAAATTTGTTTCTCTAAGAGACTTGGGAATATATATATAATATTTCTTGTCAGCATGTGTCATATAATTTAGTGAACACTAATAAGTAAACCTAAAAGGCTTGTACCAAGTCATTAACACTGAGCCATACCTTTTTATAAAATCAAAAGGACAGTGAGATACTGCTTTATGTAAATCTTCTTAGAACATTACTCCTACCTTTGCAATCTGACATCCAGGAGACCCAACTACTCTCTCACAACAGGTGTAACGTTTTTCTACACCACCAGGTACTGACAAAAAGAAAAGTTGGTAGTTGAGCAGTAGTAGCAGCAACCAGCAAAAACAAATCAGTATCCTCACTCGGCTTCTCAAATTTCCTTTCCATTTTCTCCTGAAACAGCACTGTGGAAAACAGCGAGTGCCACCTATGCCAAGATGACAAACTCTACATTGTTCCCTCCCAAGATAAGGTTTTTGTAAAAAAGAAATACCAATAAATAAGAAAGAGAAAGTTGCACTATGTTCTAGAAAGTTCTCTGTGAGAGGCATATTTAAGACTGATTCTGAGTACTTAAGGTGTCTCTTAGAAACCATGACAAGGCTCTCTTAGAAGTCAATGCAAGGCCACCCTCTTCCCACACAGTTTTATTCATATCAGCTTTCCTAAAGTTAGGGCATATTCGGAGAAAACAGGCTTTACTAGCTAGACACATTCCCAGAAGAACAGCAGAATGTATCTCAGCTGAACCTTATAGGAAAAAAGTTCCTACTTTGATCTTGCTCAGCTTTGACACGAGATGTCATAACATTTAACAGCTTCCATAAAGACTGAATGCCAAGGTCACCTACCTCTTTGTTTCAATACTCCACCAGAATGATAGTTGCATTCCTCTTTACGTTGATGTGTTCCCGAAGAAGTAACAGCATATATTTCACCACACCTACAGCAGACCCTTTTGAAAGCTAAAAACACCCCAAAAACCAATAAACCAATAAGCAGAGTGTATTTCCTAGGTGGCTTGCCATGAAGTTAAAAAATGCTGAATTGAAGTATAAAAGAAGTTTCATGAACAGCACATGAGAAAACAGAATATCAATATACAAGAAGCCTCTCAAGACAAGCCATGTATCAAGAAAAAGTTCCTCTATAGCACAACAAGAAATTCAAGTTTACCTACGACTTTAATTACTATGTTGGAACAAAAATGTAAAAGGACATATGAAGACTCATTGTTTAGCTTTGAAAACTTTGAATTCACATGCAGTCTAGGCAGTAAAGACGGAACACAGGCATAATGTATAATTTTATACCCATGTATTTTACTGTCCTGTGAACAACTGATTGAAATTCAATTTTGTTGCAGCCTACTAGGCACTTACCATTACATCCAGAATTTTTTACACCAGTAAGAATAGCACTACCATTTTTTCCAGGATGTTGTCGAGGGAAGTTATTTTCGTTCAACTGCTCCTTAGTCAGAAGATACTTTTTTAAGAGTTCATATAGAGCACCATCTGTAAATGCTAAAAAAAAAAAAACAAAAACAAAACCAAAAGCCAAAACATAAACAAACCTAAAGCTTAAGCAACATTAAAACAACTGTAAGTAGCACTTAAAAACACTAGTACTTCCAAAATAAAACCAAAGCAAAATTGCAAGTTGACCACTACAGTTTACACCAAAACATATATGCTTGTATCTCAGAGCAATTAGAGGTGATTAGAGGTGAAGCATTACTCAAAATAGACACTATATAGGCATGATGATTCACTAGCTATCCCAGAAAGGCTAGATATGCAGTACTAAAAAACATTGTATTCCCAAAAAAAAGTTCCAACGTTTTCCCCTTGTGAAAGAGTTTTCAGTTATAAACGGGGAATTGTGTACAAAATCCTTGCAGTGGCAAATAGATGAAGGATGACCAAAACCAGAGCAACATTGTCATGCTGAAATAAGACCGTTTATAGGTGGCAGTGGAGAACTGACATCTTGCTTCCCCTTTCTTTACCTTTTTCTTCCTCTGACTGTAGGGATCCTGTGCCACTGGAAGATCTGCTGTTATTAGGTTGCCCTAAAGGCAGGAAAACATGTCTTTAGTATTTCTTCTCAATTTCAGATTTCCTGTTAATATCCTAAGCAAATATTTATAAATCAAGCCACCAATTTATTTCAGTGATATATTTCTATAAAAGGATTTAAAGATACAGAAATATCTTTAGTAAAGTTGAACTAAATAATGATTTTCAGACATTTTTCTGCTGTTCTAATTTCTACACTTAGAACCCATTAAAAAAAAAATAAATCTTAATTGAAAGCAAAACTACCAAGACCTCTTAGCTTTTTGAGAGTCTTCACAGCAAGATTCAGGTACATCTTTTTATTGCCAATGCGATCATAAATAGATTGTTCTTCTATTAGAGCCTACATTAAAAATAAAAAAAAAATTAAAAAAATAGACATTTAGTGAGCACTCTATGTTCTACAAAAAGCACTGCCATTTAGAATCTAAGGCTGCGAACCTAGAGATAGTTACACATGCAAGTAATGTCCTAAATTTGAAGTACGACAGGAGACAAAAAGTCAGATGGATTTAAAGTCCTGCTCAGAGAGGGAGGCATTATGGTGAAAGGCACTGTTACCAAAGAGGATCTACAGAGTATTTTACAAACCTACCTGAATATTAGAGCTCTGTTTGATGTAGCAAAGATGCTGAGTGTTATCACTGCATATATCAGAAGTATTTTAAGTAGGAGTACAAGAGAAAGTCTTAAATCTAGATAATTCAATTATGAGACCATTATTGGAATCTAATTAATTTATCACAGGGATTGAGGAGGTGAACTTTTTGGTCTATAAATACCTTCACAGAAAAAGAAAAAAAAAAAAAAGAAAAGATCTGATTGCAGAATTCTGAATTCTGTCTAGCCGATGTAAAACATGTATGATCCATTGGGTGAAAGCTAAAGCTACAGAGGTTCAGGTTAGAAAGAAAACCCACAGTTTTTCACAGCCAGGATAATGAACTATTAGAACAAGTTTTCTGGGCATGTGGCAGTTTAGAAGACAAATTCAGCACCTGTGAAGCAAAGATCTGTTGGGAAAAAATCAGTGCTTCAACTCAGAATTGAAATCTAATCCCTGGGAAGATTTGAGCACTCTCAGGGTAACCATTCCTACTGGTAAACATTCCCTGGCTAAAGACAACTTTTTCTGATCCTGCGTCAAAGGAGGTGAAGAAAGGTCTCCTCAATTTTCTTTCTGTAAAGTTGTAAGAACAGCAAGGAGAGGAAGGTCCAGCACCTTTTAGTCAGGAAGAAACATGCTCAAAATAAGGAGTACACACATTAATCTTCTGGGGAAGAAGATACCTTCTTCCTTGGTTTTATTTTACTGTTAACACTACATGGGTAGTTCACAAAAAGTGCAGCTTATTTCAGGTGTAAACAGTGCCTTGTAACAATCACTACAGCATGTACATTTCATAAGTTACAAGCCCTAAGCAAAGGGAAAGGGGAAAACAGATGAACCTGAGAATTATCACAGGAGGAAATTCTTCACTATGGGGGTGAGGGTGGTGAGGCACTGGCACAGGTTGCCCAGAGAAGCTGTGGCTGCCCCATCCCTGGAAGTGTTCAAGGCCAGGCTGGATGGGGCTTTGAGCAACCTGGTCTAGTGAAGGTGTCCCTGCCCATGGCAGAGGTGTTGGAACTAGGTGGTCTTCAGGGGCCCTTCCAACCCAACCATTCTATGGTTCTATGAAGTTAAAGGGAAGGTAAAAGGAACATTACTTCATGAAAATGAAAATCAGGCATACCAAGATGTGCTACATAATACAGCAACACAGTAACAGCAGAGTAGTATCATGTGATGTTTTCCAAGCTTCCATTCGAAGTGTAATCAAAAACACCCACAGAGTCTTATCAGCACACCTCCATAAATTCTTTTGACTTCCAGCTTGTAAGAAATTTAGATCACCTAAAGGTTAAGCTTGGGATATTTGTGCTTGTCAGACAATATCTGCTGGGAGTAGTACTTGGTGTGGTGAAAACCAAAAAGACAAGACCAAAGGCTCAAAGTGGTTCACAGATGTTTTCCTTCTGTTCTGAATAAATCTCAAAGCCATTATTACATTCCAGGAAGCTTTCAGTATTTACAAGACTTTTATTTTGCAGAAGCAAAAGTTTTTCTTTTTTTATTACCAAAATGGCATGTCTTATTAGAAGCTTTTAACAGTGGTAAAGACAAATACTTTTGCTTAGAGGAAAGTGATTGATAACAGTGGCAAGTGTAAGATTGAGTACATTTTAAATTCTGCTTCCTGAAATATTTTACTTTAAAAAAATTAACCAAATAAAAAGAATGCCACCAACACATTGTGCAAGATAAAACTGCTGACTTAATTAAGTTGAAGATTTGTAAGGAAAGAACTATAAACCATAACAAACCTTGTTAATAGCCTCATTCACTGTGCTACATGTTTTGACACATTCCGTGAGAAAGCAAGTGAAATATCGCTGCCTTGTCTCCTGTGGTACTTTGCATCCCGATTCTGGAATGGAAGGCCTTTTCCACATAAAAACCTCAAAAAAAAATAAAACAAAACCAAACCTCATGGTAGTGTGGTCAATATGTAACAAATAACCCCCCAAAAGTAAGATTAATTCAGCCATTTGTTTTGTCCACCCTCAGAGGAAAAACCCTAATTAAAAATCAAACATTGCTGAATAGCTATTCAGAAAACTGCAGTTTCACAATACTGGGAGCCAGGAACTACCATCAGAAATAGTAGCTGTAGAGATTTTCCCTACTTGAACTAAACTAATCAGTCTTCTCCTCAAGGTTATGGCAGATATTAAAACTATTTAATTTTTTTTTTCCTTAGAGAAAGTTCAGTTGTTTAGCAAGGACTAGCAGTTCAGTTATGATTTAAGTCATGCTCTCCATCTGGCCTTTATTTCAGACAGTACTTCACTCGGAGCATAAACTAAAGACCCAGTAAACCACACTGGGAAAAAAAAAAATTTTTAGGAATCTGTAGCCTTTGTTAGATTATGCAATGTAGAGTCTTTACACATCACATTTTGTTTATTTTCAAATAACATAGAATTCATCACAGAAGATCATCACTTTTGACAATCTGCCTTATGTTAGGTTAACTATAGTACTGTCACACCCAAAAAAGTCCAAAAAGTTACAAAAATGCATTGCGTACCAAACGTGGTAATTTGAGTCATATGTCTATATCACATTTATTTGCTAAGAAATATCCTTTAAGAGCAGCATTTAAATGTGTGCTACCACCAAGGAGAAGGAGAGTTTTGCATACAGGGAACAAAAGCAGCATCACTGTCACAACTTAGCCTCACTGTTACTGGGGCATGCAGAATTCTGTTTAGGAAACCAGGTACATACTGGAGAGCAGAAGCTTGCTTGCTGAATTCCTCCATTATGATGCTGCTGCCAAGGAGATGCCTTGAAAAACACCATTTCATTTTTCTTGGGTACCTAATATGCACACACACAAAACCAGAGTTAATATTCAGGTAGTTCCAAAGCACAGCAAGATCGTGTTAAAGTTAACACACTGCTTCTTCAAATGGAATTTTGCTATCAGATTCAGCATTCTATTCATGACAGGAAAATGCTAAACTGAAACAGCTTAGGGGTAATGGAGGTGGGCTTAAAGAATGATGCCTTCTATTGACATTGTCACCTAAAGCACTGTAAAAATAGAAAAAGTGAAGGTGACACACAAGCGCTGTATCTGAAATTTCATGGTAGATACCTCCATTCCAGACTGACTTTTCAGCTCCCATTAGCGTTAGCTGCTCTTGTCAGCAGCTTGTTTTACCTGCATCTGGAACCAGCTCCAAGTACTACTTGGTACAGCTTTTAACAGAAGAGTTGATGAGACATTTGCTCTAAGTTCAGAATATTTTTCAATTAGATTACAGAATCCTGCCAACCTCAAGTTCAACATATTTTATGCTGATCCTCAGTTTATCACAAGATTATAACTCACATCAAATTTTGCCATGTGCGCAATTCTTCTCTTTTGCCCAGGAGCATTTACTTTGGTTTCTAACAAATTGAGATCTACATTTCTTCCATAAGCCTATAAAAAAACAAGAATAGACTATTTAGACCAAATCTTATGAAGCGCTAAACTTCAGCAATATTCTCACGACCCATTCATTCCAATGTTTCAGGATACACAGTCAAAAACTCACCAGGAAAAATTACAATTCCATCGTTAGACAGTTATTTTACATTCAGAACACAATACTTTGAACCTGAGGCAGTGGTACTCAATGTAGCTACATTTGTTAATAAGAATGGGAGACTACTGAATACTCAACTGCCTCTAAAGCTTTGCTTATTACAGTAAAAGTAATAGAAACCCATATAGCAGGGAACTATTCAGAGCAATTTTCTACTTCAGGAAGCAGAGCTCACCCATTGTTAAACTACAGAATCATTAAGTGTTCCTTATGATTCTGTCTACTGGTCATGAAGTTTCAAATATTTAACCCTTACTAACACATTTTTTGAAAGAGTACTTGTACTTGACTAGGTATCACATCCTGCCCTAATATGCTCAGAAAAGAAAACCCCAACTACTGAAAGCAAAACAAATTACCTGCTGATCATGGTCCTTCTTTCTTGCTTCTCTTTCAAACTCATCAAAAATTCTTCGACACTCCTCTAAAGGATCATCTGGTTCAGAGAGCCCTGTGTCCTCCCCACTGGTTTCCGCTTCCTCAGTGGATGAACCCAGACCACTTTCTTTCTTATTTAAGTAATAAGTTGAATAGAGGTACGTATCTTTTGCACTATCATTACCCCCACTTTCTTCTATACTCTGTCCTTTCTCTGTATTTATAATTTCCTTATAAGGTCTTCCAATTGCAGTTCCATCTTTTGATGAGTGACCAGTACACAAGGGAGACTCTGTTACTCTTCTGCTCTTCACACAGATTTCATTAGTAGTACTCTCCTGAAATGCTTTCACCAACATATTAGTTTTTGCATTTCCTTGCTTCAGAATTCCCTTCTCCATGCCTGCCTCAGTAGAAGCAGCTGAAGACACATATTTGTCCTCACTGTAAGTAAGGGCATCTCTTTCCCCCAAACCCTTCAACATACCAGTGGTTACATCAGGCAAACAAATCTCTCTTGCTTTTGGAGAAACACTGCCTAGTTTTCCAAGTTTATTTAAACTTTTGCTGTTTTTCCGCAAAGTAATTTCCTCAGACTTATCTTCGCTACTCCCAAGAATGTCTGCTATAGCATCATCATGTAATTTTCCTGCACACATTACAGCAGTCAGTTCTTTGTCCCTGTTAGCTTTTCTACAGTTCCTTCTTATTCTTGGCTTTTTATTAGGAACTTCTGGTGGCAGATCAATGACAAGTCTACCTTCCTCATCAGAGTCTGAAAATTCAGTTTCAGGTTTCACTGGGTTTCTTGGCATCTTTGTGATTGCACATCCAATCTTAAATGGAGGCATCTTTGAGTTCCCACCCCAATTTCCACATGGAGGAGTGGTTGGGTTAAACTGCTGTTTAGCATTTTCATCCTCATTTGTTTCAGAAGAGAGACCTGCAAAATAATTTTGAAGAAGTTTATATCAAATAACAGTTGCTGGACAACTATAATCAACAAAGTCTAATTAAAAGCCAACAACCATCATTTGTATATTTGGAAACTGAAACCATGTGACATGCATGTGCTAAAGTGGACAATTGTTTCCTTAGGAAAAAGTGTCTTTCTGTAAGATAATTTTCAAGGGTTAAATTGTTTCCAATAGTTTAATCAGGAATACTGTACTGTGAGAACCCCTTCTGTTCCTTAACTTAATTCTTGACTGAACCAACTGCTAATTTAATCCTTTTGAGTTTTTGTAAATCACCCCCCTCTCTTTGAGGAAAGGCATAGCTATGACCTTAAATTAAGACATCCTAAACAGCAATCTACAGATATCAGCTGAGGAAAAAAGAAATAATCTATTTTATTAATCATGCACAAGATTACAAGTTTCATTGTCTCAAATACCCAGTAACATTTCAAGCCAGGCATGTTCACAATTTTGCAAAAACTTCAAGCAGCCTCAGAAATTGAATTTCCAACTGCAGGTTTAAGTGACTAACCACTATCATTTTAGCTTTTATAGGCTGTGGACTGCATAACAAAACTCAGCCTGATACTTTCTCAATGCATTATACCCTCAAACAGATATTCTGGCAAATCACAAAATGCAGTGGTTATTGCCCTCCCAGAGTTTTATTACTTGTTTAGAGACCCTGTCATCCATGAGATCTGTTAGCATCAATTGTGTATTTTAACAAAAATGCTATTTACATTGTCATTTAAAAACACATCACCATTTGATTTCAACAGTGATTGTATCAGTAACTACAACACATTTCAGGGAAATACTAGAAAGTCACATTTTGTTAGTGAACAGGATCCTTTGCAGGTTGTTCAAAATAAGCAGTTTCGACATTAACACAAAAACAATACATTAACACAGGGCAGTACCACAAAGCCTCACAACCCTTTTGCTGTGGGTTAACCCTGCCTGGCAGCTGCAGCCCATGCAGCTGCTCTTACTTACCCAGTGGGATGGCAGAGAGAATCAGAAGGGTAAAGTAAGAAAACTTGTGGATTGGTATCAAGACAGTTTACTAGGTAAAGCAAAGCTGTGCACACAAGCAAAGCAAAGTGAGGAATTAATGCACTAGTTCCCATTGCCTGGGAACAACACCCATTCCAGACGTTTAGCCACTTCCAGGAAAGCAGGCCTTCATTGTGCCTATTACTTCAAATTCTTCTTCTTCCTCTTTCTTTCCCCAGGTGTTATTGCCACACACAGCATCATATGGTTTGGACTATCCCTTTGGTTAGCCTGGGTCAGCTTTCCTGGATGTGTCCCTTACCAACTTCTCACCCACCTCTGGCCTACTTGCTGGAAAGGCACCATGAGAAACAGAGATCCTGAGGCTGTGCAAACACTCTTCAGCAATAACAAACATGGGTGTGTTATGAACACTGTTTGGGGCAGAAACGCAAACCTTAGCACCATACAGAGCTGCAAAGAAAACTCATTCCATCCCAGACAAAACCAGTACATCTGACTACCTCAAAGAAATACTCTAAGCCACTATGGTCTTACCAGAATTGTTATTGCCAGAGAAATATATCTCAGAAAAGTAATGTTTCCACGTCTTTTATACAGGTGAGGTGCTATTCAGACTATGCAGTAAGCCATGTTGTAGGCTTTTTCTTTGACTAACTAGAGCCTGATTGAACCTTTGGGGCTCAAGCTTGCAAGAAATTGCAGAATAAAGAAGAAATTGCATTTAATGACAGATGCTGGTCACTTGAAAGTAAATACATATGGACAGCCTTCAACGAGTCCCATCATGCAGCACAGCTACCTGCAAAATCAGCAAGTGGAAGTCAGGAAGCGAATGACCCCACACTGGTGGTGGTTTTCTTTCTTTTTCTTCCTGACTACCATCAAATTATCCCAGTACTATTTCCAGGCTGCAGTTTTTTATGCTCAAGTGATATGCAGGTAGACTCCACAACTCGTTAAAGGTGTAAAGTAGGTATTCTTTATTCAGCGCTGAGGCACATGGGGGATCGCTGCTCCAAAGGTATGCGCACCTCAGGGTTGTTCTCCTTCATGTTTATCCTCTAAACTGTTACATATTCATGAGGTTATGTAACACGCTTATACATATTCATGACCTATCCCCGCTTCATATTATAATGAGGTAAAAGGTCCTTGCTTGCGTAGGGTCTCCTGATGGTCGTGGGCGGGGGTCTCAAGACAAAGTAAACAAGTCTTCCCTGAACTTCTCACCTCTAGTTGTTGCGCATGTTCACTGGTGATTTAGTCACTGTCCAAACCACAAATCTGGTTTCAGTCGGTTTAGGGGTCCAGAGAACAGGAGTTACTGTTCCTTCCTCTTATCAATAGCCTTGGTCCCTCCACCCTGTTCCAGCAAGCACGGTAAGTGTTGAGCACACATTTGTTGAGTTAGCAAGAGGCTTAACCCTAACCCCCCTGTACATCGGTTAACCCTTTGCATCACAAGGGCAGAACTCTTTGAGAAAGAATATAAAACCACATTACCATTTACAGTGAACTGTGAAAAACAGTTTCCCATGTTGTGGAAATCAAGTACCTGCTTCATTGGAAGAGTGAATACAGAGAGAGGGAATCTGTATTCTGACTGAAGTTTTGGCATTCCTGAGCTGTGAAGGCAGAAAATCAGTAGCATCTGCTTAAAAGCCAGATGAAGAGACACTTTGATTCTCTGGACTACATACTTAGCTAGTAACTCTTTACCTAGTAGCAATGAATGTAACCCACAGCAAACCATAGGAATGAGACCAGCTCAGTTCAAAGTAATCAGAAAGCAACTACTTACAAAGTAGCTGCTGGTAGCTGATTACAAAGTAATCAGAAAGCAGAATCAGGTGTTTTTTTTCTATTAGCGTAGGTTGCTAGTATTTTAGTATTGCAAAATTTCATGGTTTCCATTTTAAAGTCATTTTAGCACTCAGCCCTTGCCTCTCATGCCCATTTGGCTTTATTGCCAGCAGTTTGAAAACAGTGTTCCTGCTGATGAGATCTAGCTTACTGTCCTGTGAAAACTCAGTCATAAGAGGAATATCACAATCATCAAGAAAGCTGGCTACAAACGTTATTACTCATCATGCTTAAGAAGAAAGCGGAGCACGATGGGAGAGGCATACTCCTCTCATTGAAGTTTCAGTTGGAAATTTCAGAATGATGTGCAAAGCAGGCCCTTTGCAGACTGCCAATCTGGAAGCAAAGCAAGTACCTTAACGAAGATTAAAACCAGCCAACATTACAACTTCCCTCCAATACAAAAGCTAAGGGTCACACCCTGTGAAGGACAGGTGACATCCTCCTACCAGAAATGGAAGAAGTCACCAGTTTTAACTGTAGTATCACACACCAATTATCCTACCAAGTCCAGCTTCCTGAAGCCCAACCCCAAACACAGGTTTATAACCTAACCCTAGTGTTCGCACTGCTGTTGGTCCAGGTGGGGGGGGTTAATTAATTACTTTTCACAGTCTCCTAAGAGCAAGACCGTGAAGACCTCCTACCCTGTCATTTCACTCTTCAGCTCTCACACACGGCACTACAGTGCCCTATTTCACCATTCCAAAGGGCAGGAACGAAGCCAGGCGCACATCTCGCCACTACCTGGAAAGCGGCATCCCCGCGGAACGGGTGGATCCCGGCTCCCACTGGGGAGGCATGCCTGGCCATCCTCACCCTGCGGTCGGGCGGAGCCGGGCTGCTGCGCGGCGAGAGGCTGCTCCCTGCGCTGGAAAGCCCTGAGGCGGCAGCTGCTCTGAGGCTGCTGGGTGGGCCCGCGGCTGAAGGAGCTGCACGGGATGCCGAAGCAGCCGACGGGCCACATCCCAGGCCTCGAGCTCCCAGCGAGCAGCAGGGCAGCGCGGGAAGAGTTGAGGAGACCGCCCCGGCCGCCCACCGCCCACTTCAACGCCGTGCGCGGGATCAGCCGTCCAATAGGAGCGGGGCGCGGCAGGGCGGAGGGGGCGGGGCCGCGGGCCCCAGCCCCTCCCCTGCCGGGATTGTCAGGGGGATGTGGGGCTGTGGCTGCTGCCGGGCAGGGCAGGAAGGAACGGGAGCGGGAAAGCAAAGGAAAAAGGGAAAGGAAAGAAAAGGAAAAGGGAAAAAGAAAATGGAAAGAGAAAGGAAGAAAGAAAGGGAAAGGGAGTGCAGCGAAGGGAAGGGATGATAGGTGTAGGGAAGGGAAGGGCAGGGATAGGGATGGGGTGGCACTGCCGCCCCGTCTAAGGGAACAGGGAGCCGCGGTAGGAGCTGGCAAAGGCGAAGGGGCCTGGGCCTCCCCAGCCAGTGAGGAGATGTCTCCGCGAAGGGAATGCAGGGGTGAGTCAGTGTTCGCGGTGGCGGAGTGGGGAGCGGGTGTCCCGCCTCCACTTAGGGGAAAGAACAGAGCTGCGGGGAGCCGTGCTATGACTCAGGCTTGCAGCCCTAGCTGCAGGAAAAGATGTGAGGTGGCAGCGGGCGGGACACCCGCTCTCCGCGGGGCAGTGCTGCTCGTTCCGCGGGGGGGTGCCCGGCTGCAGGTCTGTACCTGTGAGCTGGGTGTCAAGGCTGCCGGCAGGAGCCCTCTGGGCCGGACAGAAGGAGAGCCAGCGTTTCGTCGAGAGGCCTCCTGGATCTGCGGGCCTGTCCTCCTGCCCTGAACGCAGTAGCTCCTGTCGACGGAAGCAAAAGCCGGGATGAGTTCGCACCAGGAGCGTCTGCCCCAGTGCTCTGCCTCCGGCAGCGGCCAGAAGCCATGCGAAAACAGAGGGCTGTGAAGACAGAGCAGGAGTATGCACGTCTCCCCTGGAGTACACTCCAGGCCTCTGAGCAGAGGGTTTGCTGAGCTTACCTGTTCAGAACGTGCAACAGCATGTCTAAGTCTACTCGCTACACACTGCAAGGACAGCACCTCTTACATGCTTTGAACCTGGCTCCTGTGGATTTCATTTGATGCTCCGTGCTTTTATTACTGGAGTAATAAATTCTATGGGTACTCTGTGACCAGGTAGTCATAGAATCATAAAATGTTTTGGGTTGGAAAGGACCTTAAAGAAATTCTAGTTCCAACCCCCTGCCATGGGCAGGGATGCCTCACGCTAGACCGTACTACTCAAAGCCCCATCCAACCTGGCCTTGAACACTGCCAGGGAGGGGGCATCCACAACTTAAATTCAACTGCAATCTGTTTTATCTGTGGCACTCAATATTTATAATAGATTCTCCCCTCCTCCCACCAACACATACTCTTCCAGCCCACTTTTACGGCTGCTATTGTGGAAGCAGTTTCATACTCTGATGATCTTTGCTGCCCTACCTTGAAACTTCACTGATTTTTGTCATGCTTTTAAGAGCAAGGGATTGGACTTGCTCTTGCTATTCACAAAGTGAATTCCCAGTCTAACTGGGAATCTGCAGAACAGTGCCATCATTTTTCATATGCTATTCTGTATTCTTTTCCTACTAATTCTGGTAGGTTTAGTCATCAACGCTATCAGCCAATACAGATGAGCTGAGTTAAAGTAGCACCCGTAAGGCAAGACTTTAATTTTGGATAGTCAGGGGCAATTTCAAAACGTGAAAAACAAATAAAAAAAAACCAACCAACCAAACAAAAAAAAACCAAAACCCCCAAAACCCAACCAACCAATCCACCGCCAAGAAAACCAAGGAAAAGAATGAAGAAATTAACAGAAAATGGGCTGCTGATGACCCCTGCTGGCTGGAAATGGGAAGGCTGCTCTGTCAGGTGCTAAAGATAATAACTAAATACCAATATATAAGAAACCATGGAGAAAAAGAAATCTTGTATTGCTTCCATTTGGGAAGCAGTTATTTGGGCTTGCATGTTCTTATATACATACAAACAGCATAGAGGGCTGTTATGTACACAAAGATTCCAAAATGCACGTATGCTCACATACATTTACCTAAGGGTATTTGTTTAAAAAGATAGTTATTGCTAAAAAAGAATAATCCTGATTTACAAAGTAAGCATTGTTTAGAGATCTATCACTATATTATTATTCAGTGTGTGTCACTAATGTTGGATTGCTTGACTTCATTTAAGAAGTTACTGTATTCCAACTGTTCCTTTTCAGCATGAGGAATAATGTGGAGCTGCCTTCTGGCTATGGCTGTATCTCCTGGTTCTTGATTATGAAGCAGTTAATGTTTGCCTGCAAATATCTGTGGTCTGATTTTAATGTCTCATCACTGTCTTATCAGAATATAATGTTTATTCTGTCCTGTCATGAAATTTCAAGTTACAAATTTAGTGAATCATAATGTTTGTATAAACACAGTGCGTGAATACCAGCATCTGATTTGGAAAGCTTGTCAGTCACTGTCAATGAGATTCTGCTTAGTTTTGGTCTCTATTTAAGTCTTCATCTGAGAAACTACTGGGGAGACTCGGTGCACTGGAAATTTGTGGTATATAAACTACAGTGTTTGTGACAGGTGATGTATCTGATATTGTGTTTTTCCCATTCTCACCCCATAGGCCATTTTCTGCAGCTCTGGAAACAGAAGCATCAGGACTGCTCTTCACATGTTCCAGGAAAGATACAGATTGTTTCTGTTTTTTTCCTGTGAGCATCTGAGTTTATCACAAAAAATCCTAAAATGCAGAACAAAAATAATTACATTATTCTATCCAGAGGAATCCAATAGAAACTTAACAGATACTATTGAAGACGAATAATTACTTTTTTCCCCCCAATATTTGAACTGACAAAAGAGAGAGCATCTCAACTAGCTAGGAAATGTTTCGTACATATATTATTTTTCTTGTCTTTGGTAATAATGTAATTTTTTATTTTTTTAATAATTTCTGCCTTCACTTTTCAGTTTTGGGGGAAAAAGGAAGCAAATTATCTATATCTGTGTACAATCTTTCTGAGCTTTTATCACGTTTTCATGCAGTCTTTAATCTTATGGAATAGCACCTTGTTTTACTATCCAAATAATAAATCCCAGCACATAACTGGAGAACTTACCCCTTTTTCATTCTGTACTTGATGAAAGCTATAAAACAGCATGACACAAACATGAAGGAGCAGATAAGAGTTGTACATGACACAGCCAGCATTACTCTTACTTTAACATCTTCTTTGTAGCCTTCTTGATCTGTGTTCTTTCTAAGCGGGTCAGCAGTGTCTGACACTACAACAGTAAAGCACACGACACCACTAGAATGCATGTGGGTAGTGTCCTGGACAAAGTAAGATACATAAAAATGATTATATCTGTGCCATTTGCTAATAAAAATAAGCACTTCCTCATAAAAGAACTAGGCCTGTGAAAACCCAGATCCATTTAGTTATTGATGAATTAGCCAAAAGCCTGTCTTACAATCATCCTAGATGTGATTTGTATCCATCATAAAGGGTAACTCTCATGGAAGTTTAGCAGGCCCCAGGGACTATGGAGATATTGAGATACGGACTCTGAATTATGAAAGAGCGTATTTTTTCACCTCTGAGGAGATGCGGTGGTCTAAAACATCCATGGAACCATCAATTCTACATGCTCCTAACTTACTGTGTGCAAAACCACAAAACCAATCAAGAAAGTTATACTATATTCTTATTTGGATTTTTTTTTTAATACATTGTGTGGATGGTATATGATGTCACTGAGATAAGGAATTGATTATATGCTCATGTTTGATGATAAAAATGTCTTCGATTTAAGTAAAAAAGTCCATCTATTTTGTGCATTTCCATTGACTGTTATTTGAATATGTAGCTAATTCTTTTGTTTCAAGAGAAACAAGTGGGATTACAAATTATTTGCTAGCAGTTGGCTGTTCTAGAATTTAAACCAATTTCTGTGTGACTGCTGCAACACAATTGCAACACTGTTACTTCTGTGAAAAGGAATGGAACTAGGAGCCCTCTGCGAGCTGATAACTCTGTCTTAACATTTTAAGGGTTTTTTACTGCTTTTTAAGACTACATATGTACCCTAGTTTTGCTATAGTTTGTACAGTTCTAAACCAAAATCAGTTTCTCCTAGACCTTCTCAACTTTCCTAAGGGCAATTTGTTCTAATAAGCAGCACCAATCAGATCTTTTTCATTTAGGACTCTAAAGCTTTTAAGTGATGACTAATTCTCAGTCAAAGAAGGGCTCCAAAGCAGTCGTAAAGTTACTTTTATCTATCAAGGTGAAACTCCCTATTTGTGCTTTTCTATTACATTCAGAGACATTCTCATAAACTTTTATAAATTTGGCTCTGGATCTGAAAGATGTAAGATACAGTAATACTCCAGTGTCACTGGAGTAATTACTGGAGGTTTTCCACAAGGGAAAACCTTACATATAAGCAATAACCTTTTATTTCACCATTTATCATCCCATATACAAACTCAAAGAAGAAATGAACCTTTTAGGATAATTTCCTTCCTTACAGTTTTGTTTATAAAAATGCTTTTGCTTAAAAGCCCACTTTAGAAAATGAAACAAAGCTGGTATATTTTTTTTCTAGCTATTCAGAAATAGAAACAAACTGTTTTGTTTGGGTTTTGTTTTTTCCCATTAATTTTTTTTTTCCCGCAGAGATACAGAAAGCATATGCTGCTGTTTCATCCAGCAGTCAACATGGATAAACCACACACAATTTCAGAGGCCAGATTTTGCACACAAATGTGTGTCTTCCATTCAAGTTAGTAGAAACTGAACTTCATCTGTACATTTGCGAATACACTTAACATTCCGTCTCAGCTGCAAAGTAGTAATAAAACGTAACTGGAGGTACGAAAACAAGAGACACACAAACTAAAGCATTCTTCAAAGTTTTGGGGTAGAAGCATGTTTTCAGATTCAAAGTACTTCATTACTTTTTCTATAGCTTACTAATATGCCCCATGCTGAGTTTCACTGTCTTGGGACTTCTGTTTGTTTACCTCCTAATAACTGTGTGTCTCAAAGAAAGGGCTTGCCTAAAGGTTCTTACTTCTTATATGATTTTCAGATGAAGATGTGAAAATGTCTCTTGATTTCAAGTTTCTTTTTCATTTCATTTTTGCCCACCGTATTTAGAACTGATGTTGTTCTTACACTGTCTAGTTAGAAGAATTTAACTTATATTTAACCTTTTGCTGAGTCCTCTACCATACTGTCCAAAGGTGGTTCTTCACCATGGTTCTGTCGTGTAAGGTAATGGGGTCCAAGTCTGGGTTCTGGAAAGAAAAAAGGAAAGAGCTGCAAATATGATTCCTAAAATAAAGCAGAGAAAAAAAAATCTGGAATTTCAACATCTGAAATGGAAGGAGATGAGGCATGCCTATGGAACCTGCTTCATCATTGACAAAAGTCTGAAAGCTAGAGGAAATGGAAATGAAAGTAGGTTATTAGCAAACATGTTTGGAAAAGTGGTAATAACTGCTTTCTTAAAAAAACCAAGCAAACAACAAAACAAAACAACCCCCAAACAACTGTGTGTTTTATTCTGCAGTAGTCTGCAATTCTGCAGTGATTAACAGATGGAAAACTTCAAATAGGTATATTATGAACCCACAAATGGCAAAAGAACACCTGGTCTTGAGCTCAGTGAAACTGAGAAATTCATGTCAGATCAGCATGTCAAGCCAGAATGTGATGGTATAATACTAGAAATGCCAATGAAAACACCCATTAGCTGTTACCTAGTTCCTGCTCTTCCTGGAAACTCTCCTCTTCTCCTTTGGTGATGAATTTTGCTACAAGCAGTTATAATAAAGAGGCTGAAGTTAGGCTGGGTCAATCTCTTAGGAGCAGAAATTAAGTACCCGCGAAAATCCTAGTCTATGTATAAAGTCAAGAGCATTTTCCATGTTCATATTTGATATTTGATGGCCATGTATGGAAGACAATGTGCTATTTGCCTGTGATGCTCTGGATGAGTTAAGTTTTAACCTGAGACCATCTTTCACACTTGTTGGCAGAGTTGATAAGTGTAATAGCCATGATCAGCATGTCACTTCCTATATGCAACTGGTCACTCAGCAAAAAAACACATTACTATTATAGTTCATTTTCATAATCATCAATTGTTAAGTTTAAATTTTAACATAACTGTCTTAAAGGAATGATTCAGGCAGAACTGGAAAGGGACTTTGCCGATCTGTACACAGTGCTGTGGCTTTACTTATTTTCTGCACTTAACTATATGTGGGCTATCTTTAAACACCATGTTGGTGATCACAAAGGTCACCAGCGAGCAGCAGGTAGGATAAGAGGATTCTTAAAACGTAGTATATAGTTTCCCACTGCACCAGTGATACCTTCTGCTACTTACATTTCTCCTGCAAACTCTGAATACTCTTCCTTAGCAGATCCTTTCCATCATCGAACCAGGACAGAAGTGTGCTTGGAGAAATTTCTATGCATATTAAGTTAAATGCTTATCTTTGCCATATAATTTTGGCATTTTCCAAAGGAAATAGGAGTATTCACACAGTCACATTCAGGTGAGAGAAATGGTTTCCAAACTACCTAGTTGTGCTTAACTGACAGTCATTTTCACAAAGGAACCAACCATTCTCTTCAAAAGTTTAGATTGCTCTACTCTGTAACTGTCTAAATTGCAATTGAAATGAGTATTCTGAAGTCCACGTGTAATATGTTTCTTCTTTTATTTTTTTTTTATTCATAACCTGTTTTGTTTCCAGTGTACAACATGCTTATAAATTAGTACAAATTCTGAACGTGATTAGTTCAAGGACTGAATAGTACAGCATAGTTCCTCTCTCTTCAATCTTACCCTTCCTGATGCATTAGAAGAAAAAAACAGTTAACTAAAATCTTTTCCTTACAGGAGTATTTTATAATTCCATTCTCTAACACAGTAATAGGCTGGTATTACAAACCTATATAATTCAAATATTGCCAGAAAAAGAGCCAAGCTGACTTTGTCCTTGAGGTGTTCTATAGTCCACTCTTTTCTCACCATAGATAGCCCTTTCATTTCTCTCCCATCTATAAGCACTAGGCATGCCATTGCATGACCAAAGAACAGGGTTTTGTTCCAAGGACATAGCTAACATTTATCCCATCCTGTTACTAGGAAATCCCCACTGAATTTGTATGAATGTATAAGCCAGTCAGTTGGTTTGTGTGGAGACAGTGACTCTGTGAAACAATACTATGAGTAGAGACCACAAACATTATATAAAATATATGTAAAAGGGAGGATTCCACCTCACATAAAATTTTTAATACCCCATCCTGAGGTAACAGAATGTCTATATTTTGCAACTTCACTTTGTTTTGCTAGTTTATATGATCTTCTTACCAGGACTTTGTTTACATTAATCATTTTTTCATCATCATCAGTATCTTCCTTCTCTTCTTCTAAATAATCTCCAGGTAGTGCCACTTTAGAGTAACCAGAAAATTCTTAGTGAAATATAGGTTGGTTTATTGGAAAAAAATCACCAAACCAAACCAAACCTTCTATCTGCCGATTATTTGACAAGCTGCAGAATACTTTTTCTGCAACAAGTGACTGAAAGCAGTTTAGTAAATGATAAAACAATACTATTCAATTTTTTAAATGCTTTAATAGTTTTATTAAGACCTCAATAGTTCTATGATACTGTGTTTCTAAATATGGCCTGTTTCCAATAGCTGGCTACATACACTGACATTCAGGAACTGTCTCCTGCATCAGGCTTCCACTTTGCTCTAACCTGCAGCCTTTACAGCATGCCAATGAGAATATTTCTCAGTTAAAATGAAAAATTATGTATGCTAAGAAAACAATGTTCCAGTCTGGGGTCTGCAGTGTAAGACTATGTCTGCAATGGTCAGGAAAACAACAGTCCTTTTCTGACCTTGTGAATCAATTGTTTTTCATTTCCCTTTGTGAAGGTAAATCTGAGAAGCAGCCAGCCAGAGAAACAGTTGAGTATTTCAGTGTTCCTGTTTTGAGTTCCTGATGACTGAACTCTGTGATGTGCCTGCAGGATTGACTGTCCCTGCGCCATTAGAAAGCTCAGGAGCAAACATTGCGCAATTCTCATTTAAACTCATTGCTTGGCTCACAGGACTTAGAGCAGTTGCTCTTCTCTCTGGTGTTAGGAACTCTAATGGTTATGTTCTGCCTGGGTGCTGTGTCATTGCTGGAGAGACTGGGCAAGCTCTGTGCACTTTTGCTTCCTACATGCCTTTGCACCTCTGCACAGGCAGAACAAGTCAAACTGTGGAACATGTTTTCAAAACAGCAGTGCTACTGCGGTGGAAGGGAATGGACTTGGTCTCCTAGGAAAAACTTAACTGAAAAATAATGAGAGGAAGAAATACCCTCTGCTTTTTTTATATCTAGAGGATGTAACCTCTGGGATATTTTTTAACAGAAGAAAGTTTTGATTAGAACATACCATCACGTGAAATGAGTTTTCCAGTAGTCCCTGCAGAAATTAGGAGGGATAAAACGACAAGCGAAGTTACTTCCATAGTGCAAACAGTGCTACTTCTCCAGAGATTATCCTGGTCATGAGAAGTGCCTTCCAAGGTGGGGCACTGTGACATCATCATCCTGCTGTCATGAGAGATGCCATGAGGCAGTCAGAGGAGAATGCAAGCCTTTTTTTGGTCTGGAAATACTCCACAAATGACACTGGAGTAAAGAGGACGCTTACTTAAGGTGATACGATCAGTCTTACAAATGGAGGGCCCTATGGATGTAGAAAGACTGAATGGCTCCTTTCACATGTAACTCCACACTGCTAAACCATGCTGTGGGTTGCTCAGGGGAAGAGGTGCATTTGACAAAAAAAAAAAATCAGCTTTCTGCTGCTGAGGAGTCTTGCTGCAGCACACATCCTGCAACTCCATCTGCAAAAGTAAGATCAACACAGCTTTCAGTTCTCACCTATACTTTTTCTTGACTGCAAGCAACAACTGTTTCAAACCCATGTTTTGGATTACAAGGTTTTTGTCTAAAGACTTCACTGCTTCAGAAGCCAATGTTTGTGGTTCAGATAGTGCAGAATGTAGACTTCTAGTACTATTTGGCACGGTTAATTTTTAATGAGAAACCTGGGAAAGGTACCCTGTTCCTAATGTGTAACGGTTTGTCAAACTGCCTATGTGACTGCCACCGTGCCAGAGCCTTGTAATGAAATTTTAAGGCATGAGAATCATTCCAGCTCGTGGGAGCTGGAAAAGCGCCGAGATTAAAAGCACAAACTTCAAAGGTCCTACATGAGTGAGTGACATAGCTCCCTCTGCTGGCTACAGAAAGAAAAGCCAGGTTTATAAAAACTTTGAAAGTATTTATGGAAAAAGGAGCTCGAGGAGAGTGAGACCAATATAATTATATGCAGAGGACAGAAGTAAACGTGACAGAAACATTATTGGTTTCGCATATTGGGGATGGGGCTTTACAATATTAACGTTTTGTAATATTAAGGCTTTGCAATATCAAGACCTTACAATATTGGAGCTGAGGCTAAGTTACTAAGGGAACGAAACAAAGGGTTTGAAATACCATAGCTTAAACAGACACACTTTGTAGTTAAAAACAATGTCATCTTTGGGCAACAGACACACTCTGTGGTTAAAAAGAATGCTATCTTTGTACAACCTATGAAGCTAAGCTGGTGCAAACTGGTTCAGTAGTTAAAACAGTAGGTTGGGATACCATATGTCTGCCAGAGAGTTCTGAAATCAAACCATAAAAGCAGATAAATAGATAAGAGGAAGAGGCGTACAAAATCGAGTAAGGGGAGATGTAAACAGAGGTGGGACAGTTGTCATGCAGAGAATATGTGTCAGATAGGCTGTAAACCTTGGAGCACCCAACCAAGGGGGAAGCAAGGGAGGGAACTTGCAGATGGGATAGGAAATATAAATCATAGTGTCAATATTGCCATGCATCTGATCTGCCATAACTGAAGCTAAAGTAATGATTGTACTTTTTAATGTAGCATGTACTAGTTATTATAATTATGCTTTGGAATATTGAGGACAGTGAAGTCAGAGTGACAGCCAGCCAATCAGTGACACCACAGCGGTCACAAAGTGTATCCTGAGGTACCTTTTATTTTCTTGCAGAAAATAAAACTGATAACAAAAATAGCAGACAGGAAATGTAGGTTTTTGCCTGCAGTTGCAAACCAGCAGATTTAAATTGTCTCTTCATTACAGATGGCCAAAATTATTTTCAAACCCAACATTTGTTTATTTACATGGCCTAAACCACCTTCCCACTTTAACCACAGGAGACTGAAATTATCCAGATGGGTTGTGTATGTATTTCGCTTTCATATATAGAAAATTGAGATATATGTGTAGAACTTTATTATACAGATAATCTATAACAGGTACAATTAATTTCAGGATACTAGTTCTTAGCTGTCTTGCAATAAATCTACAACAATATAATTGTCTTATCACTTGCTTTTCTCATTCTACCATAGATCACAGATTCTCTTCCATTTTCATTTTTCAAGAAATAATTATACTGCCTGACATCTTAATGAAAAAGGTACAGGATCAAAGTTAATGAGATCCATCTTCTTAATTTCCTGTCATTGCCTTTGAAAATGCAGAAATTTCCACGCATAAATATATATTCCATTTAGGACTATCTCTTCCTTTCTTTGCTCTCACTGGGTGCTGCAGGAGGGGACCAGTTGGGCATTCACCAGAGTGGTAGCACGTACTGCATGTGGAGAATATTTTTGAGACGAATGATGTAATTTTCTCTGCTTTCCTTGATTTTTTTCCCAGAACAAGTACCTTAGGAGGTACTAATGAACCCCCACTCATCAAACAGGCACACCAAAAAAAACCCCAAACAACAAACCAATGAACCAATGAATCAACCAACCAACCAAACCAAACCAAACCAAACCAAACCAAACCAAACCAAACCAAAATAAACACAAAGAAGGAATCAAAACCCTGAACACAATACAATGTAAGGAACTTCATGCTAACCTATGAACTAATTTCTGCTTAGAAAAGTCTTAGGTCTATACCATTCTGCCCACCAACCACACAATTTGGGTTTTAGTTACAATCTGCAAACACAGTACATTGAATTTCATTTTGAAAGAAAATACAACTTTTTCTATCTCAAAACTAAAAAGCATATAGTGATAACACAACGGTGTTGAGCACTGGCAGCTCCACTGCCATTTCTAGCATGCTGATTCCTTGTCACTGGGACTCTGGGAAAGATTTTAGGAATTCCCCTGTATAAATTCTGGTTTGACAACCAAGAACAAGGCTTGATGACTTTAGCTTGCAGAAAGGACAAGATAAAAGGATTTTGACATTTCCTTATTCTTTTCACATCACCCCAGGCTCAGAGCAGAAGGCCAGAGGCAGTGCAGCACAGACACTTACAAAAATAAACCAAAAAACCCTAAGAAAACCCAACCTGGAGTGCTTGATCTCTGGATAGTTAAAACAGATATGGAAGAGACATTCTGGTTTGGTTTTATTTAAAACTAAAAGTACATGGGCAACAGCTGAAATTTGTACATTCACATAGGAATCAGAATAAAAAATATACTATTTGAGAGTTTTCACCTGAAAAAAAGTAACCTGTAACAGTTTCCAGCTGTTTCACTAGGAAAAGCTAAACACCACACTTCACTCTCTGTATGGTCTTCTGTTCTTTTATTTGGTTCAAACAAAGCGCTTTCACCTTTACTCATGCTGCTGTTTGCTCTATTCTGTACCTCTCTCATTCCTTTCGAGCAAAACAAGCTTTTTTCTATCCTTCTGAACATGGCACATAACAAATGCTAACTCGATCTAATAACTAGCCTCTTGCTTGGCCCCAGCCCCTGAGGGAACAGCCAACCTGTTAGAACAATTAAGCGTTTCAGATGAATGCTTCCAAAACTTTAAATCCTGCTCACTTTGAATCCTGCAAAACCACCTCCAAACTAAGAACAGGATACAGCAATAAAGACTAGTCCCATTTGTTATTCCAGTCTGTTAATGAGTGAGCTGATGCAGTCAGGCGTTTGAACCACTTGATTTATGCAGGTTTGCTTGAACTCAGGGGCAAGTTTAGAGTTTTGTTACGGTCCAGTAGTTTGATCACTTTCCAGTTTGCATCCTGACAACTTCTAGAAGAGCAGTAACAAAGTAAAGGCATTGTATTTCCCAGCACCTGCAGCAGCAGTTCAGAAACAGCAGTGCAGGCTTCGGCATCACACTCCAGACCTACAAAGTAAATCTACCAGGTCGGTTTGGCAGGGCTTTCTTTTGTTGTGTTTTGTTTTGTTTTTCCTTTGCCTGGATAGGTTTCTTCTCTGCTGTACTTTATTTTTTTTTAATTCTTTTTTTTTCAATGGGCAGGCATAAAAAACAATTCATGTAAGTCTGTCCAATGAAATCAGCTTGTGAAATGTACGCTAATCGGAACAAAATGCTGTGTCAGACTAAACTAGCATCTTTACCACCATTCCTGCTCATATCCATTCCGGTCGCTTGAGCTGAGAACTGTGACAGGCATTAAGACATTAAGACATTCATCTGTCAGTAAAATTCAGTTTTCTGTGCATTATTTGGAACAGACATCACAAAGCTTAGGATCATGCCCTCGTAACACATAAGTGCCACTTGTAAGATGAGTTTTGTGAGTCAGCTCAGCCTCTTCCTTTAGCCTAACCTTCCTCCCTAGCCTTCCTCAGGTTATATGCACCAGCTCACAAACGCATTGTGTACCACTCAGCTTGAGAAAGACAGAATCATAGAATCACAGAATAGCTAGGGTTGGAAGAATAAATGCATGTATTTAAATGAGTAGGATTTTGGTTTGGTTATCCCTGAAGAGTTTGTCAACTTACTTTGAGCATGCTACAACTACTTTAAAACCAAGCAAGCAAGTAGGCAGGTTAATTTGGTATAATGTTAAGATGTTTATTATGGTAGTAACTGGAATGGCAGGTGACTTAATCCTTGGGCTTAACTGTTCAGGTCATATGTATGTGTGCCACTGAAACTACTGGTGAGAGTAACTAGACTGCACTGTCAGTGTATTTCTCTTATTATTTGCTAAGAGAAAGTCTCAGGAAGTCAAAACATGTTTTTTTCCACTAACATAGTGTAAAGTGCATAGGCATTTAGTTTACTAAGCACTTGCCTGTTGGCAGTAAAGCAGAACAGTCTGTGGAAACATCTAATCTTTACTGCTTGAACCCAGGAGAGCCTGGAAGACTCAGACTGTGAGTGACATGCATGCATGTGCAGCATGCGACATCACTCACAGCTGACTTCACACCTATCCTCAAGACTGAGGAGGTCTTCCAAACCTGGGCCTAAATTCTGCTACTCTCTTTTCCCTCATGAATATGGACTCCACTGGGTAGAAAACAAACTGTTCAATGATTTGTCCAAAATGACAGCACCGCTGAGCCAGAGGCTACCAGCAGTGAAGGATGCAGCTATGCTCAGTGTGGTCCCAGCCACGCACACAGCAGTTTCATTGCTCCATCCACATGAATGTGAGCATGTTCAGCAGACTGCTTCCCTCGTTTGGTGAGAGTGATGTCACTGGTTAGAAGTCAGTCTCTTGCTGAGCAGCAGCAACAGCTACAAGTACTGCAAGCTGACGGAAGTTGCCCATTTTAAGACGGCAAGTAATGTGACAGGTTCTTAACACTGAACTAAAATAAGTGTCCTGATTTGCAGAGCTGACAAGCCTGGCAAGATTTTGCAGTTCTTTAGGACTCCTGCAGTATAAATGTCAAATTTTAGAATGGCCTGGTTTTGGCTTTGTGTTGCTCTGGGTTTTTTTTACCGTTTGACTGCTAGAATATGATAACTGGCTTACAGCAGGAGAGGGGCTTGTTTTACTATTTATACAATGAGATGCCACTTCCACTCCTAACTACTGCTACCCCTTGTGCCATTTTGATTTGTGTATGGTTAGTAACTACCTACAGTGTGGCTTTTAGGGGTGAAAGTAACGTGTAGCTTTCACTCTGCTACTAATGGTGCCAGAATGGCCCCCCTTACCCAAATGCACGCACCAGGTGGTGATACCTTCAGATGGCCAGACAATCTACTTGAATTGCTCTAATTGCTGCAACATACTAAATACAACCCAAGGGCTCAAATCATGAGGTCCATATGGTGCATGTCAGAATTACTTTTAATCAGGGAGGTCTCTTCATTTTTCAGTGTCACGTGCTGGGTTTGCCTCACTTATATTCAATGTGGAGGACTGTGAAGAGCAGAATGGAATAGAAAAGGAAGGCTGAATCCTGCTTCACCATCATATTGTACAGCAGCAGGCAGTCATCATCCCAACTCCAGTGGCAATGATGCAGTGTAGCAAGGTGCGTGGCAGAAAATAGCCAGTCTCACTTCTCCCCTGCTGCTTCACTCCTTGGCTGACCTAGGAGATGCCTCTGCTTTATGGTTTCAGCTATGTTCAGCTTTACGGATTCAGCTAGGGAAAAAGAGGTGGGCATGCAGCAAAGCAGGGAGGGAAGAATGTACTGCAGCTCTTCCCGCTGACAGCACAGGTCTCTTCTGGCCTAGACATGGAAACTGGCAGATTGAAGGGCCTCATCACTGCTGAAGAACCTGTACCCGCTGCTGTAACCGCAGGGTCAGCACACCACTGGGCTGGAGGGACTGCTGGAGGTTGCTAGTGCAAACCCTCACGCAGAGCAAGGTCACTTTGAACAGGTAGTTTAGGGTTGTGTCCATCTGGGTCTTTCAATGTCTCCAAGGGTGGAGTCTCCACAACCTCTCTGGGCAGCCTGGTACTGTGTCTGACCACCCTCACAGAGAAAAAGGTCTTCCTTAACATTTGTCCATTCCTTCTGCCATTGGATACTACAGAGAAGACTCTGTCTTCTGCATTTACTGCATCAGAAA
Organism: Pezoporus wallicus; assembly: GCF_028554395.1. NCBI lineage: Eukaryota > Metazoa > Chordata > Aves > Psittaciformes > Psittacidae > Pezoporus > Pezoporus wallicus. The sequence continues at coordinate 44,518 of NW_026640005.1, read as the reverse complement.
ACTACACATAGGGATTACATTCCCCATGAGCCCCAGTCATGGCAGAACAGTCCCATCTCTTTCAGTCTCTACTTGTGTGAGATGCTCTAGTCCATTCATTATCCTCATGGCCCTTTTCTGCACTTGCTCCAGCCTGCACTATGTCCTACACTGGTGAGCCAGGACTGGACACAGCACTCCATGCATCTCACTAGGCCTCAGCCCTTGACCTGCTGGTGACACTCCTCCTAATGCAGCCCTGAAGGCCTTTGCCCTTGCTTGCCATGAGGGCACATTGCTGGGTCATGGTCAGCTTGGTGTCCACCAAGGGCCCAAGGGCCTCTCTGCTCAGCTATATGGCCCCTGCACATCCTGATGCCTGGAGCTGTTCCTCCCCGAGTGAAGGATTTTGCATTTCCCACTGTGAAACTTCATCAGGTTCTGGTGGGCCTTTTTCTCCAACTATTGAGGGCCCTCTGAATGGCAGCACATCCATATATGCACATGCTACCCTCAGAAACCTCACACCTCCCTTGCCATTGGGCTTCTTTCAGCTCTGCCAAATTGCCCAGCTTCCCTCAGCAACTTTTCCAGTCGCTCCATTAGTCTCAGCATCAACAATCTTCAGTTCCTCCCCACCATCAGAGAGACACACAGGTCAAGCATCAGCTCTTCTTCTCCTGGGTGCTATCTCTACACAGCCACCAGCCATTCTTAACCCCTATGCTCTTGCTCCGCTCAAGCTCCATAACTCACTCAGTGTATAGTAGCTTTATATATAATGATGAATATACACATATGGTTATGTATGTTTTAGGAATCAAGCCAAAGGACAAAGAGAACAGTCCATACAAGAGAGCTATAAGTCCATATGCTGGAGATAGTTTCTGTTGCTCTATTGGACCAATTGTTTCCTTCTACCACAGTCAAATTCTAAGGCTCTTTAGTTTTAGGAGATGAAACTCTGCCCTGAACTGGCTTGGTGCTATTTGTATGTATGTCCCTCTTGTCTTGGAGTGTCCCATCAGGAATTAGCTGAAGAACATGGTGCTACTTAAGTCTGAAAAACTGTCAGGGAAGACCTGACAGGGTCTTTAGCTTAGGTAGAGAAAGGCTACGTGCATGGCTACTCCAATCCCACTGGTGTCTGTGAAAAGATGGACAGTTTCCATTAGCATGACAGCTGGTTTATTTTTCTTGCTGCCACACTGGTGCCAGGAGGGCTGTGAGGAAATCGGTGCATTGGCAGTGATGGTCCTAAATCCTGTGAGCTTGCCAGGAAATTCCACCCCATGGTATGAAAACCACAAGTGTTTTTCTTGTTGAAGAGTTAGACCCCAAACAACTTCACAACACTTCTGCAAGGTTTAAGTTTCTTTTATTCATATTTGGATTTCATTGCTTCATTTACTAAGACTGATTTGAAAAGTACTCTTTCTTTTAATGACCACAACAGTTAGCATCAGTTTCTCTTCCCATACAGCTGAACTGTCATTTAATAACAAACAGAACTAAAAAAGCCTAAGACACACCTGACATTCCAAACAGTGCTGACGCATTGGAGAATCATGGAAAAGGAATCAAACACTTTATTCTTAGAAAGACTTATCCCCACTAAAAACCATCAAAAAGTGTATTCTGTGAGGGAGAGCAAGGAGTGTACATATGTACACACTGTACATATGCACACACAGACGTCCACATGCATATCCCCACCCAAACACACATATACGTATGTGCACACACATAAAAGCACGCACATGTATTAGACTGGACAAGTATTTATTTTTTTCTTGGGAGGATATTATTATAGCTCTGCATTATATTATATCTGTATTAAAACAGAAAAGAAACAACTACTTAAATAGCTCAAACTTATTTGGCTAAACCCTCAAAAACACAAAACACTCTCTACTGAGCTTGAAATACATGAAGAATCAAGATTGATAATTTCAGACTTCAATGTATACAACTACCAGGTTCTTACTACTGATTTGGCTTGGAATATTCTTCATAGTTATTTAAGGAATTATTTAATTTCTTCCAATACATAGGAAAAAATGTCAAAACACTGACCACTTGCCTATACCGCATCCCCCAGGGTTATCCCCTCCCTAAAGTAGTTAAAGCATGTTACACAATAGCAAGCATGTATCTTTTTTAGACACAGTGCATCCTGTTTTGCTGGGCTGGCAGGTTCCTCTGGCTCTCTGCTTCTGCTCTTCGGAAGACACAATGCAAACACAATCCTTAGCCTCTCTTTGGAGGGCACAGGTGAGAGGTATCCTTTCTGAAGGCACAGAGAGGTGAGAAAGCTGCGTTTTGTAATAACATTGTCCTTGGGGAAGCAAAAAAGAAGATTAAAAGGAAGAAGGCCACCTCTGAGACCCCATTCCCTGAAAATGTGAGAAACCTGAAGAACACGGTGAAAAGGTAAAAAAAGGAACTGCTTTTTGTGAGAAGGCTCCAGGAGGTATAATTTATTCAACCCAAAGTACAAAGGTGCTGAAAGATCCTCCTAGTCTATTGTTAGTAGCACCTTGGTAATAGCGGCTCCCTGACTACAAAGGGTACTCTTCCCTGTGTCCTTTCCACAGTGCTCCAGGAATTATTTCATACATGATCACTGGTACAGGGTTTACCTCTTAGGTTTCTGCATATCTTGAGCAGTTTTCCATAGGTCCTCACAGAGTTACACATCAACTGCTCTCCTCCTCTTTCCCTACCTTGTTGTTAATGAATCTAATGGTCAGGAGAGTCAAGTCTGGGGCACATTTTGCTGCTTAGAGCTTGAGGTTTTGGAGAAAACTCCTGTTTTTGTAAGTACCAAAGTGCTCTCAAATCTGATGGAGAATATCAATTTTACTGCTGAATATCAGTAAAAAAAAAGCCCCTTTGACAGACCCTGGAACTCCATCCTTCCTAACACTGAAAGGGAGGTGACATTAAGATTTGTTTCATGTTGCATTTATCACTACTGTGACACTAGTCTGTGTTGATACAAAGCAGAAGTTCACTACAAAATGCCTTATTACAGAGACAATCAATAAAAGCTATTAAGTCTTTAACCACCGAAGGCAATTTGGTATCACAGGAACCCTTCACACTCTGAAGTAAAGCTACGGTCTCAGTCAGCTGAAGCAATCCCTCTTACAGTGCCTTGAAGCTTAACACTAACAGCCTATCTTAAGATAAGTACAAGAGTAAAATAATTGGTTTTTAGGCAAGAAAACCAAGACCTGATTGAAAGAGTAGAAAGGTTAATAAACCCAACCCAAACCAAAAGAACAAATCCAAATATCTCCCTCCCATCAATCCCAGAATCATATGGAACGCTGGAATGATTAGGAACATACATAATTGGTAAGATCAGGAAGAAAGTTTTTCTCAGTAGGTGAAAATGGTGCCTCTGCACACAATCATGTTTAAAGTCAGTTCTCATTACATATCCTGAGGAATCACATAAATCAGGACCTGCATTTAACAACCAAACCAAAATTCTGTCCAGATGCGGCCCAGAGCCGACTACTGGTGCAGCTGGAATCCTTAAGTATGAGATTCAGTAGGATGCTGCACCTCTGTCCTCTGTGGGAAGGGAAATATACTTTCACATAGCGATGCTACGTTCCAGACATTATTTTTATTTGCATATCACATACCAGGCACAGGAAAAGAGAAACGGCTCACAGCATGAGATGGGCTGGCTCTGGCTGAATGCCTCTGCCGTAGAATCAAGTGCACCTGTTTGGAGGCATATTTAGCCAAAGGCCAAACTCTACCATTCAGAGGAAATTTATTTCATCACCTAGCAACCTCACTGTTCTCCCCAGTGGAATAAACAACCAGAACAAGTACATTTTGCACTTCCTTGTGGCTGGTTCAGCTCCCAGATTGTAACAGGTTTTTCTAACTACAGGAATTTTGGCCAGGTCAAACACAAATCCTCTAGCGTAAACTCTGCATTTCCTGATACAGTGTGCTGTACTAGAAAAGGAAACACAAGAGTTTATGACAAGCAGTTTCAGAAGAAGAAAAATACTCCAACAGATAAGTTTTGCATTCACAAGATCAACACATTCGCAAAAAGGTCATTAAAATACAATCCAAAGTAACTGGGAACAAATTCTACTTCAGACAGCTACAGTGAACAGACTCAAACCAGCATGTGGTAAGTAGCATAATAAGATGAAGGTATTTTATGCATATAATACCATGATTTTCAAATTATGTAGTGACTTTGATCTTTATAAAGAAAATTTCACACATTTGCATGTTTGTGTTAATCTTTAAAATACAGCATTACAGTATTGCCCAGCCACAAGAACAGCAGATGGCAACTGACCACACCGAAATTCAAGATCTGTAGCACCAGCTACAGCTCCATCACCAACAGTGCAACAGCCCAGGCACTTCAGAGGGGTGCAAGAAACCTTTTTGTACGCAATTAATGTCGTAATTCCAGGCAGCCGTCATCCACATGTACCATGTATGTTCTTCCACAGGTGTAACATTTCTCATCTTTAAAATCAGGCAACTAAGCTTGGCAGCAGCTGTGGCAATGAATTCCACAAGCTAGTTATATCCTGCAAAAGTGCCAGCAGGCCAGAAGTTATCTGTGTGCACATTCCAATATCCAAAGAATTAACCCGATTGCAAAGACCACCAAAGGAGGTAGGAACACTACAGTCCATCCCCTTGAAAGCAAAGGATAATGCTGCTTGCATAATTTAAAGATGCAGAAAAGCCTTCACCCTAGCTACACTAAAAGCCCTTCGTCATGGAAAGGACAATCAATAACATTTACAAGCCCCAATTTAAGCAAGCAGGCAAGCAAATCAGAATGTACCACAATATGAGCTTGAAACTGCTGTTACTCTTTAGTGCATGCTACCCCTTCCATGATCTGTGAGATTTGCTTCTGATACTGTCTCAGAAGATGTAAACATACCTAACTCGAGAAGAAGGGAGCAACAGAGTTCAGCACTTACTCAGGAAGGAATAATCTTTCACAATAACACAAGTGTGCAAAATTCATTAGAAGGCACAAAATATGCAAGTGTGTTCCACTTGACTCCATGTACTCAGCTGTATGTCTCTTGTGATCTCTCTGTGAAATATTGCTTCAATATTCTTTTTTTCTTCTTGTTTTTTTAGAAGAAAGCCTCTTATCAGGGTGTATTTGGCATAGAAGACTTGATTTACTGCAATGTATGCTTCCAGGCTGTACATACATGAATTAGTTAAGTTGGCCTGAGTATTGCAAAAAAACTTTGCGTGGAAAGCAAGCCACACTGCTGGACACTGTTCAGATGCAACAGAGACCTCCACTTAGTCCCTCCCACTCTTTTATGTTACAGGTCTTCACTCCGTCTTCCTTCCAGAAAGTAACTATGTTTAAGAACAGTAACTAAAATTAAGTTTATTTTTCCCTGAAAAGATGAATGAGAGAGATCCTTTTTCTAAGAGGACAGGAGGATACCAAATCACATTGTTGTACTTCATCGGGTACTTCAGGAAAATGCTGAGTACAGCAAAGATACTGAGCAGATTTGCTGTCAGTCACAGGATGAATTCAAAGAATATATTTCAACACTGCAGAGCTGTATCTGGATTTCTACTCATTTAATTTAGATCAGAAACTGTCCCCTGTCACTCAATTCAGAGTCACAATGAAGCACAAGCTGCCTGATCAGGTGAAGAATACAGCTGTGTTCCTGGAAATGCAAGTCTTGCTGGCATTTGGGAACAATGGCCAAGCCTTGGGTGGCCTGGTGATGGGGGGAGGCATTAAAGGCTAGACGTCTTCTGTGATTTCAGATTAACTCCAGATCATCTTAATACTCTGCTGCACTTGGGAAACAAAGCACAAACCAAGAAACAAAATAAAAAGAAAACAACATTGCTGCTAACAATCCAGTTTCATTCCTAAACAACTAATCTGGAGGTCAGCCCAGGGACCTGACCTGAATTTCAGTAAAGCTTTAGCAGCAGGAGCACATTCTACCATCATTTGTGGCTGAAGAGGTTCTTATCCCTAATGGAGAAGTTAGATCTAATATGAAATTGATTCTTCTTTTTCTCAATAATCCATGTTGCTCAGATGAGGTTCCTAGCAACATATGCAGGGCTAAGAACACTGAAAGTGGTGGAAAGCATTCGTGAAATTAACTGTGGTTCCCATCTTTTGTGCTTTCATGGATTAACAAGCAGGCTCAGTCCACAAGGGCTGTGACATTCTTGAACTCTGCAGTAAGAAGAAAACTGGACTTTGCTTTTCTTCAGTGGATAGCCTTTTAGTGACACATCCTGGTTGTCATCTCTTTCTGTAAAACAAGAGGGGGAGATTTACATTTACATGTAACAAATAGCATTTGTTGTAAAGCCTGCACACACATCTTCCTAGTTACTATTTCTGCATCTCTGCTCTTGTTTTTATGTACCACTGTGGTTCTGTCCCCTCTGTCACATTCAACTACAATGAACATAACTGTCAATTACCATGCACCATTTTGTCATTTTTATCAGCTTTAATACCCTACTAATTCTCGAGGTAAATGGTGCTGCATCCCACAAGAAAGAAATTATTCACCTCCAAAAGCAAGACACCTGTCAATTTAATGTAAGAAAAAGGATTTCAATCACTGTCACTGAAGTTGTGGCCAACAGGAAACATGGAGATACATTCTCTGCCTACACATGGACACAAAGGGCACATGGACACAAATCTTCTTGAAGACTTGACCAGCGCTGAAGCATGGGGTCTTGGAGCACTCCCAGAGTCCATTAGGAACCGGGGTTTGGGATCCATACAGGTTTTTTTTCTAATCTGATTTAAGGGCACTCTGGCATAAACTCTCCAGTAAATACCCCATTCTGGAAAGAAATATCAGATGATCTGTCCAGTAGCCATCCACATACATGGCAGAAATGTGTGCTGTTTGCTGCCAAGGCTGAAGGCTGCCACATATAAGGGTCACCGTAGTTGTGCAGGTTTTCCATTTAAGTCCTCTTTCATATTGAGACCATACAGCACTTCCCTTGGAGAATCTATTTAAATTTACCAAATTATGAGAAGTTTTTGAAAATCTTCTTAGCTGGCTCCAATAGTTTGGCATAAGATCACTAATATCTAATGCAAACAGCTTTATGACAGTTTTGCAACTCTATCTTTGTTCTCCCATGCAGAAATGTAGGACTTTTTCCCCTTCCAGAGCTTTAATTTTCATTTCTTGTAGAATCATAAACTGTCTTGCATCACTTATTCTTTTGCTACCATGCATGTAACAGAATGGAATAATGCCATTTGCAGCTGTTATAAAGACAATGGTAATTAGTACAGCAATTTATACAGTAAGGTGTGATCTTCAGTGATCCATACAGTGATCTGAACTAGTAGTTGCTTCTCCTCTGACTTATTAAAGGTGACAAAGGTGAATGCTCATGGAAAAATCTGTCCCTTTTTCTCCTTAAATATTTTTGGGGCTTGAGGTGTTTAATTTTTCTTTTAGACATCTGCAGTTAGGCTTATGCCTTCAGAGCAACAAATACCAGAAGCATAACTTGATACAATTCAGCACACTGCTGGACAGCTTCCTAATGTTTTATACATAAGGAGATACAAAATGCCTCTCCCTCTTCTTTCTTTGAAGGATCATAAAGAGAAACTATAATAGGAAGTAAAGACCAAAATACAATTTATAAATACATAAACACCATGATAACTAGGTCTGACCAAAGTAGGCACCTAGAAGCTGGAAATACCCAGCAGCACTCAGTTTGACATGAAGCTCTTCCCAGGGAGGGCAGGTCAGTTCCACAAGCCCTGGTGTGGTTTGACACCACGCAGAACCATTATTGAGAGGGCCTGACACTGTTTCCAAAGCTGATTTTCCCATCTGAGGATGCCCTGTCCCAGCCCTGGCCACTCCCCAGCATCTGGGCTCCAACCTGCCTCTGTACAGGCTGCAGGGACACATGCCTTGTGGAGGCTGCTCAGTGCCTTCCTCTCCAAAAATCTGCTGCTAGTAGAAAGGAGATGAAACATGCTCAGAAAAAGAGCACTTGTTGCCAAAGTCTGTGATTTCTTCCCAGTTTTAAATTATTCCTTTATCTCCCTTATCTGAAGATTAATTAGGCGCTAATGCTGCTTGAAGCAGTATCAATCTTTGCAGTCCCCTGCATGTCCATATTATACTATCAATAACCACAGCAGATCTGTGAGGTAAAACACCACCACTTAACTATTCTATGATTCTGATTCACTTCTTTCTCCATCTGCTGCTGAACAGATACTTGAAGACAACAGCATCTTATCCTGTTAGAAAAGCAGTAAAGAGGGTAATGTGGACACTACTGGAGTTGTAAAATTGGCCATCCTCCTTCAGAAGCAGTGGGAGGCAAACTGCTTCCTGATAGAATAACAAAACATCATAAGCAACATATTCAACAGGCAAAATGGGTCTCCATTCTTACCTCAAAGAAAAAAATGGCATCAGAGACAGGAGTTGAGGCATTCATGTGTCTAGGCAAAGGAAAGAATAAAAGCCTAGGTAATTTATGCCTAAGACGTAACCAGACGGCTTTAAATGAGTTTGCCATGTGTTTCAGCCATATGCAGCTGTGAATGCTTCACTGCTTGAGAGTTATGAAGCATGGACCTACCATGCCATTCCTAACTTTTCCGTAGAGTCAGAATTTATTTTTTTACAGTAATACAAACTCTCCCGAAGCTTCTCCCTCCCTTCATGTCTGGGTTTTTGTTTGGTTGGACAGTTATATTCAAGGTCCCTTACATTCATTACATCCTATTCCACCTATCTGGTCAGGAGAACGTTTCTGGCAAATGGCTCTGCAGTCTTCTCCCTGCTTCTACTTAACCAGCCTTCTGTTTCAACACCTGCTTGGCTTTGGAAATGCTCACCAAAGTTGTAAAGTCAGAATAATGTTAAAACTTACAAAACATCATCTCTGACTCAGAAACTTTCTCTGTGTTGATCTATATTATTATTGCTAAATGTAGGACACAGAAGTACAGACATACAGTCACACTGCATTCCTGCATATATTTGCTTAAGCTTTTACTGATTTCAGCCATGACAATGAAATGGATGTGCTTTTTTTAAACAAACAACAAACTAAGCAGCAAGCAAACAAAACCCGCATGATCCTTAAAACAGTGACCTGGTACATGTTTTGGAAGACTGATCTACTTCCAGTTGTTTGTTACAATAGGGAAGAAAAACACACAGGCAACGGTTTCTCCAAGAGACAGATAAAGTTATGAAGGAGGCAAAGAAAAAGCTAGCTTACTTAAAATGCTGGTGAGAATGAGAGGAATGGTCATACCCACAGCATCCATCAAGGCATGCGGTGTGTTGCAGAGCATACTGCTGAGCTTTTAACAGAGCAAACCTCTCCTACTTGCCAAACACTCCTTCTGGGATGCTTACCTTTACAAACTAATCACCTGCTCTTTACAGAGCCTGATGGAAAATCCCTCACTGATTCTGATGAGCACAAGGGAACTTGATACACAGCTCCACTCTGCTTAACTCAGCGGAAAAGTCCCTCTCAAACCTCATCAAAGATCTGACTCCTTATTTGTTCTGGTGGTACACAGCCATTAAGTAAGCACTGCCTCTGATACAAACTCAAAAGCTGAGTCTTCTTCAGTGTTTCCGGAGTTGTTGCAACTTTGCGCTTCTCTGAAACTTCACTGAATTTGGCAAGGTGTAAAGGCATGTTCTTGAGTAATAACTATCACTTAAAAGCACACGAGGGTACTTCCCAAATGTGAGAAATGACAACTCGCGGCTGACTGACTCTTCTGAGAAGGCAGGAAAACTGGTAATGCTGACTCTTTGGTTTAAAGTACTAGGATACCCAGCTGCAGCTGGATATTAAATATAATATACAGGCTAGACAGACAACTTAGAGAATCAGACACAGAGACACAGACAGGCACACAAACATTTTTAGAGATATTTAAAACTTTCAAAGTCTTCCTGTGCTGACTAAACACACAAAACACTATTAACAGAAACTCTTCACACCAGAACTTTTGATACCAGATACGCTTCCTCTTGAAAATACATCACAAGATATTCCACAGCATTATTCTGTATTGCTGCATTCAGACTTGCCCCTGCTTTCAATTTCGGATTACACAATTGACTAAAAAAATGAAATCAGAAGTAAATGCTGTTTTCCAAACCCAAAATACAAACCAGAAAATAAATTCCTGATCTTATCTGTGTGTTGATTATGGCCAAAAACCAGCCACTGAGAAGAATTTAACACAGGACTCCCTTCTAAGTAGCTTAAAGAGAAACACTGGCCATTCTCTGTCAAGCCCTTTAAAGTACTGCCTCACTTGCTGGAGTTAACACTAACAAGCCACTTTGTAAGCACCAGAAATCCATCTGGTTTGTTATTATCTGTGATTTCACAGAAGGATTCATTCCTCAGTATTTTTCGGGGAGTACCAACCAACATAATTCCCCAGAAGAAGGGAGAAAAGCAACACACAGTCTTAAGAGGGCAATCAATCTTTATCTCTGATGGATACCTGGTTCTTTTCCCTCCCTACTGTTTTAACATGTGTGTCAGATATATTCAGCACATAAATCTATACCTAACTCTTTCAATTTCCACTCCTCAGCTTGTCTTTTCTGCAGGAAAAGAATTGGAAAAATCTGACATCTTACAGCATGCATGAGCAGATGAAGAAATCTTTTTAACAGGACAAATAATGAGTTCCCGAATAAAGAATCATATTCTTCTAAGAAAATAGTGTTGCTATGCTTACGTGAGTCAAATATGGAGTTGGAAAACATAAGTTGGAAAAAAACAGGTACCACCTATGTACCAGTATCTAATGGAAGCAAGTGGTCTGGAGTCTATGTCTTGTGCAAAAACTGATGGGAAAGTGAGTGAAGTGACAAGAGTAAATAGTATAAATGACAGTATCCTGTAAGAACACCAGAAAAGTTAATGCAATGATCATCTTCACTAAAAACAGGGCTGTTTTCAAGATCTGAATCCTCATTCAGTGCCCATGTCCCACCCGCCACTTCCACTTCCTCAAACCACAGCTGTATAGGGCTTACCACCTCCTGCTATTGCCAGTTGGCAAGCCTAAGGATGATCTGACAACAGCCTGTTTTAGCCACTTGCCAACTGTTTTAAACAAGGTGAGGGTGGAAGATGTGAATACAAGTATCTCAGCAGAGCAGTGGTTAGAGGAAACACATTGGCTCTTGACAGGTAGCGATACACTGCACAGACGTGTCCAATACCTTGGAAAACCTGACTGAGTAGCTAACAAGGAGAGGCCAGCAACAGATACCATGCCTAATTCACCTGTCCCAACTAACTGACTTAGAGAAAACAACCTTCCACATGTATCCTGTCACATACTCATGTCTTCAACCACTGCAACCCCCAAAAAACCCAACATTGCTCAGTCTTAACTATATTCTTATGGTTAAGGAACTTAACTGTATAACAATCCTGTGAATAAATACATAGTATTGGGCAAGAAGGTAATACATACTGCTTCTGATCTGTGTGGCTCATGATTGAGTGCACCATCAGCAAGTTTGCCAATGACACCAAGCTGTCAGTGCAGTGAATGCTGAAGGTAAGGGATGGGATGTGGAGAGACCTTGATACAGACAGCAGCCCTGCAGAGGAGGACTTGGAAGATTTGTCTGACAAGAAGTTCAACATGAGTCATCAAGTGTGTTCCTGAATTGTTCAGCCTGGAGAAGAAAAGGCTCAGGGGAAACCTTAGAGCAGCTTCCAGTGCCTAAAGTGGTCTATAAGAATTCTGGAGAGGGACTTTTTACATGGGAATGTAGGGATAGGACAAGGGGGAATGGCTTTAAGCTGTCAGAAGAGGGATTTAAATTAGACACTAGGAAAAAGTTCTGTAGTATGAGTGTGGTGAGACACTGGCACAGGTTGCCCAGAGAAGCTGTGGCTGCATCATCCCTGGCAGTGTTCAAGGCCAGGTTGGATAGGGCTTGGAGCAACCTGGTCTAGTGGAAGGTGTCCCTGCCCATGGCATGGGGTTGGAACTGGATGATGTTTGGGGTCCCTTCCAACCCAAACCATCCTGCTATTCTATGATCAGAAGGCTCTGCTGGAGCAAACACAAGCATCACCGGGACATACCTTTCTCCTCCCTACTCTCACAGACAAAAAAAGCAAGCTACACCCAAGGGGAATCTCATACACATGCAGAGAGGCTCATACTGGCTCAGTATGGAGCCAGTTCACAGGCTTTTTGTTCAGATCAGAACCACAGAATAAGTAGAGAAGAAGCAAAAGGATTAAAAGAACATTTTACATACTGTTCTTCAAAGCACAAATGGCTGTGACTTCTGCAACCTTTTTGCTGCTTTTCTTCACAAAGATTTCAGCAGTTGACAATCATTATGTGGACAAAGCTCTTTGCATCCTGGTCACAAAAGATGCTGTTTACTATGGAATACCACAGATCATGAGGTTTAAGTTCTGTCCTGTGCAACTAATCTATACTCAGACAATTAATTGACCAGGATAGGAAGGTTGAAGCCAGATTTGTAATAGCAAAGCCATTTGCAAAACTCCTTTCTTCTAGCATTTTTAGTTAGAAACACACCCTGAATCTTCACTTAGAAACTGTTTTCTCCAAAGTTACCTAAAAAGATTTCCTTGACTTCTTTAGTTACCCCTGCCTCCGTATACTGACAGAAAAAAATAAAAGACTGGCAATTTCTATCTAGTGAGCATATTGATCATTTGGGTATTGCATTAGGTTTCAGGATGTTTTCCACATGAGTGATTCTTAATTGTCATCATACACAGGACCAAATGAATTTCTCCTATGATACATGGCAGTTACTCTGAGGCTATGGATGGCCTGATAATAGTCCCAACTGATGACTCCTGAATTGGTATAGTGATGTTTGCAGGATAAAACTCCTGTCTACAAACATAATCCCTTATCACGGATGACAAAGGCACTTTATCAACTAACTGCAAGTCGGAAGAGGATCAGGAAATTGTGCTGCAAAATGCACCTGTCAGTAGGGTTACATCTAAGTAGATACTCAGAACATGCATTTGGATGGCAGACTTGCTTAAAGGCAGAGTATTCCAAGGAGGTACTTTCACTTTCTGCATGTTTTTGTCTTCTGTATCTTACCTTACCAAATGGACTTTAAATGTGCTGCTTTTGGCATTAAGGTCACACAGAGTGGATAAGCAAACAGTAACGCCATAGCATAAAATTTTGCAGAAAATTTATCAGGAGACATGCTAGTTCTCTATTGTGAACTACAGTTTTGTTATATATAGTAGGTATTTTACATAACTGTTTTTATACACTAACAGATCTATTTAAGTGGGACAATAATTACATCTTTCCTTCCCCCCTTTTTTTTTACAAAACTGCCAAGTTCATTTTTTTCCTTTGGCAAACCAAAAAATTTGATTTGCTGTTTCTCAGTTTCCTAGTTTGTGTGGATTTAGAAAAACTAATAACAGCCTAATCCAACACTCAAGAAAACCAACAGTCACTAAACAAGTACTGTTCAAATTAGGAAAATATGTATTTTTTGTTAGGTAAAATAGCTTTCCTGGAACTTGTTCTCAATAATGTCTTCACAGTTGCCTTCTGATGCCAGTTAGGCTACTGGATTAAGTTGTTAAGTGCTACAGAAAGGAAATTATAGCTATTTTTTGAACAGTTTTCCAAAATTTCAAATTGTTTTGAGCTATAGGAAGTTTCACTTTTTTTTTAACAAGTTTGTTATTTGTGAAGATTGACAACAATCAGTGGATTGCTTCCTTGTTTCAGTCTAGTAAGGGCAGCTGATCTATGTCATTCACAGAAGCACAGGATATATCTAAACTGCAATGCTGGTGAAAAAGCTTTTTCCAGTTTCTGCTTGCTGTTAATGTGCTTTCCAAATAGAGCACAGACCATCAGCAAGGACCTGTTTTGCTAATCAATACAAGAACCAGTGTAAACGGACCCATACAAATTACAGATGGAAAATCACATCAGATTAAATTCTTAGTGGTTTTGTCACTTTCTGATTCCACTTACAGCGTATTCTCCACGGTTTTTCCTTGATGGGGCATGAACTGTCAACTCTGATTCACATCATCTACCAGTTACTAGAACAGGCAAAGTAAGGCATCACGTGGTTACTAAGAAGCAATTTTGGCTCTGACTCATCTGGGAATTTAAACACGGGCAAGCCCATGTGCAGAAAGCTCCCATGTGAGTACAGCAGGAGAAACACATATCCATTATAAAGCAAATAGTTTCAAACCCTTTTTTTATATCACACCTGACCTGGAATGCCCCTGTAATTTTTTGTGGTTTTGCAATCACAATTGCTCTTTTCTACTGTGTTTTTTTCTCCTTGTTGCTGTAACCAAGCCAGCTACTCCCCACAGATACTGAACTAGCACAGAGCAACAACTTAGTCTAAAGTTTCCTTTATTCTGTCCTTTTTTATCTTGTTTCTATAATCTCTTTGAAGTTCAAATGTAGTATTGTTTATTGCAAACTGCGAAATGCGGATTAATTTGGAGAGCCTCTTTTAATCAACAGGCTATAATTTTAATTCACTGGCTAAACTTTAAAACAAGACTTCTGTTGTATACTCCTCATCAGCAACAGACACTTGTACTTATGCACCCACAAAAGACAGGTAATTGTGTCAAAGCACAAGACAGCAGAGCAGTTAATCCAGAGCACTTTACAGAATAACTCCAAAAACTCTGATGAGATGAAGACACACAGAAAATTGTCAGCAGGAAAGTCATTCTGTCCTTCTGTTCTCAGCAGTGTCAGCAATACCTGTTCAGTTTCGTATGAATTTGGTTTTATTTCCTCATGCTCATTTCTAGAAATGCCAGAGCAGTTTCCCTTTGGAAAACAGACTGAAACACAAAAGCCTGAGAACAACAGTACTCCATCAGAGAGAAGGTCCATCTGGCTCAATAGTCTTGTCCCCAAAGTGGCCAATCATCAGTGTCTAAAGGACAGCCTATGAGCAGAGCAGGTCTACTTCTGCCAGGGTTCTGGGATTGTTCTAAGGCCCTTCTAAGTCACTCTAAGGGTGACTTACTGTGGCCTTTCAATACTTGAAGAGGGCTTATAAGATCAGGACAGACTTTTTAGCAGGGCTGTGTTGATAGGACGAGACCTTTTGCTGTGCTTTTTGCAGCCAGATTTGCCTATCTCACATTGGCCTTTTTAGTCATCAGCGTGCATGTAGTAAGCATAGGTAAAGCCCTTCTCAAAACTTCATTTGCGAAGTCAAGCCATGAATGTATGAATGAATGGTTTTAAACTAAATGAGGGGAGATTCAGGCTGGATATAAGGGAAAAAAAAATTTACAGTTACTACAGTGAAACACTGGCACAGGTTGCCCATCCCTGGAAATATTCAAGGTCAGGTTGGACCTGATCAAGTTGAAGATGTTCATTGTAGGGGGGTTGGACTAGACGACCTTTAAATTTCAATTCCAACCTGAACTATTCTGTGAGTCTACAATTCTGTGATAACCACCAGTTTCAGCTGAGCTGGTGCCCAGCTGATCCACCTCTGGATCTGATAACACAAAGGCTAATTCTGAAGGAAGTTGAGAGGGCTATCAAGTTAGCAGCAATGAAGGGCAGGATCGCTGCTTCCAGTTTCAGACTGCATTCATCATGGCTTAAAATGCTTGTGGAACTATGCCTTGTGTGATTTTTTTTTTTAAATAGATTATGTAAGATACTAGCTTGGAAATGGCAGCGCTGTGTTTTCACAATCAATGCCATGCATATGGCAGCACTTCTGACATTCTGGCTGTAAGTATAAAGAAAGCTTTCCCTTTGCCCATGTACATGTTTTTTGTTGTTGCACTGAACTTGGCTACAATCCTGTCAATTAATACAATCATGGGGTCAGAGCACCCTACAGCAGCACACAAAGCAGCATCCTGTGTAACACCAGTGTTGGTGTAAAACACATGAACTTACCACCTGTATGGCACATGAACATACTACCTGTGACTGCAGGGATAAATTTTTCTTTGAATTTTACGTGAAGATCTGGAATAACTCCACTGACTGAGAAGAAAGTACCTCAGGTTCATATCAGTGTCATCGGGGCATCAATGACTCTCTGAATCATAGAATATCGGAAGGTAGAATTATGGTAATTACACAAACCCAGATGTGTAATTTCCTGAACACATTTATCTTTGAAATCTTCTGTCACCCAGACCATAACAGGCTTTAGCAAATAATATATAATAATACTTTCTAGGGGGAAAAAAAGAAGATAGAAAAGAAAAAAGAAACCCAAACAACTGAACAAAGTTTAAGGATTAGGTTAATGTATTAGACATCCGTCTCTTTACTTAGTAGGCTGCCTGGACAAGCACTAGAAATTTCACTCAGAAAGACAGCTTTCTAGAGAGACAAGGAAATTCCCCCGCATTTAGATGGTTGCTTTTAAACAGCTCCAAATATCGGATGAAAATATTAGCAGAAGCAAATCAAGCCAAAGGAAGCTTTTACACTGAAAATTACAGAGAATAAGGCAAGAAAATCTTACTGTCTTCGCTTATCCTGCAGATAAACTCCATCCTCATGGAGGCAATTACCAGCTTCACCATTTTTGTACACTGAGCTCCACTGACTGCACCACTTCCAGCCCCAATGCTATCCATTCGCTACTGCGGCTGACTGTCTCTGCATCTAAATGAAATCAGCATTTTAACAGCTATCAGAAGAGCACTTGTAAGTAATATCCTTTATTTTACTTCATTCAAGTGTAATTATTGCTTTCTGTTCTTATAAATAAAATGTTAATATAAAAAAAATTACTTCTGAGAAGAAGATGAACGTTTTAACAGGATGTGACTTACAAAAAAAAAAAAAAGCGGAAAATGAGTAAAGCAGATGGTCACATTCTTCTGTCTTTTACCCTGTCCTCTGAGGGAAATTTCACTATATGTTACAAAGTTATGTAGGGATCTGTTGGGTATCTGACTGGTTTGCAATATATTTTTGGTATTTCTGTAAGACCACAAAAGTTCACCTTTGCTCCGTAAGAGGTCACTACCTTGGTTAAACAAAAAACAAAAAATCTTGTTCAAAACTAGTAGATACTGGTATCTCGGGCAAACATTTGTGCATTTGATGAATCCTAGTAGCTTTGATAGAAGCAGATATACTCAAACCACGTGAATAATTTCTTTCTATTTGGCAGGGTCCTCCTTGTGCATAACTTCCCATTGCTCACTGGCACAGTATAAATACTTGACCTGCCCACATTTCTGTAACTGTGTGGTTATGGAGACTTGAAATATACTTGGGTTTGCAACCGAGATTTTTTATTAGATCATGAGTTTCAGGGTACATATTGAATATATAAGTGCATAAATTTTCAGGCCCTCTGTGAACTTGCACAGGTATCTAGAATCATAGAATGGTTTGTGTTGTAAGGGACAATAAAGATCATCTACTTCCTCACCACTCTCATAGTGAAGAAATCTTTCCTTATATCTAAATCTGAATTTACCCTCTGACAGCTTAAAGCCATTCCCCTTGTCCTATCCCTACACGACCTTGTAGAAAGTCCCTCTACAGATTTCCTGTAGGCCCCTATTAGATACTGAAAGGCTGCTCTAAGGTCTCCCCTGAGCTTTCTCCAAGCTGAACACCCTCAACTCTCTCAGACTGTCTTCAGGCTCTAGCTCTTAGATCATGTTTGTGGCCTCCTCTGGACTCGCTCCAACAGGTCCATGTACCTCTTATGTTGGGGATCCCAGAGCTGAACACAGTACTGCAGGTGGGGTTTCATGAGAGCAGAGTAGAGTGGCAGGAACACCTTTGACCTGCTGGTCACGCTCTTTTTGATGCAGCCCAGGATATGGTTGGCTTTCTGGGCTGCAAACCTGATCGTCTCCTACAGTGGGCAGTTCCTCATTCTCCTACTCCCTGCCTTTGCCTCCTGTGACTTGGGCAGTGTGGCTGCAGCTCCTGCAGTGAAGACCCAGGCAAAAAAGTCACTGAGTACCTCGTACCTCTCCATGTCATAGGTGATAAGGTCTCCCGTTTCCTTCTGGAGGGGGTGCACATTTTCTTGTCTTCCTTTTGTCACCTATAGAAGTTTTTCTTGTTGCCCTTGATGTCCCTGGCCAGATTTAATTCCATCAAGGCTTTAGCTTTCTTAACCTGATCCTTGGCTTCTCTGACAATCTGCACTCCTTCCAGGACACCTGCTCTTGCTTCCACCCTCCATAGGTCTCCTTTTTATGCTGATGTTTATCCAGGAGCTTATCTTCATCCATGCAGGCCTCCTAGTGTTCCTGCCCGACCTCCTCTCTGTCAGTAGGTATCACTCCTGAGCTTGGAGGATGTGATCCTTGAATATTAACCAGTTTCCTTGGGCTTCTATTCCCTCTAGGGCTTTTTCCCATGGCATTCCACCAAGGAGATCCCTCAAGAGGCCAAAGTCTGCTCTCCTGAAGTTCAGGGTAGTGAGCTTCCTACATAAACTGCTCACTGTCTTAAGGATCTCAAATTACACTGTTTTGGGGTCACCACAGCCAAGGGTGCCCTTGAGCTTCACATTTCCCACAAGGGCTTCTTGCTTTCACCAACAAGGAGGACTTTGTTGGTGAAAGCAATGTCCTGCATTGCACTTCTCCTTGTTGGCTCCTCTATCACTCAAGAAGGAATTTGTCATCAATGAATTTATCACTAATGTATTCCAGGAGCCTACTGGATTGCTTGTGTCCTGCTGTGTTGTCCTTTCAACAGATACCAGGGTGTTTGAAGACCTCCATGAGGATGATGGCTTGTGAACATGAAGCTATTCTTAACTGTCTGTAGAGGGCCTCCTTCTCTTGATTTCCCTGGTTGGGCAGGCTGTAGCAGACTCCCACTGTCATGTCCCCTGTCCCTGCCCTCCCTTTAATCCTGACCCATAAGCTCTTGGTCAGCTCCTTATCCATCTCCAGGCAGAACCCTGTACTGGTCACTGGTGGAGAAGGTGACACCCTGTCCTTGTCTCCCCAGCCAGTTCTCCCTAAACAGCCTGTATCCTTCCATTCCACCACTCCAGTCATAGCCATCTCACCACATCTCTGTAATGCCAATAAGTCACTGCAGGCATACTGCAGGCACACACACATCTCTAACTCCTCTTGTACATTCACCATGCTACATGCATTTGGATAAAGGCTTGTAAGCCGGGCCTCTGATGAAGCTGACTTACCGGCTGGAGAGGCTGGTATTTCCTTGTGCTGTTATTCAGGTGCTCTCCTGCTGACCTGCGATCCCTCTCCAGGCTCTAGGCATCTCTTGCTGGCAGTAGCATCAAACTGGTTGTTATGGGATAGACTGAGATTCCCCTCACCCAGCAAGTTTAGTTTAAAGCCTTCTTCACCAGTTTGGCAAGCCTTTGAGCAAAGATACTCTTCCCCTTCCCTGACAGATGGACCCCATCAGCACCCAGTAGACCAGGTTCCTCAAAGCCAGTCCTATCATCTGAGTAGCATAGCAAAAAAGACCAAATTTTATATATACATATTTTTTTTCCCGCCTATCTCTCCTCTTCAGAGATACAATTTAAAGTTACGATACTAACGCTCAGTAGTAAGAAAAAAAGCTAGGTCAACACCTCCCACAAGTTTAAAAAAAAACCATAAAAATAACCTCGAAACTTTGTTCCTTTAAGTGAATTACATCATGATCAGATCTCTAAATTTAACACTGAAATCTCACCGCATTTTTAGGTGGTTGGGGTTTCTTTTACTTAACTCTGACAAACACAAGGCACAGTGCAATATCAGTCAAAATGCAGAGATTTAGAAATCATAAAAAGATACTCTGATACACACAGATGAATGCTGAGAAGCTGGGAGCAGACTTGGCTGCATCACCAACTGCTATCTGACAAAATGCACTGAGATTGAGTAACAAATCTCTAAGGCCTCTGAATCAGAGGGCTCTTATATGACTGAAGGAGAGCTATAGCTCTGGATTCTTTGTCTCTGTTCTTCTGTCTGACAGTCAAGTTCTGCTGGGGAAAAAGGACCCAAACAAATCACTCTGAGTTTAATGCCTCTCTGGCATTAACTTTATCACTTTTCAGAAGCCTTCAATTTCTAGTTTACCTGCCCTTCCTAGAAGTGATACTGCTGTAGCTGTGCTGATCCTCGGGTTTCATGACAGGAGTATGTGAGTGCAATGTGTATCAAAACCAAAGTGAGTTGAGACTTGGAAGGGAGGAAGAGAAATTTTTCACTGAATTAGAGCCTGACAAAGAAAGGTGTTTCTTCAACAAGTGTTTTGATTAATTGTGGATTTTTTTCCTCACTATCCAGATCTGTAATGAAAAGCTTTGTTAACTGGCAATAAATTGACTAAAATTTCCTGAACCAAGATGTTGCTCATGACACAGAGTACTCATATTTCTTCAGTCCTACATACTATGAAATCTGTTGTTAGAGAAAGGGGATCACGGAAAGGAAGTAAAGAAGCATTACTTGCTGTAGCTGGACTGCCATCTGAACAGTAAGCTACCATACTGAGGCAGCTGCATTAAGATTCTCACTAAAGGGCACATTCAGGTGAAGTGTTTAAAGCACCCTATACAAGCAGACACCTACACAGGGTGAGGGTGGGTGGGATGGAGGTAATAGGCACCACACCGCCAGATAGTTTTGGCCAGGGGAAGAGGCTCGGAAATGAATTAATGTGCCAGTGGAAATAAAGCCAGTCACACAGGGAGCCACCACAAAGCAGATGCCACATCTTAAAATTCAAATCTTAGTTTATTCCCAGATAGCTTCCCCATGGAGGCAGGCCTTAAGGGTCTCCTGAGAACTCTCATGGTGTGGGCTGCCTTTTCTGCCTGTTAGCTTCAGGAAAGGACAGATATGCACTCAGACTTCTTTTCCCCCAGATTAACCAGTTGGACATACATTTTCTTCCTCAGGACCACCTGTGGGGTCAGTGACTGTGCCAGCCTCCTTTTCTGTCCCCACATAAAACAGGTCTACAAAAACTTGGGGATCTGTCAAATTAGCACAGTGACGAGGATGAGAAAAAGACATGCAGAATTTTGAACTATATCCCCCTCTTTGATTGCAGAAAGGGTAACTTATGTAACTCCTGAATGGGAGGGGGAACCCCATTTGACTCATTTGCTTCATTTTATCTTATAAGTGCTGCACTGGGTTGCAAAAGGCTGATAAAATCTAAAGAGCAAAGTCCTGCAGCCTAATATTACTATTCATCCTCTGCCTGCTTCCCCAGTCATTCCCCCTTCTTGAAGTTATGTTGATAAATCAGTTGCCTCCCGGTTTAATAAAGCTGTGGCAGTTTATTTAATCAGCTCTTGGCCCATTTTCTAATTAAGGGAGATAATGTGGACTCATTTCCTGCTATGGTGAATCTGGCAGGGCACAGGTTGTACTCAATGACTGCATTAAAATTCAAGAGTGTTTGTAATGTCTGCTTTTGTTTTAAAACTCCCTCCCTTCTCTCTGCCCAGCTGAAGACAAAAAGACAGATGTGTTATTTCTGCATTTCCACACTGCTGATACCCACACAAGCCAAGGACAGGAAGATGGAAGCAGGTGGAGCTTTGATAGTTTGCTGACATGGTGCTTTCCCAGGGCAGGTGAAACATTTTTCTGGGAGACTCTGCATCCCAGCAAAGTTAATAATACTGCATCATATGATGGTCCTAAAGATAATGTTGTGAAGGAAGGGAATGCTGGAATGCACACACCAGTTGGAACATATTAGCAGCTTGCTCTGCTGCTGGGCTTGGGCCACCTCCTGCACCACTGGCCCAAATCTTTTGTCTGTCCACTTAGTGCAGGAATATTGGAAGCCATAAGTGCAGCATTAAATCATTTGTGTGCTCTCTCTATTCCAATGTAAGCAAGAAACTTGTAATACCTGAAAATTGCCCCTGTTACTACCTCTGAAATATCCTACCTTGGATCTTGCTTCTGACACATCTCAGCACTTAACAGCTACAGCTAATCCAGAATCAGCAGTCTGGCAGGGAAGTTCTCTTTTGCAGGCCCTCCTTCTGTCCCTTAGGACACATTCAGATGGAATATTAAGCTCTTCTATGTAGAAAGAAACCATAGGTACATTGCAAGTTATTGATACATGCCATAAGCAGTCTTTCAGCAGGCCTTGTGAACTGCTGGAAACAAGACCATCCATTTTGTCTGACTTTTCAGTCTTTTCTTCAATCCACATAAGCATATACATGTACCACACCTGCAACAGCTCCAATTCCTGTGGAAACCCAGGCAGAAATCACTTTGCCACACTTTCAGAAGTGTTTCATATCAACTATGAAATACACCTCCTTGCAACGTGCCTTTATGTGGAACAGCTGAAAATTTGACATGGTCCTGGTCAGCCCTTTCTAAGTGACACTGCTCTGAGCAAAGCTTTGGACTCCATGATATCCATAGCTGTCATAGAACCTCAGCCATTTTATGATTCTGTGGAGAAAAAAATAATAAATCCCACTGTTTCGAGCACTTCATCAATAGCTATATGATACTGTATTTCCAAACTCTGACACTTGGAGAAACATTGCCCTGATCACTTTTAAGTGCCAGTGAGGATTTGCAGGTAAACTGCTTCCTGAATTGCACCTTACTTTTCCTTCCCTGCTTACACTTTCATTTTATTTGCATTTGAAAGCAACAGTGAAAGCATTTCCATTTCTGGAGTCTTATTTTTGGAAACAATGAATTTAACTTTGATCTATTTCAGTCCAAATGGAAATGTCTAGTTTTGTTACGCTGCTAATTGTTTGAACCTCTGTCTCACTTCACCTGTCTCACTTAGATCCAGAGTGTGTTCTGGATGTTAACACACTCAATACCTCCACAAACAGTTACTTAAAGATTTAAAAAAAAAATGAACAATTCACCTTTACACAGACCAGTCTTCCTTTCATATGTGTTTTGAGTGATTCGAGGGTGTAACTATTATGCTGTTACTGACCAATGAAAAAAGATAGAATAAAATTATATATAAAATATGTAATACAGGAAGAAACAGAAGATAAATAAATCTCTATTTTCAAATGGCAGTATTTCCCACCTTATATTTTTCCATACAAAATATACTGCACTTTTCTCTTTCTACTGAGCCTACCAAGCATCACACAAATACTGCAGCAGATGGAATGGGCCTATGGACAGATGCAAGTGTTTATCCCTATAAACTGCCTGTGTTCAACCATGGATGTTACCCTCAGAGGAAACCCACTGCAACAAGCGTTGGGAAAGGCTCAGTGAAAGGAGAAGAAAAACTTCCTGGAGCTTTCCCCCCAACCCCACACTTACCAAAGGCTCTAATTCTTTGCGGTCGATGAGATTGAACTCTGTCACAAAATAATAAAAATGCTTGTAACAAGTATTGACGTGAGCCTCAGCCCCCATAACGATGATACGGTCGAAGTGATGGATGTAGACGTGAACAAACACCCGAAAAAGCCGGCAAAGTATCTTCTTGCAGATCTGAAGGAAGTTCTTCGGAAAGGGAACACCTGTGAATAGAGTAGATTGGATTGTCATAACCATCCTGTCATCCTCCCAAGACAACGGCTTTGGAGCAAAGTGTGAGTTGGAAATGCGAACTAGGTTACGACTTCCTAGGCCTCCTTTCCAATCTAGAAGGTCACTTAATGCACACATCTGACCACTAGCATCAAGGATAACCGAATACTTAAGCAACTTTAGTGAATCAAGACTGAGAGGTACTGGTCCTTTTTCCATGAATAATTTAATGGAGAAACATTCAGTGTTATAACGTTCAGAAATGTGATTTTCACTGCAGTGCACACTGTCCCATTAACTTCAATGGTTTTACAACCTTATATGGCTGGTTTGCATACTGATAGACACAGCGCTCATCCTAGAATTGACACTCTCCTGCTCATTTCATTCAACAGCGGAATTTCATAGCATCAAATTTAATGATGAATTTGAAATAACTTGTTTGAAGGACACACCCTTTTGCTTTCACCTTCCTCCCAGTCGTGTGTACCAATCCGGCTGATCTTTTAATAGAAAAACTCTTGAGATGACACAGGGATAGCTCATCCAAAATACCTTCAAAGTTAAACCACTTCACAGCCAGAGACTCCAAAGCAGTAGCAAAAGCAGTATTTGCAAGTAAACAGTCGGGCATCCACAGCGTGGCACTAATAATTCCTTCAAAACTGCTCCTCATTAAAGACTTATGAATTGTATGGCATTGTGTATTGAGCTGTTCCAAAAAGCTAAAGAGTTTATCTTCTTTTATGATTGTCCCTCAGACATGATGACTTTAGTGCCATTGTCAAAACTGTACTGTTATTTTTCTTTGCTGCACATCCTCCTGAAATCTTAATAGTTCATGTTTTAGTCAGATCTGAACTACATAACTGTAAGTTATTGCTTCTTTTAAGACAAAAAACAAACATCACAGCTAGCCAGTCCCACACTTTCTAAAACCCCAACTCATGCTCAACAACAAAAATATGTAATACAAGAGGAAGCAGGAGACAAATAAACTTCTATTTTCAAATGACAGTATTTCCCACCTTATATTTTGCCATACAAAATTACGTTTATTATTTGCAGAAAGAAGCTGGAGATAGTAGATTTAATACTGTTGCAAGCTTTCTGGTTTTCAAATTTTAGTCTCGTTAAATTAAATACTGCTCAGGACTCATAAGAATGTGAGATAATGGATAAATTGCCCAGTTGCACTGAGGGGGGACATGAAGACATACAGTGACAATTTCCATAATGAAAGCAGATTTTTGATTATAGATCACATATATTATCAGCTGTGGCTGTGTCAGTCTGGGTCACATCAACAGAAACATGCACCTTATTTTCGACTCCTTAGCCAAGGAGGTACCAGGGTATATGCACTGCAGACGTGAACACTGCTGTGTTTGTCACCATGGAAGTAACACGGCACATTAGCAAGCAGAAGTATCTTGCTCAGTGTATCCCTGTACTGCCTCTAGATTTGCCACTGCTGAGGTGCAGATGATGTGGGAATGTGCCTTAGGGTTTTTTTGGCCTGTACTGGGTTCATCAGAGGCAAACCCTTTTGATGTAATTTCAAGCAGCTTTAGAGATGCAGTGCAGCTCTTCTTACTCTTTATGTATTAACCAGCAAAATGGTCACATCTATCAAAACACAAGCCCTTTATTTCTTTAAGAAATGTTTGCTTTCTGTTGCCACATCCATTCATCTTAATCCTAGAGCTAATATCAAAGGTCCCAGAGGAGGAGGCCTGAATGCTCAAGCATGAACTGAGACATCGTTAAACTACGGAAATGATAATATGTACAGCTGCCTTCCCAATACTTGAATCAAAAAGCTGCTCAATTAGCTGAACACCTAGGTTATAATACATGATTGTTGTTATTTCCAAGGGCATAATAAATACAATCTATCAGAAAACATGACAGAACCTCCAGTTTGCTTATTAACTAGGGGGATCACATTTCTGCTACAAAAGCATGTATAAATTCAGGAATGACTACCGCAGCAGCCTGCTTTACCTTTTTGTAAAAGCTACCCAAAGCAGAATTTTAAAATATTAGGCCTTAACAAAGGGGAATAACTAGCAAACTGGTTCATTGAACAGACATAAAAATTCTTTAAGGTGCTGTATGTTCTGATCCAGAACAGGTATGTCCCAAAATGAAGAAAAATTACTTTCTTCCACGGGTTGACCTAATTATGACTAAAGAATGTTACTGTAATGAAGAAACTCATGCTTCTGTATTAACTGACTAAAACATGCTGAATAAGCCAAGCTGAAGAATCCTTTTAACTTCTCTGCAGCCCATGTTCCCACTTAACAGTAAGTGCAGTAAGTGCAAAGGCCACAGAGCACTGTTTCTGCTGCGTGTGAGGACTTTCATCTGACAGCTTTTTAGATGGGTTAGGCAGTCAATCTGAGGAGATGTAAATAACACACAGGAAAGAAAAAATAGCTGGTGCAGAGCAGCTTAGGGTACATAATTAGCTTGCAGTGTCCCCACTGCCTCTCACATGCATTAAGTTTTCAGACAGGATGTGTAGTTTCACTTGCCACTGTGGAACTTCCCCAATTTTTCAAAGCTATCACTGTTTCATTTACTCTTAAATAAACAGTGGAACACTGCTGCTATCACAGCATTATTAACTAGGTACAGCAGAATCTGTAATGGCTCTCTGACTTCTCTCCCTTTCCTGCAAAACTGGTTTACAAACTGACACAGTGTCCTAAATAGTTAAAAAGTGCCTCCTTGTGCCACTGAAAGCAACTGGTAGTGGTGCAGTGTGGTAGACTCCTCAGCCTTGGAAAACCTGCCAGCCAGCCTGCCCCTGGAGTGCAGAGGAGGCTCAAAGCCTGGTCATCCTCAAGGTGACCTAGCACTAGTTTAAACATACACTCTTGCTCTTTGTGTTCAAAATTAGACAAAACAAACAAACAGAAAAGATACAAATCTGGTCTCAGAGAAAAAAAAAACCCTAATACAACAGAACAGATCCTGATCTCAGTTACAGCAGGATGAATCCAAAGTAATGCCATTAAAAAAAGGAAAAAAAAAAAAAAGTTAAATGATTCTCGATTTATAGTCTGAGGTCAAAATTTGGCCTAATGTTTTGTTCCTGCTGCAACTGCTACAGTTATAAATAAATCAGCTACAGAACATAATCATTATGAATGCCTCTTGGGAATGGAGCAGCTTACATTTAGATCCTTAATTTGCTAAGGAGTCTGTTCTCTGTTCTTCAGCTCAGCCACAGTAGCCTTTGCCTTCTTCCCTTCTAAGCCCTCATTTAACATTTAAAATATCCAAGAATAAAAACGATTCTCTGACTATTTGTAAGGTGATACCTTAAAGAGATACAATGTAAACCCACCAAATTAGACTGCTAAGTTATGGTTAATAAAAGACAAAGAAATACAATGATGACACTGAAATTTTTGAGCTATCTGCTACTTGCTGAAAGAATTTCTGGATGAGTGAACTTGCAGCCTTGGTTCATTCATAGGCTGAGTCCCAGTGTTGCTGTATGAGAAGAAAATAACTTGGTATTCAAAACCCCAGAGCTCCCTATTGTGTCCCAAGGATGTTCAAGCAGCTTTGAAACATCCCAGTCACAGAGTAGAAGCTCTCTTGACTCAGAGTTACAAATGTAATTGGGAAACAATTCAGTGAGAGGTTGTTAGGCATGGTATAACCAGTAACAAACATCACCAGCATGACTGTACCCATATGTAGAATCGTAGAATAGTTTGGGTTGGAAAGGACCAACCCCCCTGAAATGGACAGGAACACCTCCCACTAGACCAGGTTGCTCGAGGCCTAATCCAATGTGACCTTGAACACTGCCAGTGATGGGGCAGCCACAGCTTCCTTGGGCAGCCTGTTGGCAATACTGGGCAGTGCTCTCACAGCAAAGAATTCCTTCCTTATATCTAACCTAAATCACCCCTGCTAACTTGTCTCTGGAGTGTGTGCTGCACTTGCCAGTTCTGTACTGACAGACTTCCCCTGCAAAAAAGCTGAACCCATACACCCTGGTGACAGATGTACCACAGCAGTGCAGGGGAACAATCACAACACTTCCTCTCTGTTTCAACCTCCCTGCACTCTCCTGACCTTTCTGCTTCTGTTGACTTGCTGGAAAAGGCTGCTCCTAAGACAAGCAGGAATCTACAACTTCCAAAAGTCAACCTGCCTGATCCATTTCCCACCTTCTTTTCCATCAGAAAATGGAGGGATTTCCCCCTTCTGTTTGAAGTCAGCCTGGTGTAAGCTATCGACTTTGCTTCTTACACATTCTTAGTTTGAGATCAGGTGATTTGTTCCTGTACAGAGTGAGCATTCAGATCTGACTGATTACCAGACAGACATACATGACAATTGCAGACAGTGTCATGGCCTTTTTATGATGCTCGCTCCCCAAAAGCTGTATTACAACTGCTATCTGCTCAAAAGGCTGGTCACAATAACATGGAAGAACATGTTGACCATCTTGTGCTGTGATTACCAGTAAGTCAGTGGTATGTTAGTTTAAAACACCGATGCCATGATGAAGGTCCTTCTTTAAACCCCACTGATACAACACCTGTTTTTCGCATGACACAAAAACTCCAGTGGGATAAAATAGAGACTAAATGTTAAAGAAATTAGGTGATGATAAAGGAGAGTAACTAAAGGTCTGAGATTAAGGCAACAGGCAGAAAGTCCGTCTCATCCGATACATCAAAATCTTGACTCTTCTTACCTCAATGTGTATCACAACCTCCTCTGATGTTAGAGAGGAAACAGAAGAAGAGTGATTATACAGTTTGCCTTTGTTGCCTAAATATCCCAAGGCAAGAGGCAGAAAGTATATGGTCCCAGAAAGTCAATACTGAGGAACCAGAGGGAACAACACAGACTTTTTGCCCTGTAGTGTTACATGCATTTCTTGACTGGCTCACACTCCTCCTATAACATGCAATGAAAATGACTGCCCAGTTAAATCCTATGTGATGCCAGATGAGTATTTTTGAGCTTTTGTACTCGTGTGGTTTGAAGTCTTGCTTTACTCAAGGGAAGCTGGTGAACCCTTTAGCAATTATGTTCAGAAATTTCACTGCACATTTGAAAATCCTTTTACAGGCCACAGTCATAATTCATTCATTTTTTTTTAAGTACACATATGGGAAGAAGAAGAGACTCTCTTCTCCACTGGCAAAAGGATTCACACTGTACTATTGCAAACACAGCTCAGAAACAGATCAACCTGCTAAAGTAATTTTTTCTAGTGTTGCAATACAGAGCATGAAAACAGTGTTACCAGACACTAACAATCTGGAGAAGGCACCTGAACCAAACCCCTCCTCCCCTCCTCCTACCCTGCTTTTCTTCTCCTATCCTTGATCAGTACAAAGACCACCAAAGACACCCTTAGCTACTGCTAGAAGCTCTGCTAAAAAAACTCCTATCCTGATAAGAGCAGATGTTAAATGTTATCTTGATGTGTTAGTCGAGGAAATGTCTGTCTCAAGGGCCAATGAAAACAATGTCAGCTTTGCTGGACTTTGTTCCTCTCATAAATAACCAGACAGCTGCAAAATACTCGAGATAAACTAGACTATCTTCTGATACTGCCCTCCTTTCTGTTCTCAGATCAGAGATGAAGAAAGCATATCTAAACACTTGAGATATGGTTTTCTAAGCAAAAATGGTGTCCTTCTTTTAGTATTAAGCAGGACTGTCTCTAACAGAATAAATCAGCAGGCAGGCCCACTGCCAGATCTTCAGCAAAGGTACTCCCCTGCTGTCCTGGAGGTAACTCTAAATGGAACAGTGTACAGATCAGAAAATTGCTTGAGGCTTTGCACTACTTGAACATTCACAATGGCCCTCCGTGCTGCTGTATATCAAAAAATGGGTGATGATACTGAATTTTACTATATAATCATCAATTTCACCAGAAAAGATGTCTTAAAATGTAAAATACTGCACCTAGAGTATGCAAAGCACCTAATTTACTGTCACTGAAATTAGAGGACAAGGTGACCAAAATCCTTGCACTGCATAAGCCAGATCTCTTGAATTTTAAGCAAATTCGCAGTGGCTGTTCCTGACTAGAATCTGACCTCATTGATGTTACTTCTTATTATTTCTTACTTCTTACTACTAATTATTACTTCTGCTGCTGCAGAAGAGCAGAAGTGAAAAACAACACCAGAGAGCAGAATGCTTCTATTGCCTGTAGCAAGCATAGCTAGTCTTACCCCAGACAACAATCTGATAAACCCATTAGAATAGATGTGCAGGTCTGCAAGGCAATGAGAACAGTGAACGTCATAAAAAGCTGCGCAGTCATGGTTGTGTGCCATGGAAGATTGATCCTCACCATAGTAACAAAAGATTTGTTCGAGCACTGCATTTAAACAACTTTATGTGGCAATAATGTATACATAGTCTAAATAAAGGCTTGGAGATGCAGTAGAATAATTTAGAGCTCTCCCTGCTTTAGCAGAAACTATAGTACAGGTGAACAAAATGCAGCCTCTTCTCTGACAGAAAATATAGTTGCCATTTGGCAGTGTAACAGCTTAGGATGGGAAAAATTAGCCCAGTGAATGAATGCAAGGAAAAAGTATTTACAAACACTGTAACCCAGCCAAAATATCAATGGAAGAACTTTCCTCCTCACCTGGTAGAGGTTTGTTAATAGCTTTTTTCCTACAATATTTACCATGGCCTGACAATCTGAGTAATGGCATGGTTTCGCCTTTCCAAGCTGAGTGCACCATTACCCAGCATGGCTTTTATTTTTGTTATTAACTTCTGAAGTCTTCAGGAAATAAATATTCTAGCTCCCCTTTAATTTTACAGGGACATTGGAAGAAACGTGCTGTTCTAAGGACCCCTCTCTGGCTTACTGATGCAGTAAGATGCAGCAATATAAAACATTATCAGGAGCAACAAGCAACATCGTCTTGGAGATGCGCTCAGAATCAGATAAAACAGCCGCCTGTCCCCAAGACACAGATCTTCCAGCAGTTAACTGAAAAAACAGAACCCTTACATCTGCCAAAACTCATGGCATGACATTAACAAGTAACTGTACTTGAAAGATTAATATCACAAAAGAAACGTGTTCTTCAGATTATTACTGTGCTAAATTTTTTTTCAGTTGGCTGTTAGAAAAACATTCAGGTAGCTCTACCACTTCAGATCACAGATCTTGTGTCTCCTACTGCAAGTCATTTTCTGGCCCTTTAATATCTGTGCTGACTTTGGGATCTTGTATGTGTATAAGAATACCCTCAGTGCACATTGATAGTTCACTGGAAAGGTGATTTAGAAGTTTTAAATACATTATTTTTTCTCTCCAGTAAAATTTAGCTCTTCCATGAAATAGGGAAAGACAATTACATAGCACTGTGGAAGGGATGTTGAATAGAGGATTGGAAGTTCTGATCCAGAACAAAAAGCCAAGAACACAGTCTTGATCCCTGACTTGACTTGTGCTAAGCCTGGTTTACAACAGCTCAGCCTGGAATAAAGTCCAGCATCCTAGAAGAGAATTCTGCAGGCTGATAATAAGTGCTACTTGGAGCTTTTCAATCTGCTGGTACTTGTTTAACTATTTTTGCTTTAATAACATTGGATCTGAGGGTAACACAACAGATGTTTTTCACTACAGATGTTTTTACAACTATTAAAGGGTTGTAAAATGGAATGACCTCTTCAGCTGAAGAAAAAAAGAGCCAAGCAACCAGCTCTCAGCACACTCAAGACAATCCCAGAGCTAAGCCAGATTCACTCTTCTGAAGTCTGTAACTGCAACTTGAGCTACTCTGTCTTCAGCTGCTGTCAATTCATGCCCTTGTTCCACCAGCGACCTCTCAGGCACTCGAAGTTTTACCTCTCTTGTTTTCTCAGAACTGCCTTACTGGAAGAGGTCAGTCCCCCTCTCCCATGTAAATGCTAACTGATGTTCCAAAAGGATATGCAGCTTTTCTCTGAGGAAAGCTCAGCACATGCCTGGTATGCACTGGTTGCATCAGGTTCAATACCAAAAGCAGCTGTCATTTTGGAGCAGAGCCAGAAAAAGTAGTAGTGTTGTCTGTCTTTTATATATCATTCATTTTTTCTGGCAGTATTTCCAGAGTTAAAGACACTCAAACATCTCTCTATTGTTTTGCAGGGAAGTATATTTAACAGAAAACATGAATCTGGGCAGCTGCACTCTGTGCTACCTTGAAGCCACTGTGCTGAAAAGAAGGGAAGACTCTGTAGCCCAGTGGGTAAAGTCCTGCCCTGAAGGTGCTCCTGCATTTTGCAGTAGCGTCCTCATCTCAAATCTTTCTGGAATAGGAACCAGAGTACATGGCACTACACTCACAAATGGCAGCACCTTCCATGGGATTTCAGCTTACGTCAGCAGGCATGCACAAATCCATACAGATAAACTCATCCACACACACTCATACTGTGAAGCCTGTGAAAAAGCTGTTATGGACTGACAAGTCAGCAGTGCAATTCCAAAACAGCAGCTGAAATAATGTAAAAAGGATTTGTGTATTTTGATTGCACATGCCCCTGTTAGACCATCTTTCCTATTAAAGTTTAGGCCAATGACAATGGATGTATGAGGCACTCAAAACCTATTACTGTCCATGCAAAGGAGTTACTATCATTTAAAAAGATTCTTCCAATATGTCATAAATGGATAAGATCTGTTTCTTCATATGCCTAGGGCTCCATTTGGTACCTGGAAATCAAGGGAAGCTTTGCCACTGATTTCACTGAAAATGAGTCTGGAAAATGAATGAGCAAGGAAGCATATCCTGATTTTTATAAAGCATCATGAAGCTAACTAAGCAGCACAATATTATCTTAATGTCACCAGCAAAAGACAATTACAGAAAATATTTCAAAAGTTACATTACTTTGACCTGAACCAACTTCTTTTGCAAGATTTATCTGCTAATAAAAATTCTGAATGAAAGTCAGTAAAAATCAAAGGCACTACAGGATCAAAAGTTTTCAGAGCGATCAAATGAAATTAGTATTTTAAAACATACCTAGCCAAAAAAGTTTGGTTTGCTCTATTATCAAAATCAGTTGAGGAACAGAGGCACCCTGCTTTAACTAGAGTAAAATTTTCTCTTTCTCTTCTTCTCAGATCTCTTACAAGGTTAATATACTTTGAATCCTTACATAATTCATTATCCATCCTTCAATTCCCTCTCACCACAGCTTGGAACATCAATGTTATTTGACAGCTTTGAAGAAACACCTCAGGCCCCACTAGTCATGGACAACACCACCTTATCAAAACAAATGTTTGTCCTGTTTTCAGGAATAACACTTTTTCCCTCTTATTAGCTGGTGCAGTGCTGTGTTTTGGCTTCAGTATAAACAACAACAACTAAAACATCGGTGTGCTATAAGCACTATTCTCAGGCTAAAGCCAAAACACAGCACTGTACCAGCTATTAGGAAAAAATTTATCTATCCCAGCCAAAACCAAGACACTTTTACTGTTCCAGCGGAGTGCCACCATCTGTTAATACACACAGGCTCATTGAACCTCAAAAACAGATTTCTACAAACACTAACTAAACACTTGTGAACTAAGACAATGTGTTCTTTGGGCAAGCAGTTATTTGTACATGCCCTGAGATCCAGGTTCATCTGTTGGCTTTAAGAATTAACACGACTGAGGGCAAAAGAAAGTACTGAGGAGGCTTTTCAGCCCACCACTCAGATTCAGCATGGACTTGTGCTTGAAAACATTGTAATATTCAAAGACAAAATTATTACAGAATGTGTTCAACAAAGTGCTGCAACAAACATGCTATGTTGAGGGTTAAAACCTAGACAAAATAGGGTGGTAAGAAGACAGAGATGGCTGTTACACTCCATTTAGCCATAACAGACTGATACTACAGAACAGTGTTCTTCAATATGCGTGGCACAGAACTTCACATACTAATTTCTGCACCAGGTCACACACTTTCTGGCTATACTATGGCTATGAATTCAAAGAAGATTTGAAACATGAACACTAAAAACAGAATCCAGAAGACAAAACTAAATAAATTCATTTAAAAATATGCTCTTTTTCAGTTATTAAGACAGTCTGAAAGTTCAGTCAAAGATGCCTTTTAAGTTGTGTTTTAAGTTTGCATACAGGATGACTGAAGAGTGCATAGACTCATCACACTGATTCCACTGTGTGTTCATTCATTCAAAATTTGCTATGGAGGTTTCTTTACAAAAGACTTTGTTACATTTTTATAGCTCCTCCAGACCATCAGTGAGTCACAGTAAGTCCCAAAAGAAGTCTTGCCACTGCTGTGGAGAAAATCACCTACCAACCAGGTAAATGGCAGATATAGATATCTGTCTCTATATAAAGAGATTTACATAAATAAAAAGAAAAGCTCTCCCTGGGCATAGATCATGAAGCAGTATATACAGTCCATAATACTTTCACTTGCTTCCTAGCAGTAAACTTCAGGTTAGAATAAAGGCTGCATTAACCCCTGAATCAAACCTGTTTGTGGCTCCCTGTCAAATAAAAAAAAATCTGTCTACAGCTCAGGTGTTTTCAGAATGCACTATGAAGCACTAAGCAGCTGCAGTATCTCCAGTCAGCTTTCTGGTGCAAAAAGGAGAACATGCAGCAGCTCTGAAATATTAAAAAGAGAAACCCAAGTGCAAAATATGTAGCCTCCTTAGTCAGCATACAGATCAACCTCCCAGATTCACTTATCTTTACTGTTTTCAGTTAGATTTAAATGGTTCCAACTCAGAACATACAATTAAAACTTACTCTTCAATTTTTTTGACAAAAGCTCTGGGTGACGAAGGACAATTTCTGCCATTCTGATAATCATTTCAGAAACCCCACAGTTTGGGGGGAAAGTGGAGAGAACACAGCCTCTGAAGGTAACTTCTCTAAACTATTCTTTGACTGTGCAATTGTGCTAAAGCATCACATTCCTGTTGTCAGAAGGCTGTGGGATTGGGGGGGGGGGGGGGGGGGGCAGGGGGCAGGGAGGAAGAGTGTCAGTAAAAATAAAAAACACATAATGTAAGTATATAATGATGGAAGATTCCCTAATACTATCATTGTCCATTTTATGTCTGCAGAGGCACAAGTGTGCAACTGAGGAGGCACAGTTTAAATACAAGCTAAATATTAAACTTATAATGCAGGGCATTGTGGAATCACAGGGTTAGATCCCACCTGCTTTGTGCTTTCTTTCTTTTTTCATTCTGTCTTTTGCTCTACTTCCTTTGTATTTTTCTTATGTTAGCACCAAAATATTGCTCAATACAAGGGGTGGATTTCAAACTTAGCTCTGCCAGCCTCTAAGGCTGGGCCTCCTCCTCCTCTTGGTGTTTTGTATAAAAGAAAACTTCTACAGAGTCAAGTTTTTCTTCCAACAGTCTGATCTGGTTTTCATGCCTTATCAAGTTTCCTCATTAGCTTGACTATTTTCGTGAATTTCCTTATGCCAGTAAATTTATTTAGCAATTTTTGTTTTACCACAATTTGTATTATTCTCTTATGTGATCAGAAAACTCCCAAAATCTTATTCTGAAAAAAGCAGAAAAACTAAGAAACAGTATTTTTCCTTAGGCACTCTTGACTCTGGTTTACATTATCTGAATGTGAAGAATGGCAAAACTGATTTCATGAGGTTATCCTCATCCTTCTAACCCCCACAATGAGACAGAAATTAGCAGTGGCTACTGAAATTGCCATGAAGTTTAACGTCTACTACAGTATACTGAAAATTAATGGTTTCTAATTCCTGGGTGTTCCATGTAGATAAATGTAAACTGCTCAGAACTAGAAAGGAAAACAATGAGGTTGCTCCATCACAGTATTTGCGAAAAGGACAACTGCAGTTTCCCACAGTAATACAAGCCCCATGAAGAAATGGAACAATAATATTGCATTAAGACTTTCTGCATAAAGATTTACAAAGACTATTTACAAAGACTCCCTTTTGGATGCTACATAAAATGTCCAAGGACAGTTCTTTCTCCTGTGTCAACTAAATTAGTATGCATGGAAGCCCAGGAAAATTATGGCCAGCACTCCCTATGACTCCTAGGACTTGTCCAAGCCGGAAAAAAAATCCCCCAAACCACATCCAAGGTTATTATTGCTGGTCCTTTATAGTGACAAAATATATTGCCTGGTTAAATACTTCAAATGAGGAAGGGGTACTTCAAGAAGCACAGAAAATTCTTAAACAAGTTGGTTGTTTTGTTTCTGTAAAACTAGGGGAGCAGCTGTACTACTTGACAGCTCCTAAACACCTACCTACCTTTGTAAAGTGGGAAAGCTTCTTAAAATAATACAATACACAACATAAGGTAACAAGCACAAGTTATATGGGATGCCCTAGTATAACAAACACACATTTCTCACTGCAGTCTTACAAATTTTCTTACCTTTCTATTCCCCTTCTTGAAAATTGAAAATGAGTACTAGTAACAAAGCTACCAAGTGGAGGAGAAAAAGCCTGTTGTACTCAGTGCGTAAAGCAGCACTACAGTAACTCAAAAGATCTATTACACTGCCAAACACAACGGAGATTTTCAGCCTGCCATCCACAAATGTGTGTGTCTTCTCTGAAACTTACAGCTCAGGCAGACAGACAATGGGGCACAGCGAATCAACTGGCTGCTACTGTTTCAACCTGTCACCCTACTCCCTTCACATGCTTCGCTATCATTATGATATGTATGCCTGATCTACTCCTAAAAGTTAAATGAGAGCTTACTGTAATGTGCTGAGAAATGCAGCAGTTAGGGTACTGGTTCACAAGCAGGACACAAGGGAAGGCACTGTCAGAAGCCTAAATTACTCTGTGATTCTGTAATTCCGCCCAGTACAGCTCCAAGGGCCACAGTGCTGCTCAATGTCTTACCATGATGCACTCATGGTATTTAATGAACACTTTTACATTGCAGCTGCTAGGGAACTATTTAAACATGACCTCATTTGGATGTGAAGAGGCCTGTTCCAATCTGGAGCTGTACAGAAGTTGTACTGTACAACTCCCATCTGGACCAGTATTCCAACAGCTGTTGACAGAGTAACTTGTAGTACCAGACCCTACACCAAACAGCACTGACTTGACAGGTTCAGAGAGCAATTCCTTCCCCAGCAGCAGGAGAGGAATTCACTTCCACTACAGGCTAACAGCACAGCCAGGAGTCTGGGAACAGATTCAGGGGTCCAGATAACTTAGTTACATGCTCAGCAACATTTTTATGTACCTCAGTGAAGGCAGCATATGGCTCTGACACTGGACAGTTTGTTTTTTTATTACTGGAAGAAGAGTGAAAGGTATCGCTGGAAAAGTTTGTAATTGCCAGTTTAATAGTCTGAGGCCAGAAATACAGCAAGTAACAGTTTATATGTAATGTGACTGAAAAGAAGTTTTTCAATTTGAAAATGTAACTCTAGAAGCCAAACTACTGGAAAAATGGGGACTGAATTCTCTGAAGGAATAATGCTTTAATGAGACCTCTAAATCCATGTGTGGCCTCCATAGCTGTACATCTTCACGAGCCTGGAAGGCAGGTACTATTCATTATCTGTTGCTATTTCAGATGAGCTTTTGTGGGTTTGATTGCAGGATAAAGAGACGAAACAACTTTCAAAGGTGGCTCTCATTTTTTTGCAGGATCTCTGAAACTACCTGACACAGAACTCTGCCGAAGTAGAAACCCAGCGGTGTGTCTCATGCTACATCCCTGCTAAACTGGGTTTGGTGCACTACAATGCTACTGGAGTATGTCTGAGGATCTCTCCCGTGGGAGAAATTTTTCCAGACCATTAGCACAGCTCTAGCTAAGCAGTGAATACAGACTGCAGCTGGAAAGAACTGGGCTTTTGTCTCTATTTATATATTTTGGCCTACATGCTCTGAACTACTACTCATAATGACAGAAATTATTAACTTAACGCCCCGTTACGCCATACAGAATCAGTCTATCTCAGGAAAGTTTTGTGAAAAAAGATCCATATTTCAGATTCAGAAATCTCACCGAAAATCAATGACATTTGTCAGAACCCATCTCTGTTCCCCCCTTATCTGCAAAACCCAATCTGATGATAAAAAACTCACGGAAAATTACACTACCAGCAAGATAAGATCCTCATACAACAAACCCAACTTTTGTAAATTAGCTATATAAAAGTTCACATAGAGAAAAGCCTGCTCAGAAAATCGAGGAAGGTTTCATTTTCACCAGCATTTACTATAAAAATTGAAAGATTTTTAGATTTTAATATTGAAAGAGGAACTGTTAAGACATTTTAAACTGAATGAAAAGAAGTTCTTTGAATGTTAACAGCTGAGCCCTCATAATAGGAGACATGTAGGATAATCTTGGGAAGATAGCAGCCAAGATAATAAGGAAATCCTTCATTTTAGCTGAAGGCTACATTCAGTGTGACAATTTTTTCATCTTGAGTATTTACATCATCACTTGCTTTAGTATAAAGCATCTTAGCTTTACACTAAAGCAAGCAGCTGCAACCTCAAAATTAAGTTCTCAGTATCCTACAACTCAATTGTCTGCAGGAGACATGGACTATGTAAAACGAGAACTTTAATGCAATCCTGGTGGCAAAAGTCCACGTCAGTTGAATAGCCCCAATTTCTTTGCATCAACTCAGTTGTGAGTTTAAGTTACAACACAACCTGAATACTAAAATAAGCACTGATTTCTATTGAGAAATTTTTGGTCTGGGCATGATGCCTCCTGTGACATAAAGAGTTTTTAAATATGCCTGTCTAAAGACAATTTAGAAAGTACTCAAAGGAACTGCAAGTGTATGAAAAAATGGGAATAAAGTTTTAGATCCCTTATTTTCGCTTCAAAGGAGAACAGAACAATGCATCTTCAGCCCAAACCTCCAACTGCTCTTTTTTTCCATCAGGAAAATTTATGGACAGGAATTCTCAATACAGCCCAAACCAGTAGAAAACCAAAATGAGAAGAACAGAGGTTCACCCTAAGACAGAATAGTGGGACTGTCATTTGTGAGATCCTCATTCTTGCCAGAATTCCCTGGATCAAAGGATGTTCTGTTCCCCTTTTCTTACACTCTTCTCCTGTGGACATCCTCCATTCAGCTGGATGAACTCTTGCTTTCATCTTCACAGCCTTTCTTCTGCAAATCACGTGCTCAAAAGCCATGGATCTGGAACCAACATTCAAAAGACTGGAATCCTATAGGTCCTTCTAAACACTCACCACAGCAAAACCCTTTTCTGTTTGATACGCAATTACAATTCCTCCAGAAAATTGGTTAAGCATTCTCACAGAGGGGCAGAAATGCATGGGACTGGAGTCTTTTTAAACTCTTTTAGTTTTCATTTCCTTTACACCAAATGCATGACTAAGCTCGGGGTTTAGGAGCAGATGTAGAGTATCCTCAGCATCACTGACACTACTCGTTTCTGGATCCACCAACAAATTACTGTGTAATCCAAGAAAAATCTATTCTCAGAATTTCGTATCTGAATAGATACTCATACATTATGTAGACTACCTTGATTGCCTCAGCTTTGGTCTCTTATTTGACAAATTAAATAGAAACATTTACCTGGCTTTACAGGGCTCTTCAACAATTAGATCTTTAAAAAAACTCCACCCAAAACCAAGCCCTAAAACTCCAAAAGAAAGGCAGCCATAGTATGCAACTAATTTTAAGGCACATAAATTCTAAACAGATGTATTGTTTTAATGCCCAAATATTCACTGGCACTTTTCTAAAAGGTCTGATGTCATTCAGCATGCGGTTTGGAAGTGTCTCAGTTGCTGAGTACTATAGCTTCAGGGATCTGTCCATTAGATGCTGAATTCTTTCTGTTAAGGCTGTTTAGATCTTATGTTGTATGAACAACAATTACCATTATTCCACCATGCTAATATTGACAGTATACATTTATTGGCAATCTATACTATTTCTCAGTTCAGATGAACATCCACTTCTTAAAAGGAAAGGTACCTCTTTCCATATCCAGATCAGAGTTTCAAAGACAAGCTGTTCATTGTCTTCCCTTTCCCCTTCCAACTATTAACAGGCTTTGATT
The DNA here is from genome assembly GCF_028554395.1 of Pezoporus wallicus. Lineage (NCBI taxonomy): Eukaryota > Metazoa > Chordata > Aves > Psittaciformes > Psittacidae > Pezoporus > Pezoporus wallicus. The sequence continues at coordinate 4,838 of NW_026640005.1, read as the reverse complement.
ATTCCCTTCTTGATCATCTCCAATTCCAGATGTCTTGGCAACCTGTGTTGTTTCTTATGAGTCAAAGTGTCACTGATTCATATTATGAGATGGAAATACAAGTTTCCACTGTATATTTTCAAGCATATGAAAGGGCACAGCCCCAGTGCGTTCCTCGGATACGTGACTCACTCCGAGATGGAAAGGAGAAAAAAAATCCTCTGTGTCAGCAATGTCTGTAAAGCTTGTTTCAATGTACTGTGCTGCTGAGATGCACTGAGCATTTGTCAAGTCTTTTCTCATCTTTCACTGTACTCTAACTGGGGTTTTCTGCTCAGTCATACAAAACAGTCACTCATCTGGTTCCACGGCCTGGACTTAGCCCTATTCAAGGATTCTAAGCATGACTCAGAGGATTTTCCAAATAAAGCAAAACTTTCAAAAAGGGAGACTCATGAAACACTGAACATGAGATCTTTTTAAGGAAACTCCTTTATCCATTTGCATGTGGCGGAAATAACCCTGTAGTGCATCATCTGTTGGATAGCGTCTTGAGTCGGTCTTCACAGAAAATGGAACAATTTAGACCTTGGCTTTATGGTTTTCTCTACTTGAAAACAATTTTCTGAGGTTAAGTATGTAACCGCAAGAGGTTGGGTCTCTTACAAACACTGTTAAACACTGAAAATTACTTGATATTTCCATAGTCCATATGCTGCACAGGTAAGTTTTGTTGCGTGCAGCTTACTATAACTGAAGAGTTTTTACTACAAGAGTTGGGTCATCCCTGTGACACAGAGCTTACAGCTGAGACTGTGAATGTCTGTCAGGCTGCAAGAGCCTTTCTCTGAGCACGCTGTCGTTAATGTGAGTTACAGAACCATCACCACAGTGCACTGCTTAGGGACATAGGAGCTACATTAACTATCAATAGGGGAGAAGGGAAGTTTGTTGCTTTAATTACAACAGCTGGTGCAGTTTTCCCCATGTTGGCTGGCAAAAGGTAAGAGTGAAGATAACTATTCCATGATACTTCTGCTACTCATCAGATCTCTTTGCAGAACGAGTGCATGCCCCTTCACAGCTACACTGGTAAGACTGGACTTGATCTTTTGGTTTCAAACACCGAAAAGCTTATGAAGGATGCATATTATCATAGAATAACAGAATGTTTTGTGTTGGAAGGAATCTTAAAGCTCATCCAGTTCCAACCCCTGCCAGGGGAGGAGCACTCTTCACTAGACCAGGTTGCTCCAAGCCCTGTCCAACACTGCCAGGGATGGGGCAGCCACAGCCTCTCCTGGCAACCTGTGCCAGTGTCTCACCATCCTCATAGTGAAGAATTCATTCCTAACATCTAATCTAAATCTCTCCTCTGTCAGTTTATAGCCATTCCCCCTTGTCCTGTCACTGCATGCCCTTGTGAAAAGTCCCTCTCCAGCTCTCCTGCAGGCCTCCTTTAGGTAAGGATGCTCTACAGTCTTCCCTGAGCCTTCTCCTCTCCAGACTGAACAAGCCCAACTCTCTCAGTTTGTCTTCACAGAAGAAGTGCTCCAGACCTCTGATCATCTTTATGGACTCCTCTGGACTCACTCAGCAGGACCACATCCCTCTTGTGTTGGAGGCCCCAGAGCTGAATGCAGTACTGCAGGTGGGGTCTCATGAGAGCAGAGCAGAGGCGCAGAATCGACCCCTTTGACCTGCTGGTCACGCTCCTTTGGATGCAGCCCAGCATATGGTTGGTTTCTGGTCTGCGAGCACACACTGCAGCCTGTTCATGTTCAGTTTCTCATTGACCAACACACCCAAGTCCTTCTACTCAGGACTGCTCTGAGTCACTTCTCTGCCCAACCTGTAGCTATGTCTGAGATTGTCCTGAGCCATGTGCAGAACCCTGCACTTGGCCTTGTTGAACTTCATGAGATTGGCACTGGCCAGCTCTCAAGCATGTCAAGATTCCTCTGGATGGCATCCCTTCCCTCCAGCGTATCAACCGAACCACACAGCTTGGTGTCATCGGCAAACTTGCTGAGGGCGCGTTAATCCCACTGTTCATGACCCTGATAAAGATGTTAAATATCACCAGTTTATGTTTCCTTTATATTTCCTTTGTCACTGCAGGCAGTTTTTGAACTGTGTTGGCTGACAGGTTCCCAGTCAAAACTGTACAGTTTATGGGGAAAAAACCTCAATTATGCCAGCAGCTACCTATGTTAAGGGGAGAATGAACAAAAATAACAGTGACATTCCAGCTCGTTACATATCTGTGCAACTCTAAGAGTCAAATAGTAAGTAGATTTCTTTGGGGGTAACAGCACTGTGTAGAGGTACCCTGAGGGCAGATGGGACCCATTCTTGATACAGAATAGTAATAATTAGTGAGTTACACACAAACTCAAAGTTTTTGCAAATACTCTCCAGTGTTCAAAATTTAAAAAAAAGAACAGTTAAGATCATATGACTGAAGAGTCAACTTTAGACCCAATCCCCACCTTACTAATCTCCGTTTCTTTCTGCTAGCCCAACGCTAGGCTTGCATTAGCTGAACAGAGACCGCCAACTGCCAGTCCTGTGTAGTGATGGTAGCTTGGAAGCTATGTAAAAAGCTATAGCAAGCTCCTCTCCATTACCGAGTCAATGACGATTTGAACCTGCTTTCACGAGTAATTAAGCTCTTCCATAGAAGATAATCAAGCTCAAAGTTCTAGTTTAATGAATAGATGAATGACTCTAATGCACCCTTGGTCCTCTCTGCTGAGGACAAAGGGGCACTGAGTGAGCTGGAGGTTTGAGTGTACTATAGAAGAGCTGTTTTACCAAAATGAACATTGGCCTTAATGGTGCAAAGATTTGTTCTTCTTCTCTGCCTCCTAAGCAGCCTTATATGTTTGTGTTCAGAATTAGACCAAGTTAAATTTAGGTGGGAAAAAAAAACCCTCTAAAAACCAGAAACCCCAAACTGCTGTCCTTTCTACTTTATGCCTGTTATTGTTAAGGCCTCTCATCATCCTTCAGAATCAATACAGTAGATTGAATACAGCTACTTCCTTCAAGATCACATCAGAGTCAAGATTTCAAGTTGTTTTCTTCAAGGTACTGAATATTTAGAGCACCAAGTACTGACATAGAATCATAGAATCATAGAATAGTTAGGGTTGGAAAGGACCTTAAGATCATCTAGTTCCAAACCCCTTGCCATGGGCAGGGACAACTCACAATAAACCGTATCACCCAGGGCCTCGTCCAACCTGGTCTTGAACACTGCTAGGGATGGAGCATTCACACCTTCCCTGGGCAACCCATTCCAGTGCCTCACCACCCTAACAAGAAAGAATTTCCTCCTTATATCCAATCTAAACTTCCCCTGTTTAAGTTTTAATCTGTTACCCCTTGTCCTATCACTACAGTTCCTAATGAAGAGTCCCTCCCCAGCATCCTTATAGGCTCCCTTCAGAGACTGGAAGGCTGCTATGAGGTCTCTATGCAGCCTTCTCTTCTCCAGGCTGAACAGCCCCAACTTTCTCAGCCTGTCTTCATAAAGGAGGTGCTCCAGTCCCCTGATCATCCTCATAGCCCTCCTCTGGACTTGTTCCAACAGTTTCAAGTCCTTTTTCTGTTGAGGACACCAGAACTGCACACAATACTCCAGGTGAGGTCTCATGAGAGCACAGTAAAGGGGCAGGATCACCTCCTTCGACCTGCTGGTCACGCTCCTTTTAATGCAGCCCAGGATACGGTTGCCTTTCTGGGCTGCAAGCACACACTGAAGCCAGTTCATGTTCATTTTCTCATCGACCAACACCCCCAAACCCTTCTCCACAGGGCTGCTCTGAATCTCTTCTCTGACCAACTTGTAGCTGTGCCTGGGATTGCTCTGACTCAAGTGTAGGACCTTGCACTTGGCATGGTTAAACCTCACGAGGTTGGCACTGGCCAGCTGTCAAGCATGTCGAGGTCCCTCTGGATGGCATTCCTTCCCTCCAGTGGATCAACCGAACCACACAGCTTGGTGTCATCGTCAAACTTGCTGAGGGTGCACTCAATCCCACTGTCCATGTCACTGACAAAGATGTTAAACAAGACCAGTCCCAACACCAATCCCTGAGGGACACCACTTGTTACTGGTCTCCAGCTGGACATTGAGCCATTGACCACAACTCTTTGCGTGTGGCCATCCAGCCAGTTCTTTATCCACCCAGTGGTCCATCCATCAAATTGATGTCGCTCCAGTTTAGAGACAAGGATGTTGTGTGGGACAGTGTCAAACGCTTTGCACAAGTCCAGGTAGATGACATCAACTGCTCTACCCCTGTCCATCAGTTCTGTAGCCCCATCATAGAAGGCCACCAAATTGGTCAGGGACTACAGTAGTACACATACCATAGAAATGGTTAACCCAACGAAAACAAAGTTAAACGGAAGCTACTCTGAGACCTTGAAATAAAATCCCCTCAGAACAACCATTATCATCCACAGCTTTCACTTTTTTCAGTATGGCCTTTTCCAGTGCAGACATCTTCATGAAGAAAAGATAAACCATTAGATGCAGCCAAGGAGACAAAGGCTAATCATGTCATGTGCAGCACTACCAGTGAGCATTCAGCTGAAGACTGGACAAACTAATCTGCTACAGAAAAATAAACTCTGGCTGGAGCCATGCTAAACAGCTTTTCTCTGGGAATAATATTTTTTCCCATAATCTCTTGCTGACTGTTGTTTCTCCAAGCATGTAAGGCCCTCAAAGCAGGGAAGTTCCGCATAATGAGGCACAAAAACATACTACTACATTTGTCTTTAATGGTACGCATGCAAGTGACATAATCACATTTACAAGTAATACTGACAAGAAAGTGTCATGG